>NC_092641.1:45830108-46430108 GCF_039555335.1 Amphiura filiformis
GTTGAGTTATGACAGTTTACATTTCCCCTACCCCGTAATATTGTCATCTTCACGCTGTTAAGACATAGAAAAGTTACCTTTTCCTCACAGTTTCTGTATATCTGTCTGACAACTAATGGTTGCTTTGCTTTAAAATGATACTAGAAAGTTAGAACAATCACTTAGATACATTTTGATACCAAGATGAATTCATTTTCATGAGTAAAAGTTGAGTTATGGCAGTTTATATTTCCCCTACCCCTTAATATTGTCATTTTACGCTGTTAGACATAGAAAATTGACCTTTTCCTCACAGTTTCTGTGTATCTACCTGACAACTAATGGTCGCTTTGCTTTAAAATAATACTAAAAAGTTAGAACAATCAATTAGATATACATATTGAATTGAATTGAATAGAATTAATACCAAGATGAAGTCAATATCATGAGTAAAATATTGAGTTCTGATGATTTATTTTCCCCTACCCTTAATATTTTTCTATGTTATGTTGATATACGAGGGAAATCAACATCAGTTTTTGTTGGGGTTTTTGGTTTTTTTAAAACATTTTTTGTCTTTTTCCCAGTGGTTACTCACGTCCTACACATAAATATTCCAAATATTACATCAATGGAATCTTAACGGATTTTGTAAATGGAAGTTGGTGCAGTGTAGTGACATATTCATGTACACACACATTCGTCCCCTCACCCCCATACATACCCTATGTACACCCGCACCCCACACACACCTCGTCCCACAGACACTCCAACGAACTCATACATATTATAATGATTGGAACTGTTACAATAATGTGTCCCTTGATATGCTTAACATTAAAAACAAAATAAAACATTAAAATTTAAATTAAAAAATTAAAAATGGAAACTGAATCAATTTTGAAAATATAAAGTGGTATAGTTGTGAGATTTGAGGCCAATGTCAAACTTTACACATATGGTTTTAAAAATCAGATTACCACTCATTTATGGACTATATACTTCCAAATATGCTCAATGAAACCTGTTTTTGTTTAAAAATAATACTAGAAAGTTAGGAAAATCATTTAGCTACATATTGATACCAAAATTAATTCAAAATCATGAGTAAAAGTTGAGTTCTTGGAGTTTATATCTCCCCTACCCCTTAATTTTGTCCTATTTTTTGTGATTTTATGCGATTTTACGTCCATACATAAAATGACCTGTAAAAAAAAAGCGATACCACAATTTGAGTCCACTACCTACCTAGCAGTGATCTAGAGGGTCCATACTTACTACCTATGGTGTCAAACCTTGTATGTAGTGGGGGATGAACGAAGTCATTTTTTTTGAGGTTGCTGCTCCTGTACTATTATACCCTGCTATAATAATTTCTTCCGTTGTTTATTGAAACTTTATTTCCGTATTTAGCAGATGCAATATACTGTAAACAGGGCAACACGGACATCATGAGACCTAGATGTAGTGAATGGTTGCCCAATCCACTGATACAAGTATATTGTTTTACATCTGGTAAATGACCAAAGTTTGTAATTGATGACCCAAATTATTTACAGGCAAACCATTTAATTACCCATGTGGACTATTCGATGATGTAAGCCTGCTAGGTTAGGAATGATTAGGGAATGTGTGAAATAATTATCCTACTGCATCGTACATCATCTCACTAGTCCCTATTACCAATAATTGAGCACCAAATTAGTGCTGTATTTTTCTGGAATTAAGAGTAGATGTTGTGTTATGACAAATGAAGCAAGAAATTCCTTCTACGCTCGTATATAACATGGATTTGTTTGCAGAAAGTCATTATAAATGATATCTGAAAATATTGTTATAACATCAGCATAATGGCTACTCGTATCTTCACATGGTCTTTATATCGCTTAGTAAACGACTTGCACATTCACTCGAAATTTTTTTGGTGATTCAATGATTCAGTGATACACACGCACGCGATATGTTCAGCCATCACTCGATCAGTGAACTCAGAATAAAACCTTAAATTTTACTGTAATTAGAGCACTCCAGGCTTAGCCTTTCAAGTGGTATTTTAGTACCACATTGGGCAATACAATCATGCAAAAAGTAGAAATTCGAGAAAATTTGAGGGCATTACTGTGGAGCAAATCACACATTATGGCTTTAAAGGACTACGTACCAAATACATAGAAAGAGATGTACAACATTAATTATATTTCATGTTGTCATAAGTAATAAAGTAAGTCATCGTTACCAAAAAAATCAGATGCTGTACTTTATCGGTAACACTAAAGATAGAATTTACAGTATTTGTTATTTATCAAAACATTGGGAGTTTCTGGGAGCTCATGAATGATCCCGGGTGAGTGAGCATTACATTATCCTTGAGTGACGCTGTAAACCATATCTATTATCAGCAGGTTGTTAACTGTTTCGTGATCAATGGAACATACTGTAAATAATTGCAGTTCGTATCGGGTATGTGATAGCAAATTATTAGACACTCTCTTTGATTTATAAATGATTTCTTATTACTGAAAACATAATTATATAGCTAGTAATTATTAATGATCAGCAATGGTAGTTCTTGACCAAATTGCATGGACGCCAGTTCAGGGGGATTTAGACTTGGTAACCTCATCGACACATCGCACATTGAAAAATGAGAACTTGAGACAATAATGCAGCAACCATTGCGACTGTGGATGGCACACTTCTTCAGGTTGATGTTGACGACTTTTAAATTACTTTCGCCTTATAAGCCCAAATTATCTCGCTTCTCTAGGCGTGGTTCGTTAACATCATTCTCACAAGAGGTATCTAACGGTTTGCCATAACGACTTAGAGGTCATTTTGCAATTATGTACATATGAGGTTAAAGAACTGTTTCCTGTAGATTGCGATGATTAAAAGTATGTTGTTTTATCAAAACATTACGTTACAGAGTCCTTAACAAATTTACCTTTCTGGCCGACATTGAATTTGAACGTGGGTAATTCAACAATGCTATGGCCAAAACACACTTCCAGCATGACACTTGTTACCAACATCCACCATGTGACGATCAATTACCTCAGACGAAGATCACTTTGTGCAAAGCTGGACTGAACTGGGTCACCTGATGCAATGCATTCCCTATCTGGGTCATAAAATGCCATTGGCTTTAAACAAACTGGCCATCTCAGACAAGGAAATGATAACTGTCTAGGACAATAGCTTAAAGCGTAATGCTCTGCGTGCTAGCCATGCGCTTCAATGGAAAAGGTTCAAGTTTTAAAATATTTTTTGTCAAAATATCAAGAGCTATCTTAAGAACTACTGAATCAATACTAGGCTTGTTTGTACTCATTTTAATGCATTTTTCATGCTGATTCCAAATATGGTCATGAAAATTTACATTTCTGAAATTTTTGATTGTTTAATTTTTTTTTTGAAACTTGTCGTCTGCAGTCGACACCCGCGTGAAGAGAGTTAAAGCGTTTTGGTTATTGATATCTTATAATCTGTTCAGGTCCATCTGTCAATGTGTAAATGCTGTACTTTGTTAGATGTTTCCTCTGATTTAACCAAATAACCATAATATTATCATTTCCTTTAGTCTTTTAAAAAAAGAGTGCAGATATATAAATCATTTACCAACGATCAAATACGAACCCACGTCGAAATAAAATGAATACATAGATGAAGACATGGAGTATTGAACATCATTATATGCAACAATAATAGTCTTCTTTTTGATGATATTTGAAGAAGTCGATTTGTAGTGTTTTTGTGTTAGAACCCACGTGTTGCATCTCACGTGCTTGCGTGATCGATAATATATAGCCTAATGAACTAGTATTTAGAAAACCTCCTAGAAGAACATAGAGCGCTTTTGAATCATTCAAGCTTAGATTTAATTCAAATTTATCAATCAATCCCCGATGTTGTCTGTCAAAAATGTCAACTTTAGTTTACTAGTCTAATTAATGAGTTATAAAGGTGATAATAAGCCAATTTAGATTTTGGTACAAAATGATACTTTAGATTAGAGGAATCGTAACAATGATTCCGTGTACAATGTGTACAAGTTGGTGCAAAAGGGTTTTCATAGCAAACGCATTAGCTCATACGATATTACCTTTGTAAAATAATAATACAAATATCGCCAACATATTACAGTGACGGAGTGATAAATCATGTGTAAGCTCGTGTAAAGACATTATTTTGAAAGCATAAGTAACCGGGCACATCGAAAATGTTATCATCATACATTAGAGTCAACCATCCCAGTCCAACACATTATTTGGAGGCATAAGTCCCCGACATAAAAGTCACCCGGGACACTACAATACATTAGAGTCATCCACCCTGGTCCACCATATAATTCAATGGATGTTGTAGCTATACAGGTTTACAAAATTGAAATGTTGAAGGTCATTTTCCAGCAAACACAAAAGTGACAAAACATTTTGACCCACAATGGCTGTCAGAAAACATTTATATGTCGGTTTATGATCTGTGGTTTATGTAAAGGTTAAACAAGTTTTCATTTCAAATAAAATATTTTGCAAATTGTCTTTTATACACAAAATTGCAATAGCCAATATAATTTGTATCCACATAAACTGACAGAGTTGGTGTCCTCTTTGATTTTGATAAAGGTTTAGAATATAGACAACCGTATTATATTGATGGTCATTAAGTGTTTTTAAAAACGTTTTGAATTTTGATGAAGAATGTATTTAAGAAATGTTTTGAAAAATATATATGTGGTTTTTAGATAGTTTACTGCAATTACTCATCAAACCTTTATAAATTAATAGAGGTCATTGTATCAACATGTACAGGTACGTAAACCCAGGAGGGGTGATATTGTTAATATTTTAGTATAGCAGTTTGAATGACCTTTACACTGGTGTTGATGGAATCATTATACAAATATAGCACTTGGTAAGATTGAGAATTCGCAGTTTGAGAATTGAGTCACTTCTATTCATGTTTATATTGGAATCAGGGTTTGTAATTATTCCACTGGTAGCAGAATAAGAGTTTTTCTACCCGTCAATAAAATATTAACAATATTTTCTTCTCTCGAGGTTACCCGACCGTGAAAGCTGTTTATTACATGTACTCTAATTAATCTTTTAAACAAGCTCATCTTGATTATAATACTAAGTAATCTTTGAAGCCGTAAGTTTGTTAATCGTTAAGGTGGTACTACAGCCCTTGTTAAATATGTGACTTTTTTTTTTTTTCATTTTTCTCAAAAAAAATAACACACTGGTAACAAAAGTTATGTATATTATTGGGGCAAGAAATCCAATTGCTACACTGGAATTTCAGTGACTCAAGACACGCGGTACGTTATTTATGATAAGAAAACAGGTACCGCTAGAATGTATCACATTTCTTAACAAAGGGCAAATGAGGTCAAATGTTAAAATGGATCCTAATGGGCTTAAACTTAGTGCAAATCTTCCTTGATATGAAGGGAGCATGAAAAAGTCAACATGAAATTAAAGGTCAAATGAGGTCAGCAGTCGCCGCCTGATATCCGTGGCTCTTAAGCCGCAGTAGCTCTAGTTTTAATTTATCCCACAATAGTTGATATAAAAATATTTTTAGGTATGCGCAAGATTGGTATTATTTTTATATATTATATAAAACCACATTCATTGTGAATTAAATATTCATTTATCGTTGATTAATCATTGCGTTATAATTAATTCCCCATCGTTTATTTAACATTTTGACCCAAATCCATACTCCGCACGAAAGAACGTTATAAACATCTCAAAAACGTGACTAACCCCTTTAAATAATGGCCATTATTTAAAAAAACGGGCGATTGTATTACAGAATTTATTTCTGCGCATTTTGACACCTCATTTGATACGATAGCCCAGAAAACAATAAAACACCGGTCAATTTAATGTAGTAAGGTCCAGATTTGAAAGTTCCACTTACTACAATACAAAAACACTCAGATATCATTACACAGATTTCCTTCCATTATACTGAATACAAATACTGCAACTTTCAAATCTTGGGTTACATTGATTTAAATGTACGCTGTGACGTCAATATTTAGTAAATTCTTACAAATGAGGTGTCAAAATCTGCAGGAATAAATTCTGCTTCTAACGCATTTTACCGATTTGTAATACAATCGCCCGTTTTTTAAAAATGGCCATTATTTAAGGAGGGATTAGTTACTTTTTTGAGATTTTTATCTGCTTTGTTAGAGCCAGTGTAACTGCCGTGTATTTCTTAATGATTAGTACAATGATATTATAGTAAACGAGTCAAGGAATTCATTGATCACATTGTAGTGGTTAGGTTAAGGCCAATAATATATCAAAATGTAAGTTTTGGATGTTTAACCCTTGCCAAGAAAAATCATACACTTGGGCGGAAATGATACCTCGTATATCAAGCCTTGGGATCACCGCTACAGAACCCATTTTTTATTTGTCTCTGAAAACATCATTAGGCTATACTCCCCTCCGACCTGTCTTAATGACAAGCAGATTATCTTGAGAGAAGGCTGATTCAAAAGTAAAATAAAAGCACAACATATGTTATGTTATTTACTTATTGATACTGTGTTTCTACTTTCTAGCAGACCTTAAAAAATACCTGCCTCCCGAGTAGAACTGCGGCATCTGCTTTGCTATGTTTTCAAATAATGCTTTTTGCTTTGTAGGGTAACATTGAAGTTAGCTAGTTTTATAATTTTTTTTTTCTTTCACGCCATCGCTCGACTGAACTCCTCATGGTTGTACATGAATGCAGTGTCAGAAATACTGGATACTGTTACATTCCCTATGCTACTTAAAAATCATCTAAAGAGAACTTAATCGCGACATAATATGTTACCCATATGTGGTGATAGATAGATACACTGTGAGCCAACATAACCTCATTTCTAGTGGCATAGTTCAGTACCCTCCATTCAACAATCAAAGGTCAAATATTGACATCTCGGTATGGAGTATGAGGTTTTGTACCCAATGTATTCGAAAGTCATTGTATTAATGTAAATACAAATTAGGGTTAACGACTTGTGTCCCGATGGATAAGTATGTCTCAGATCAGGAGATGCACGTGGATGGGGATTTGAAGAATTGCATACATGAGTGATACCAAAAATTGGTTTTAGTTTTAACCTTATCTAAAATAGCTAGTGTCACAAAACAAAAACCTATAAGTATTCGACATGGCTTTATCCTTAAGTGCATGATAATAAAGAGGAGATGAACGTATTTGGAGAATAACAAATAATACGTGTAACTCTTGACAGGCAAAATGGTCTCATTTCTAATGACGTATTCCCATTGTAACTCTCGTTACTGGACACTGGTCAGTCATACTTTAGATCATGGTGTTTTAGTTTAGAAGTATTTCAAATATCTAGTGGTATTAAAAAAGCTTCAAGTATTCAGCATCGCTTTGTTATCATGAAAAGGTTGTCACGTTGATAAATTATAACATGCTATTGGTAAATAACGTTACTGGACATAAGTCTCTAACACGCATATCTGTGTCCGATTGACATGCTTTAGATCATGGTGTTCTGAAACAAATGATGAAAATAAAATTCGGACTATAGAACCTGTTTACCAATTCGGACTAAAGAACACGGTATCCGTTTCGGACTATAGAACCCTTTTGCAATTTCGGACTATAGAACCTTTTTTTAAATTCGGACTATAGAGCCTAGTTCCATATTCGGACTATAGAACCCTTTTTTTAATTTCTGACTATAGAGCCTATTTTCATATTCGGACTAAAGAACCGTTTTCAAAATTCGGACTATAGAACCTTCGAAATAAAGAACCATCGGAATAAAGAACCTTCGTAATAAAGAACCGTCGGATTAAAGAACCTTCGGACTAAAGAACCGTCGGAATAAAGAACCGTCAGACTATAGAGCTTCCACCGTTTTAGTTTTAGCAGTATTTTAAATATCTAGTAGTATTCAAAAGCCAAACTGCAAGTATTCAGCATAGCCTTGATAGCATGAAAAAGTAGTTAATAAATTAACACCCTGAGCACTACCTGCCGATCTAACATTGCCTCTGATTGGTCAATTACATGATATCTTCACTTTTATCACCAATCAGAATGGAGCTTTGCAAATAGCTCACCCCAATTGCGTAGTGAAATTTTTCTAACAATGTTGCTGATTGGTCAGATTAATAATGAAAACTTCTTTTTGGCCAATCCGCAGGTAGTTCTCATGGAGTTATTGGTGACACATTAAGCTACGAGTATTTTTTTTATAATCTGTGATTAAGCTGTCGTTGCCGCTGTGATGTTGCTTCTGTTGTTTTAAATAGAAGAAAACACCACACTCCCAATCTTGTCGTTTTGCATAATTCTTCAAAGATTATATGCATCGGTTTCATTTTTATAGACTTAAACCAGCGACTGAGAGATGCTACGAGTACGGAATAATCGGTGGCTGATGTGAAAGATTAAACATACTAGCAATTGATATACTAAAATGTGGGTATTATTGTTAGACTGCAAAGTTTGCATTTAATTGGTTGTGAAAAATTAACGTTACAGCTGTAGATAGCTGTCGACGTCGAGTGAACCATGTACGATCTTTGCTAATTTCACCAATATATAATTTAGTAGTTTCCTCTTTTAAAACAATTAGTATCTCGCATAGGAGGCTTTCCCAATTACGCGTTCAGGTTTTCCCATTCAAAAAGAGTACAGCTACATATAGTTTCGAAACAATATTTATCCATGACTTATCAAGGACCCTAACAATATGAGTTGCACAAAATAATTTTATGCAACACGGGCGATTGAACCAATGTACAACAGCATAGGATGTCAAACTATATAGTGGAAAGAGGTGGTGCAATTATGACGTGGTTACTTTAATTTCACATCACATTCCATAATATAATAAATAATTGAGTATTAGGCAATATGAATAAAACCTAAGATAATCAAACTTTTACAACCTTGAAAGATTTCTGATCACCAAAATATGTTTCATCTGATACTACAATGTCCATGAATCTGTTGACGGTTAAATATAAGAGAGAAGAACAAAGATGGTGAATAACGGTGTTTAAGAAATTTCCTTTAAATTCTAAACAAGAGCAGACAATGAACAGTGTTAATGCAAATGTTAAAACTTTTTTGATAGTATAATGTATGATGTCTTTTAAAAGCAATTGCATTACAGCTTCTGAAAAGATGAACATGTAACACTATGCCAGACGGAACATCATTTACTCATCGACTACAATGTCCTTTTGATGTTACGTATTTGTAAAAGGATTTTGTTCTCATGTGAATAAACGACCAAGGCACTTTAGAATATGAGAAAATGCCGAGATTTATGGTTAGCCATATTTACCGCAGGAAAACAAACCAGAGAGTAATGGTATTGAACAGATATAATTTGTTTAATTTACAAAATTACCATACGTGATTCTGAATCGATGTGTAGGAAAACACCGTCATTAAAAGACATATCACTAATGTAAATGCACTTAGACTGCACTTAAGAATGAGTTTAGTGAAGCGTAGAGAAAAAAGTACACTTGCTTCTGCTTCTAAGCGATTTCTTATGAATGATGTTTAAGCAAAGAAAAAAACTCTAGTGATTGAAGAATTATAACAAACCTCGGAGTGAAAGTACGAAGGTTCATTATTCCGAATATGAAATTAAATATTCCGAATTACAGACTTACGAATCATTTCCGTATTTTGGAGAAAAATCGGTAACATGGAGCGTAGCAGTTCGGTTTTTGCTTTGCACCACTGAGGTCCAAGGTTCGAGCCCTAGCAGTTACCAGACGACTTTATGTTACAATTCTTCCGTTGTTTATTGTAACTTTATCTCCGTATTCAGCAGATGCAATGTACTGTAAACAGGGCAACACGGACATCAGTTCGAGGATCCCTGATGAGACCTAGATATAATGAAATATTGCCCAATCCACTGATACAAGTCTATTTCTTACACCAAAGTCTGTACTTGACTGAACAGGATCATCTGATGCGATTCATTCCCTATCTGGGTCATAAATCGCCATTGACTGTAAACAAAGTGGCCATCTCAGACAGCGAAAAAATTCTTTTGAGAAGTAAAACTGTCAAGGACAATTGCTTAAAGCTTAAAGCATAATGGTTATTGATTTCCTAAACTCTATTAAAGTTATCTGTCAATGTGTAAATGCTGCACTTTGTTAGCTGTTTCCTCTGAGAAGGGTAACTGATTTGACCAAATAACCATAATATTATCATTTCCTATATATTCTTTTAAAAACGAGTGCAAATAATTATACAAATCATCCAAAACGAAAAATACAACAGGCATAGAGTATTGAACATCATTATTTCAAAGCAACGAATAAAGTCTTCTGTTTGATGATATTTGAAGAAGTTGTTTTTGTAGTGTTTTTGTGTTAGCACCCACGCGTTGCATCTACGTGCTTGCGTGATAGGTAGTTTATATATTTTATATAGCAACCATCCTAGAAGAACATAAAGATGCATATAATGCTTTTGCATCATCAAGCTTGGATTTAATACAAAATTTATCAGTCAATCCCCGATGTTGTCTTTCAAAAATGTCAACTTTAATTTATTAACTTACTTAAGGAGTTTAAAAAGAAGGTGATGATAAGGTATATTTCAATAATGTTTGAACAGCCCATATTAATTCACTAATACGAGTATGGCGTAATAATTACAATGAATTAAGCAATTAAGTGTTATCAATGAAATATATCAAATTAAGGTTTTGTTACAAAAATTATATTTTAGTCAGATGCAATGCTAAAATGAAGAAACCATGACAAAAATTCTTATACAATGTCTACACGATAGACGCATTAACTCAGATAAGATATTGCCTTCGTAAGGACATAATACATATATTGTGGCTCCTTTCCAAAATATTGCAGTGACGCAGTGATCAATCATGTGTAAGCTCATGTAAAGACATTATTTTGAAGGCATAAGTCACCCGGGACACTGCAAAACATTAGAGTCATCCATCCTGGTCCACCATATAATCCAAAGGTAGCTATAAAGGTTTTCAAAATCTAAATGTTAAAGGTCATTTTCCAGCAAACATTAAAAACATCAAAAAATCACAATTCTACCAAACTTGCAATGGCCAATTTACTAATGGATCCACATAAATGACTAGAGATTTGGATAAAGGTTTAGAATATAGACAACCGTATTATATTGATTGTCAGAATATGTATGGGGTTCTTAGCTAGTTTGCTGCAATTTAAACAAACAGTGACTCATCAAACCTTTGTAAAAACTACATTTCAAAATTGAAATTAATATGGGTTGTTTTTTCAACCTTTATAGGTACGTAAACCCAGGAGAGGTGATGTTGTTAATATTTTAGTGAAGCAGTTTGAATGACCTTTACTCCGGTGTCGGTGGAATCATTATACAAATATAGCAGTTGGTAAAATATCGCAGTTTTAGTCACTTCCATTCAGTGTTTATGTTGGGACCAGGATTTGTAATTATTTCACTGGTAGCAGAATATGGGTCATTCTGAGTCTCAATAAAATATTAACAATATTTCCTTCTGTCGAGGTTACCCGACCGTGAAAGTTGATTGAAGCTGTTTATTACATGTATTCTAATATTAATCTTTTAAACAACTCATCTTAATTATATATATACTATGAGCATAGGTGGTCGAATCCAACGAAAAGTGTACACGGCATGTTCAGGGCCATAACTTAAAAGTATTAATTAATTAGCATTCGTTTTTGTATTGTGTTTATTCGCCTTGATCATACGCTTCGCGCCATATATAATAAGACCCCCTTCTGTGAAAAACTTAGACACAGAGACCCCAAAACATGCTATTTTTACCCATTTTTTCAAAATATTTCTTAAAGTATTTTTAAAAACATCTAAATCAGTTATGAAAAGAAGTCATTGGATTGAATCTAAATTGATTTCCTGAAAGGTGTGTATTCAAAGATTGCCTGTTCAATTTTTCACATATTTGTACATAATTATGAATTTTTTGTGATAATTTTTTGAGTGGTATTTTTTACATTACCTACGAATACAATTTTTCATAGCACTAGATATATCTTTAAAAATGGAAATCACTAATAAATGCGCAATTGATACAAGCTTTGATATGTCCAATACTGAAATGCATTGCATTCGGACATCTTTATTATTGTGTTTAGCTGCCAGAAATTCTAAATGGCACAAAGGTAGGTTTGGTAGGATATCGGCATTACGTTCGGATACATGTTAAAAGCTGTGCCATTTCCACAAAGTGAGAGAATAGTAAACATTAGTTAAGCAATAGGTGCAGGGTAATACACTCTTTATTTCTACCAAGTTTCAATAACCTGCGTTTAAATATTTCTGAGATGTCAACAATAAAAGCAAGTATTCGTAGGTAAATTTCGGTAACCGAATGTTACCTACGAATACACTTTGACATCATGACAGTATTGTGAAACACCGCCATTCATGCCAATGCCCATATTGGTACATAACGAAGGCCTGTATGTTTGCTATCAAATCATATGTCAATGAAAGTTGCGAATTCACATACATGCCCACCATGCAAAACTGAATACGGCTTAATTGGTGAAAAATATGTACTGAAATAGACGACGGTCTGCTCATTTGAAAGAAAAATCAGATTCAAAGAAGATTAGAAGGGATAAATACTTGGATTTGTCAACTGTCATGTGTGCTTCATTTTAAATGTTTACCGACCTTCTGGTTTCTGAGTAATTTGTGTCCAAATTGATTTATTCGAAGGACTTTTGACGTTTTCGCTAAGGTTACCTACGAATACCATGGAAAAAACGACTTTTCTCATTGTCTCATGATCTAGACAACACATTGATGGACCCTGGTATAAAGCTAATTGTAGTTGCCCTCAAACGAAAGGCCACAAGACGTAACTGACTCCAAGATGGACTTCACAAGTCTGCAATAACGGTTTTAAGCGATTTGTATGCAATTAAGCAAATTAAAGTCACTTTAGTGCCTTTGTTTCTTACTTCAATCCTTTTTCAACCGCTGTGAACCAACATTATTAATACATGATAGGGTCTAAAGTATCAATAAACGCACATAAAGAAAATAATACATTCAAGGTGCTTTATAAAATGAAGTTTTGATTGCGATATCCACCAAAAGTCTAATTCTTACCTACAAATACTGAAATGTTACTTACGAATACAGCATAATACATGACATGTTTAATGAAGTGTCCCTACCAATGGAAATTAATTGTCAAAAACTTTAAGCGGTACCCCAGGACACTATTATTACCCATATACGGATTGATTCAACAATTATTTATTATGTAAAATTGCTGATTAACTACTTGTATATCAAAATGAAGTGGTCAAAATCTTGCAAAAAGCATCAAAATTTTGTTGATCTAAGGTAATAGCATTTATTCATTTGGACGTACCATCTGAAAGAGATCTAAAAACTACCATTTTATTAATTCATTACCATAATAGCAAAATTTAAACCTATAAACTCAATATAGATATTGTTAAATCGCTCATGTTACCTACGAATACCCGGGTTTCTTCACCTTTTCATTGTATAAAGCGTTAGGTGTATGCGTATAATTCCTAATATTCTTGAAAACATATATCATACTCGTTCTTATACAATGTGTAAATTGATTCATACTCATTTGATAAATAAAATACAGAAACTGACCTAAACTACATATTCAAAAAATTAACTAGCATAAATTGACTAAGATCATATTGATCGCGTTATAAAAATGAAAACAAATATTTTCTGGTTGAGCTAGCATTTTCCTGACACCCTGTGGTCTACATTACACGAAAAAAGCGTTAATGGGAATATTCCATTTGTTTTAGGTTGATTAGTATTGCGATAGTGAAAGCATCCTAGTGGTATTCGTAGGTAACATTGGGTTTTGATATCACATTTACTATCACACGTCCTGGATTTATTTTTCAAGATTAGTAATGGCACTTTTGGTTCCATTAAGGCCAATATGTCATCAATCAATGGGCAAAAGGAAAAAAATGTGGAGACATTTTTATTTCGGACTTTTATTTTTGGCCCGTGGACACTTTTGGTTGGATTCGACCAGGTATGCACATTGAAAATTGTTCAAATTAGTTTGACCGTTTCTTGTGTTACCTCTTGTGTGTAATCTTTATTTGACTCAACTTTATTTGAGTGCAAACATCACTAGGAAACATCTGTCTTCTACGCAAAACTACGGTATCTGTTATGCTATGTTTTCAAGCAATGCCTTATTACTAGGTAGGGCAACATTCAAGTTAGCTAGTTTTATAATTTTGTTTTCATTTCACGCCATCGCTCGACTGAACTCCTCGCGGTTGTACATGAATGCAGTGTCAGAAACACTGGATACTGTTACATTCCCTATGCTACTTAAAAATCATCTAAAGATAACTTAATCGCGACATAATATGCTACCCATATGTGGTGATCGATATTATACACTATGAGCCAACATAACATCACTTCAAGCGGCATAGTTCAGTAATCATCATTCAATTATCAAAGCTCAAATGCTGGATCTTAACTTGCTGAGTATGAGTTTTCGTTTCCAATAATATTCGAAAGTCATTCTATAAGTGTGTGAGCAAATTAGGGTTAAAGACCTGTGTCCCGATGGATAAGTATGTGTCATATCAGGAGATGCATGAGTGATAGTAACATGTGATGCGATCAAGCAAAATCAGTCGGAACTCGGAAATATAAAATTTTCAGTTTCTTATAGGATAGTAAAATGCAATTTATAATTTTGCAGAAAACCCCATTGAAATTGAAAACCTGTTCCAAAGATATGAGCAATTAAAGATTTCCAAAACAACAGGAAACTAAAGAAAATATTTACTTTGTTTAGCTATATCTCAAAATCAATATTTCCGAGTTCTGATGTGATAGATTAAACATACTAGCAGTAGATATACTAAGGTGGGATATTATTGATAGACTGCAAAATTTGCGTTTAATTGGTTGTGAATGAAAAATAAACGGCATATATGTAGTAAGCTGTCGGCAACGAGTAAACCATGTACGATCTTTGCTAATATCACCAATATATAATTTAGTCGTTTCCTCTTTTAAAACAATTAGTGTATCGCATAGAAGGCTTTTCCAATTACACGTTCGGGTTTCCCCGTTCAAAAAGGGTACATGTAGTTGGGAAACAATAATTAGTCATGACCTATCCAGGAAACTGAATTCACCGAATGGAAATATATTTGTTTTATATAACTCATATTATAAGTTCTTTTTCTTCCACTTCATTTTATAAATCATCAGGAATACCCAATGAATTAAAACATATCTAAATGTATATTTATTTCAGAAGCAACACCCGCATCTATAATTGGCGAGTCGAGGAGGAAACCTCGCGCTATGCGCTCGCGCGTTTGTCAGCGTTCATATTGTAATGTCCCCAAAATTAAGAGATATTTCATGAGACATTTGGGGAAATCCCTCTCGTGCATCAAGTTGACCAAAACAAATTGAATTGAATTGAAATTTAATTTGGGATTGTTGGAAATCCCCTGCTCTTTAAAATGTTCAGGGGATCCCTGATAATTATAAAGTGGATATGACATCATGGGGAATACCCAACAAGACATATGGTAATTTGACAGAATGGTCTATTATTAGATCATTAATAGAAAAGCAAGTGAGTTTGCTCTTGACAGAATACGAAGAGAGATTGTAGACTCTCTACATACATGTATGTGGGTTGGTCGTCTTTGTGCTTCAAAATGAGGTACATTTAAACCAGTTTACATAGCCTATAATGTGCTATTTTAATACATCAACGAAGGAGATTTTGAGTGTATGAAAGACTTGCTGGCAACACATCTGTCAATAAAGTGGAGCAGTGCAGATAGAAGCCTGTTTCCTGGAGAAAGAGAGTGATTGGTGAAAGAAATACCATTTTTTGCAGAACTGCTCAAGGAGTTTAGTGTGGAGAATGCAGCACCATTTCTGTGCGAATTTCTATACGCAAATAGTTTTATACGCAAAAGATTATACGCAGAGGATCATAAATGCAAGTATTTAGTGGACTTCGCTGAACAGTGATTTTCGCAGGACAAGTGAATAAGGATATACACATCATCCGTTCAGAACTCTATGATTACCAAGAAGAAGACTGCCGGCTAACTATATAGTAATTAGTTAAAAGAGTGATTATATTTGATTATATTGTATGTGCATTTGTTGTCACGTATCAAACATATTTTACTTTCAATTAAAGACTAAGATTTTGTTAACTTAATCAAACAGTGTATTTTTGTTGTGCATTCGTGTGAATTCGTGTAAAAGGTGATTTTGGCCTTGAGTCGTTACGGCTTGTAACAAAATGGTAGCTCGCGTCAGTGCAATAGAAAAATTACTATTGCACTCGCGCGGAGTACAAATAGTCCTTTTGCAGCTTGCTGCTAAAATAGCAAAAATAATCAATAGTAATTGGCCAATCAAATGCCAAGAAACTTTATATGGGTTATATTGAATAAAATATTGACTATTAGGCAATATGAATAAAACTTAAGATGTATCAAACATCTAAAACCTTGACAGATTTCTGATCACCAAGATATGTTACATCTGATAATATAATGTCCCGGAATCTAGTGGCGGTTAAAGCACGCAATGTTTTGGTCATAAGCCATGTAAGCCTTAGCTTACATGGTTCTTAATCTTATGAACGAGGATATGTTGTATGGCTTGAGTATTGTGAAACAACAGAAGCAACATCACAGCGGCATCGACAGTTTAATCACAGATTAGCAGGAAAAATTATGAAGATTCTGAATATTGAACTTTTTTTATAGAATTAAACTAGAGCAGACATTGAACAGCGTTAATGCAGATATTTAACTTTTTTGTTAGCATAATGTATGATCTATTTTAAAAGCAATTGCATTACAGCGTCTGAAAAGATGAACATGTAACACTATGCCAGACGGAACATCATTTACTCATCGACTATAATGTCCTTTTTGATGTTAGGAATATGTAAAAGGATTTTGTTCTCATGTGAATAAACGACCAAGGCACTTTAGAATATGAGAAAAGACCGAGATTCATGGTTAGTCCTATTTACCGCAGGAAAACCAACCAGAGAGTAATGACATTGTACCGATATAGTTTGTTTAATTTACAAAATTACCATACGTGATTCTGAATCGATGTGTAAGAAAACACCGTCATTAGAGTAACATCACTAATGCGTATGCACTTTTAAAAAACGCACTTAAGGATGAGTCGAGTCAAGCGTAGGGAATATAGTAGATTAGATTCTATTCGCTTTTATATAGATGATGTATCAACAAAAATTAAAAATTACAGTGATTGAAGAATTATAACAAATTTCGGGGCAAAAGCACAAATGTTCATTATTCCGAATAATAAAGTAAGATATTCCGAAGTGCAAAATTACGAATTATGCGCTATGTACGTGTCTTGTAGGATTGATTCCTTTCCTTGAAGGTGGTGAAGGTGGATGCATTGATATTATTAGTATCACAGAGGAGTAAGATAAAACAGAGCGCGTACCACCAGTCAAAGTCCCCGTGTATTGTATGGTGTAAGTTCTCGCATATTCATGAGGGCCGATTGTTCGATCGTGTCGTGTCTAACAATCACGCCGGCGCTGCGTGCCTTCGCGTATACGCGATTGAGCGTTGCGTGCTTTCGCGATTACGCGATAGACCATGAAAATACGCGGTAATTGCGTAGCAGTCTCGCCTGTCGCATTTCACGGAACAATCGGCCCTCATTATCGGATGAGGCGGAGACTTTGACTGGTGGTACGCACTCTGTTTTATCTTACTCCTCTGTGATTAGTATATATTTTGTTTGTTATTAACAATTTCAGAAATTCTTTGTCATGTATGAAATGTTGTTGCTTGTGAGAGAGACACAATCAACGTTTTTCACTTATAATTAATATTTTATTGAAAGACTAGTCTTTAATTGATGTCTAACAGGTATCCAGAAGTCAAAATTGACAAATGTACCCTAATTGAAGAAGCATTATTTAATATTTGAGGGGATTTTTAAAAACTGAAAGCTTAAAAAAAAAAAAAAAAAAAACGACCGTCCGACCCAACTTTCCCATTTTCCCACTTGAGGGCAACACAACAATTTTTTTTTTTGGCCTAATGCACTTGCGCTGAATTCTTCCCTTCCCCCTGCCGGCTCATGCATTGGACGCATCAACATCTCAGCTCGCGAGCATTATTGAATTTAAATTTCTCTCTCAACAAGTGATACGCATTTATTAACCTGTATTTGTTACCACAGAAGAAAACACAAACACTCGAACACGCTCGAACACACCCCATCATGAACGAAAATCAAATGTTTCTTAAAGTGTTTTTATAATGATTCATGCTACAATTGATCTTGTTTATAATTTAACTTTGGATTCTCTGTGGAATTTGTGTATCAATTGTAAATATATATATCCAGAGCGTCTTCACACAAAAAATGATACCATGTAATCCGGTGACCACGTACACCCATAGTCAAAATCGGTACATGTATTGTGTGCATAGAGGGATGCGTATTTGTGATCGCCGGGTGTGTGACTAATGTGTGTCGCTATTAAATGCTACTTTAAAAGCCAATTTTTTCACAGTGGCATTCCGAGGCGTGGAAAGACAATTTGCTGTACCTTGTTAATTTCTGCGTTGAGGTGTAATGTGGTGTGGTGGTGTTTGTGTGTGTGATGGGGGTAGGTGTCTGGGGTGTGTTTAGGGTACGTATTTGGTCATGTGTTTGTTTTGTTTTTTGTTTGTTTTGCTGGTTGGTTTAATCTCAAAAGGATACGGTCAATATTCTACACTCTTATCCTATTCCAATAAATCGGTGATTAAATGGATCATCTGGTAATGGCGGGGCAGATGATCCATGATTAAAGACCTCGTTACAGTCGGTCCCGATCAGGGTAACGCCCGCTTGTCGGCTTCACTTGCCTGTCCTGTAAAAGTACCCCCGACCAGCTATCTACGTCGACCCCCTTCACCAGGTCACTTGTGAATGGCAAAAGTTTCATCAGCGTTATCTCCTTGATTTCAGCGATAATGCCTAGATATGCTCGACATAAAAAATAAATTTAAAAAAATTGTTTGGTTATCAAATACTTCCTTCACCCAATGGAATTTGGGGAGCCGCACAGATAATTGGTGGATGTTACAATCTAAGTGCGGATAGGTCTGCGCCAGATTCGGCTGCAATAGTTGATGCGATCTGATTGTGATGATTCACCATGGCAGAGAAATTACAGAGCTTTGAATCCTCTAAACCTGCAAAAGAACCAACTATGGTAATTTGTATCGATCAAAATTATATTGGCTATTTCAATTCTGATAGAAAGAATAGAAGTGATTTCTTGATATGTTTTCAAAACAAATCAAGAAATCACAATTTCCAAAACATATTGAAGAAATGTTTTACCAACATTTTAAATAACAAATAACATTGGCTACTTTTTATTTTGAAAGACCTTGTATACCTTTTACATACCCCGACATATTCTAAACGTTTTCTAACAGACTTTGTGCGTCAAAATGTTTTGTGATTGCTGGGAAATGACCTTCAACATTTAAATTTTGTAAACTTGTCTAGCCATGATAGCTACAACCCCCTTTGGATTATGGTTGACCAGGATGGATGACTCTAATGTACGAAGATAACATTTTTGCTGTCCCGGGTGACTTATGCTTCTTTACATCAGCTTATACATGATTTATCACTGCGTCACTGCAATATCTTATGGTCTAATACATAAATTTGCTATGAAAACCATTTTGCACCAACTTGTAGACATTGTACACAAATGATTGTCACAATTCCTTATGTTTAGCTTTGTGCGTTAGTTAAGTATCATCTTTGTATAAAAACCTAAATTTGCAGGTCATTGACTGCAATTAACAGTTGCTTAATTAACTGTAATTACGTCATACTAGTATAAATTAATTAATATGGACTCAGCAAACATAATTGAAATATATAGAGCTTATCATTACCTTTTAGTAACTCCTTAAGTAAGCTAATATATTAAAGTTGACATTTTTGAAAGACAACATCGGGGACTGACTGATAACTTTTTTGTATTAAATCCAAGCTTGAATGATTCAAAAGCGTTTTATGCATCTATATGTTCTTCTAGGAGGTTTTCTATATAAAATATATAAACTATCTATCGCGCAAGTACGTAGATGCACGTAGACGCGTGGGAGCTAACACAAAAACACTACAAAAACGACTTCTTTCAAAAAGAATATAGGAAATGATAATATTATGGTTATTTGGTCGAACCAGTTAACCTTCTCAGAGGAAACAGCTAACAAAAGTGAACCATTTACACATTGACAGATGAACCTAAACAGATTGTAAGAAATCAATAACCATTACGTTTTAAGCTTTAAACAATTGTCCTTGACAGTTTTACTTCTCAAAAGAATTATTTCGCTGTCTGAGATGACCAGTTTGTTTACAGTCGATGGCAATTTATGACCCAGATAGGGAATCAGTTGCATCATATGACCTTGCGTGATCTTCGCCTGAGTCAAGTGATTGTCAAATGTTTGATGTTGGTAACATTAACAAATGTTTTGGTCATAGTATTGTTGACTTACTCCCGTTCAGATACAATGTCGGTAAAAGAGGCCAATTTGCTAAGGACTCTGTAACGTAATGTTTTGATAATTACGAAGGTGTTTTCATCCCAAGGGCACCGTTCTATAACCTCATTATATACATAATTACAAAATGATCTCGAAGTCGTGATGGCAAACCGTTAAATGCCACTTGGGAGAATGATGTTAATGAACTACGCCTAGAGAGGTGAGATTATTTGGGCTTATAGATGTTCTTAGACGAAAGTAATTTAAAAAGTCGACAACATCAACCTGCGAAAGTGTGCCATGGTTGCAGCATTATTGTCTCAAGTTCAATGTGTGATGAGGTCTGTAAGTCTAAATCAACCCGAACTGGCGTCCATACAATTATTGGGTCAAGGACCACCATTGATAATTTTTAATCATTGGTAGCGTTTGATTATATTTTCAGTTGCAATCACATACCCGGTCCTAAGTGTGAACACATTATCGCGCGATTATAGAGGATCTACAAGCGTGCCGCCGTTGCGTGTCGGCGCGCTCACTGTCTTATATCGTGTCATAATGTATAGGTGAAAACCAATTATATTGCGTGTATTCTTGGCAAGACGCACCAACTGAATTATATAGAATAAGCAATATGGAGAGCATGTGAAGATACTAGTAGCCATGCTGATGTTATAACAATATTTGTAATATTATTTGTAATAATTTTACTGGAAAAAAGCCATATTATACCAGCGTAGAAGGAATTTCTTGCTTCATTTCTCACAAAACAACATCTACTCCTAATTCCAGAAAAAATACACTAAATTAGTGCTCTATTTTCTGGAATACGGTGTAGTGAGATGACGTAAGTTGCAGTAGGATAATTATTTCACACATTCCCTAATCATTCCTAACCTAGCAGGCTTACACCATCGAATAGTCCACATGGGTAATTAAATGGTTTGCCTGTAAATAATTTGGGTCATCAATTACAAACTTTGGTCATTTACCAGATGTAACAAAATAGACTTGTATCATCTGGGCAGTCATTGCATTATATCTAGGTCTCATACTGTCCATGTTGCCCTGTTTACAGTAGGTAGCATCTGCTGAAAATGTAAATAAATTTGAGATTCAATCATGTTTCACCGTTGTTCATCACCGATTAACAACGATGCGTCCGCGTCGTCTGAGTGGTTTAGTTTTACTGGCAAGGGTAGCTTAAATCGGTGATGAACAACGGTGAAACATGATTGAATCCATTTCAACAACGAAACAAGCTAAAGATGTCTAATTCCCCGGTCTAATTCACATGATTCTTTCATTCGGAATGTCCATTTGTCATTGCCACTCAACCTTACAAGAAGATCGCGGTATTTCTCTGTTAATATCGGCAATAAAACTAAAGAATAGAGCGGTAATATTTAGCTGCTACCGCCAACATAAGAGAATTCATGTTTACGCATACGTTCCAGGTATGACCTGCAGCGTATTCAAAATAGGGCGGTGCGTCTCATCTACGGCCTCAAACGTCGTGACCACATAACCCCATACATCAAGGACTTACATTGGTTGCCCATCAGGGAGCGTGTCAACTTCAAGATCCTCACCATCATATATCAATGTGTCAATGACATAGCTCCACTCTACCTTCAATCTGGAATTCATTCTTACACCACATCTCGTCATTTACGCTCTTCCATGGATACTACACGGCTCTCCATTCCTCCCACAATCAAATTAGCTGGTGATAACGCCTTCACTTCCTTTGGTCCTCGAATTTGGAACAACCTCCCATGCAACATCAGGGAGGCCCAAACACTGGCTAGCTTCAAAAAGCTTTTAAAAACCCATCTTTTTCCAATTTGATCCATTTCTTGTCATTGCTATTTCTTTCTTTGTTTTCTCTTATTGTAATGCGCCTAGAGCTAAAATTGTATAGGCGCAATATAAATCGATGTATGTATGTATGTATGTATGTATGACGAATTTTACGCGCTCATGCGTAACGCGTACACGTAACCTTGCGTTCGCGTATACGCTACTGGACTGTGGATTCATCACGGATTAACAACGATTGGCTCCTGTACAAAGGTATAGGAAGAGTTGTTGAGGTTACAATAAACAACGGAAGAAATTATTATAGCAGGGTATGTTAACCCGTATAAATAATACTTGTGTCTGAATATTGTGTCTCAACATGGAGAGATATTGAGATTAACTCAGTGTAGCTATTGTCCTAGGAGAGTATTATTATACAGTACTCATGTTCCACATGTGTCACTATTCTGAACTTTTTATTCTGATCAGCCTACGAAAAAGTAAACAAACAGTATTAAGAACGCAATTCGTTTCTTCTGTTGCGATGGCTGACTACTCTGAAAAAGCAATTTCTCTACTCTTAAAATTAAAAATTTGGGAACCCAAAATGTACATTTTCTAATTTGGATTTTGGAGTAGAATTTGTTGTGTTATTTACCACGTGTACCGAGAGATTTGTTTGACGCTTGGATTATTGGCACTTATCTGTTACTCATTTGACATTTGCATATTGCATCATTTTCCAAATACCTTTATTTATCATGTTCAATGCGGAAGATAATGCAAATCAATATTCCCATGAATATGCAGATACAGGAGGAAGCCGGAGTACCCGGCGAAATGCACGTAAAGTCGTCTGATAACTGCTGGGGCTCGAACCTTGGGCCTCAGTGATGCAAAAAAACCAAACTGCTACACTCTATGTTTACCGAGCTTCTTTTTCCAAAATACGGATATGATTCGTAATTCTGCACTTCGGATTATTTAATTTTACATTCGGAATAATGAACATTCGTACCGAGGTTTGATATAAATCTTCAATCACTTTATTTTTTTTCTTTGTTGAAACATCATCCATATAAAATCGCATTGAAGCAAAAACATGTCTACTATTATCTCTACGCTTGACTCAACTAATTCTTAACTACAATCTAAGTGCATACACATAAGTGATATTATTCTAATGATGGTTTTTTCTTACACATCGATTCAGAATCACGTATGGTAATTTTGTAAATTAAACAAACTGTATCTGTTCAATACCATTACTCTCTGGTTGGTTTTTTTCCGCAGTAAATATGACTAACCATGAATCTCGGTCTTTTCTCATATTCTAAAGTGCCTTGGTCGTTTATTCACACGAGAACAAAATCCTTTTACATACGTAACATCAAAAAGGACATTATAGTCGATGAGTAAATGATGTTCCGTCTGGCATAATGTTACATGTTCATCTTTTCAGATGCTGTAATGCAAAACAGATCACACATTTTGCTAACAAACAAGTTTAAGATCTGCATTAACGCTGTTCAATGTCTGCTGTCGTTTATAGAATTTAAAGGAAGTTTTTAAAAACTCCTTAAAACCGTTATTCAGCATCTTTGTTTTTCTCTCTCTTATTTTTAACCGTCATAGTATCATATGAAACAGATTTTGGTGATCAGAAATCTATCAAGGTTTTAGATGTTCGATTATCATATTTTTTAAGGTTTTATTCATATTGCCAAATACTCAATATTTTATCATGAAATGCCATGTGAAATCAAAGTAACCACACGTCACAATTGCACCACCTCTTTCCACTTTATAGTTTTAGATCCTATGTTGTTATACATTGGTTCTTTTAAATCGCCCGTGTTGCATAACATAATGATTTGTGTAACTCATAGTATTAGGGTCCTCGATAAGTCATGGATAATTATTGTTTCCCAACTGCATGTACATGTACAATTTTCGAACGGAGAAACCCGAACGTGTAATTGGGAAAGTCTTCTATGCGAGACACTAATTATTTTAATAGAGGAAACGAATAAATTATATATTGGTGAAATTAGCAAAGATCGTACATGGTTCACTCGATGTCGACAGCTACCTACAGCTGTAACGTTAATTTTTCACAACTAATTAAACGTAAACTTTGCAGTCTACCAAAAATACCCACACTTGTATATCTACTGCTTGTATGTTTAATCTATCACATCAGACACTGATTATTTTGTACTCGTAACATCTTTACGTCACCGGTTTAAGTCTATAAAAATAAAACCTATGTTTGGTCATATAGCCTTATTCAAAACGACTAGAATGTCCGTTCGATTATTACATGCTTCTTAATCTTATGAACAGAATATGGTGTATGATGGAAGTGTGGTGTTTTTTCTTATATTTAAAACGACAAGAGCATCAACACAGTGGCAACAACAGTTTAATCACAAATTACACAAATTATGTACGTGGCTTAATATATCACCAAAAACATGTTTTAATTTATCATTTTTATAATTTTTATACTAGAATACCATTAGATATATAAAATACTGCTAAAACTAAAACACCATGATCTAAAGCATGTCAATCCGACACAGGTATCTCTCTTTCTGCATGCAATTCTCCAAATATGTTCATCGCCTATTTATCATCACATAAGGATAAAACCATGTCGAATAATTGTAGGGTTTTGTTTTGTTAATGAAACTAAATATTTTAGATAATGTTAAAACTAAAACCAATTTTTGGTATCACTCATGTATGCAATTCTTCAAATCCCAAGCCACGTTCGTATCCTGATCGGAGACATACTCATCCATCGGGACACAAGTCTTTAACCCTAATTTGCTCACACACTTATAGAATGACCTTCGAATATATTGGGTACTAAGACTTATACTCCGCAACTTAGGGTCAACATTTGAGCTTTGATTGTAGAATGGTAATTACTGAACTATGCCGCTTGAAATGAGGTTGTGTTGGCTCACAGTGTATCTATCTATCACCACATATGGGTAACATATTATGTCGCGATTAAGTTCTCTTTAGATGATTTTTAAGTAGCATAGGGAATGTAACAGTATCTAGTATTTCTGACACTGCATTCATGTACATTGTACAACCGTGAGGAGTTCATTCGAGCGTTGGCGTGAAATGAAAACAAAGTTATGAAACTAGCCAACTTCAATGTTGCCTTATCAAGTAATAAGCCATTATTTGAAAACATAGCATAGCGGATACCGTGGTTTTATTCGGTAGGTAAGTATTTTTGAAGATCTGCTACAGATCCATAAGTATCCATAAGTGAATAACATAACATAACATAACATAACATAACATAACATAACATAACATAACATACGTAACATATGCTGTGCTTTTATTTTGTTTTTGAATAATAATAACAGCACTTAATATAGCGCTTTTCCAAAACCTGATCAAAGCACTTTACAAAAATACAAAATATATACAAAAACATATAATACCTGAAAAAAGGTCTACAAACAGCAACAATCAGTACAAGTGAGTTTTTAGGTTACTCTTGAAACTATCTACAGTGGGGGAAACTCTGATGTTTAAAGGGATTGTGTTCCACAGTTTGGGTCCCTGTACACTGAAAAACCTATCATCAATTAATCTGCTGCTCCTGGGGACAACTAGACGAGTTGCGTCTAACGCCGAGCGTAAACCCTCGTTTTTCGATGGGTAGTCAGTGGAGGGAGTCAAGAAGCTCAGATGACGGTGGCGGCGAGGGACTTGGAATACAATGCGATCAGCTCTGTTCTGGAAGCGCTGGAGACGAGCAATATCAGTAGACCTGCAACCAGGTAGAAGAGCATTAGTGTAGTCTAATTTGGAGAGAACAGGTGTTCGCATTGCATTGCTACAAGTATCTTGATCGATATAAGGACGAATTTTGGATATATTCCAGAGGAAGAAATTCAAAGATTTACATAAGGAGGAATCAGTCTGCTCTTGAGGTAATCTGCCTGTCATTAAGACGGGTGGGAGGGGAGCAAAACCTAGTGATGTTTTACTCAAATACAGTTGAGACAAATAAAATTGACACACAAGAGGAATAGTATGGATTCTGTAACGTAGAGCCTAAGGTTTGATATAAGGGGTGTCATTTCCGGCCCAAGTTCATGGTTTTTCTCAGCAGGGGAAAGCATCCAAAACTTACGTTTTGATACATTATTGGCCTTAACTTAACAACTATAATACGATCAATGAATTCCTTGACTCGTTTACTATTATATCAATTTATTAATTATTAGGAATTACATGGCAGTGTTTGGCTAAAACCGGAAATATATAGCTTCTGAATTCCTGCAGGCTTTAACAAAGCAGATATGACGTTCTTACGTGCGGAGGATAGCATGGATTTGAATCAAAAGGATGAGGAATTAATAACACAATGATTAATTAATGATAAATCATTTTTAATTCGTAGTTCATGTAGTTTTATATAGTAGACAAAAATCATCTAGGGCGGGATATGTTTAAATAAAACTGTATTCATTTATTCATGACTAAACGGGCAATGTTACTAGGGTTAACCGTACGCGCGTTCATATCAATACAAGTTATTGTCCGTCAATGGCATTAATTACTCCTATACATTTCTGTTCCGGGTCATTGACTGTACTAATGATCAAATAACACGTTCGTTCGTGTGAAGGAACTCAAGGAAGGGGTGTTCTTCTTGTTTATTGGAGGGGGTATGTGTATGATTGGGGTGCGTATGTGTTCATGTCGTGTTGTTTCTGTGGCACAGTGTCATCGCCGCGATACCTTCATGGCAGAAAACGGCACAATGGTATATCGAATCCACTTGTTCTTCAATAGCCACGCATTTTGTTCCGACCTGTTTAATAGTTTTGAGACGCATAATGGGCCGAGGGACATCCGACTAAGGCTATAATAGCCCGGTGACTGACCTTTTTAGATCTCAGCGAGCCTGGTACGTCATCTGCATTAGACTACCTCCACCAGTGGTCCACATTGCGCTTGTAACGTGATATGTTTCGTTACCCCGATTGTTTACAAATGAGGGCAGCTGTCATTTTTTTTCTGTTCTGCACATATAAAATCTGAATTTTGTCCGTTTTTTATTTCAAAATGCACGGTTGTTTGTCAATACGCTCGCTAACGACTATCATGTTCTTTCAACACACATATTCAAGTGCAAGCCTTAAAATTGGCTTCTTTAGAAAGCAAAAATTACGGGAGATATTCATCATTTTCTACCCCGGTATCCAAAGATTTATCGTCTGAATAATAAATCGTGCATAGCACATACACGTGTATCGATCCCGGGTATTGATTCATAGTTTCCCTGCTGTACAATGTAATTATTTACCAGGCGATGTCGATGTGTGCGGGTTGAGTGTGTAATGTGTGGTGCGTGCGAGTGAGCTCCGGTTATGTTGCTAATGGTTTGATACTTAAAAGTAGGCCTACTTCATCTAATTTTAGTTTTTGCAGCGGCATTCCGAGGTGTGGAAAGACTACGTTTGTTATACAATTTGCTGAATTTTAATAATTTCCGCGTTGATATGTAAAGGGTTGTGTGATGATGCGTCTTTAGGCTTGTTTCGGGTGCGTTTGTGCTCAATTGTTTTGTTTTTGAGGGGTGGGTGTGTGAGTTTGTGTGTGTGAGCATGGAGGTATGTAGGTGGGTGTATGTAATGATATTTAAGAAGTAACCAGTTTATTTACAGCATTCCATTATTCCATACCCATGGTCATAATATTATGTAATCGAAGATTAATCAGAGTACATGTAATTAACAGCTTTCATCAACTATCACGGCTGGGTAACATCGAGAGAAGGAAAATATTGTTAATATTTTATTGATAGTCAGAATGACACTTATTCTCAGATTGCTACCATTGGAATAATTACACGTCCTGGTTCAAATATAAACACCGAATAGAAGTGGCTCAAACTGCGATATTTTACCAAGTGCTATATTAATTTTGTATAAGGCCATGCGTTTTGAACTGAACACCCAAAAAGGGTGGTGGTGTCACACTTTTCACCATGATCGTTTTGTTTTTTGAGTATATCTTTGCAAGTAAAGAAGCTATAGCAATAAATTTGGTACCAAATGAAAGCTAATATATTCATAATGAACTATGGAAAGTTACCTGAAGGTATCTTGAAGAGAAGCAGAATGGCATTCAATCCAATGACCCAAGCCAGGGGTGGTGGCGGCAGCGGCTCATGTGGCAGCGGCTCACTATGTACAAACTCAATGGGAAATTTCATTTTTGGTGCCTCGCAGTGCAAAAATGTTGAAATTTTCTTTAAAAACTAGTGTATATCAATAAATTTGGTATCAAAAGAAAGCTGACATTATTATCTGAACTGTTATTCTGTAAAATAGTTGAAATAATAAACTGCCTTGAGCTAATGATAGGGGCATGTGCTTTGAACTCGCCATCTAAACTGATGAGTGGCATCACATTTTTCAGTGTGGTCATTAGTTTTTTTTAATGTATCATTGGAATAAAGGAATATTTGACAGTAAATTTGGTATCAAATGACAGCTATAACATCAATTATTAATTATGGAAAGGTGTCAATAAGATACCTTGAACATCTATAGAAGGGGACTCAATCCAATTGGCTAAGCAGGGGTGGTGGAGGTAGCGGGGCACTCTGCACAAAACTGTAAGCGAAGTTTTCATTTTGGGAGCCTCGTTGTTGGTGTGCAAATGTGTTGCTATTTTCCTTAAAAATGAGTTTTTATCAATAAATTTGGTATCAAAAGAAAGCTGACATTATTATCTACACTTTTATTTTGTAAAAAGTTAAAATAGTCAGCTGATTTAGCTTATATAATAGGCCAATGTTCTCCAAGACAATAAGAAAAATTAATTCTATTTTGGTCACTTTTTGAAGGATTGTATCATTTTACGAAAGTGATAACCCCCATACATTTATATATTGCAGGAAAGCCCTTACTCTGATCTTTAGAAAATGACATAAAATAAGATGCAGGGGTATCACAGAAATGTTAGTGACATTATACCCCTGTACCACTGTCAGTTGATGTTTTATCTCATTCACATAAATGTAGCATTAGAACCTTACATCTGACAGTGTTTCTGAGTCTCTTGTTGGATTCCTTGTTTAATTTCCTTTCAGAAAATGTATACTTTTATCATGCTAGGGGGTATGGTTTGAAAAATATGGGCATTTGAAGGTGAAAGAGTGTCGCGAATTTTAAAAATCAGTGTGTGACGAAAAGTCGGCGAGGTTCCATCGACACCAGTGTAAAAGTCATTCAAACTGCTATACTAAAATATTAACAATATCACCTCCTCCTGGGGTTACGTACCTGTACAGGTTGATAAATGACCTCTATTAATTTCAGTTTTGAAATTTAGTTTTTATAAAAGTTTGGCGAGTCACTGTTTGTAATCTAGCTAAAAACCATGTATAGTTTTAAAACGTTTTTGAAATATTATTTATTAAACTTCAAAACGTTTGTCAGATAATAAAATAACCATCAATATTATATGGTTGTCTATATCCTAAACCTTTATCCAAATCCAAGAGGAAAGCCAACTCTAGTCATTTATATATTTATATATGAAGAGCTTATTTCCAAACCGTGTTAAGTCCACTATCCCATGTTTCTGATTTCCCTGTGCGATATTGCAATGTGTTGTGATGCTAGGTATTACAATTTCAGTTGGATGCACCATTACAAAGCAAACAGTGGATGGACGCACAGTAACAATACTTTTGTCTCCCAAATGAGAACAATAGTCTGCATATTGTTATGCAGCATTGTTATGGTAAATAATAGCTTGTTGGTGGTACAGCTCATTGTTGCTAATGTCAAACTTGTCAAAGAAATTATGATTGTATCTAAGTAAATGAGACACATGGGGCTGTGGACTTCACACGGTTTGGAAATAAGCTCTTCATATATTGATAGATTTGTGATTTCTTGATGTCTATAAAAGACAATTTGCAAAACATTTTTTGGAAATATAAATTTGTATAACCTTTACATATCCCGACATTTAAATATTTTCTGACAGCTTTTGTGCGTCAAAATGTTTTATGTTTGCTGGAAAATGACCTTCAACATTTCGATTTTGTAAACCTGTCTAGCTACAACCTCCGTTGGATTAGATGGTGGACCGGGATGGTTGACTCTAATGTATTGTAGTGTCCCGGGTGACTTATACCTCCAAAATAAAGTCTTTACATGAGCTTCAGCTTACACATGATTTATTACTGCGTCACTGTAATATTTTGTAAAGGTGCGGTAATATTTGTATTATGAATTTACGAAGGCAATACCGTATGAGCTATAAATAAATGCGGTTGCTAAAAAAAACCTTTTGTACCATCTTGTAGACATTGTACACGGGATCTTTGTCACAGTTCCTCATTTTTAGCTTTGTGCATTAGTAAAGTATCATCTTTGTATAAAAACCTAAATTTACAGTTCATTGACTGCAATTAGTTGTTTAATTAACTATAATTACGTCATCCTAGTATTAGTTAATTAATATGGACTCAGCAAACGTAATTGAAATATAGCTTATCATTACCTTTCAAAACTCCTTAAGTAAGCTAATAAATTAAAGTTGACATTTTTGAAAGACAACATCGGGGATTGACTGATAAATTTTATATTACATCCAAGCTTGAATGATTCAAAAGCGCTTTATGAATCTTAAAGTTTTTCTAGGAGGTTTTCAATACAAAATATATGAACTGTCTATCACGCAAGCACGTAGATGCGACGCGTGGGTGCTAACACAAAACACTATTCAGACAAAATTGACTTCTTCAAATATTATGAAAAGGAGACTATATAATGATTTTTAATACTTATTGTCTATGTATCGGTATTTTTTTACGATGTGGGTTCGTTTTGGGTCTTTGTCGTATGATATATCAGACACTCTTAGGCAATCAGGTTTTAAAATAATATTTTGGAAATGGTCGTAATATTACGGGTATTTTGTCTAGTCAGCTAACATTCTTTGTAGTAACAGCAAACAAAAAATAGCATTTACACAATAACAGATGAGACCAAAATAGAGTCCATCTGTCAATCATTACGCTACAGTCATGTCCCTTTTCCTCTATAAACCAAATGGTATCATCTCCAGTGACAAAGTTCAGTTACCTCCATTCAACAATAAGTGGTCAAATGTATAGACCTCAAGTTGTAGAGTATGAGTTTTTGTACCCAAAGTGGGTACTTCATTACATGAAGTACGCGAACATATTGGGGTTTACGAACTGTGCCCTGATAGATGAGCGTGTTTGAGATCCTAATATTTAATTGAGATCACCTAGGTTTCATTATCATTGCGGTATAGGACTTTTTATTTTTTTAGAGAAGAGCAGGTAGGGCAACTACTTGATTTTTAAATCACATTTTTGTTCCTAAAATGGGGGTTATAGCGCCCTCAACGGGCACTCTCTCCATAGGGTAGGTGGTATCGTTGCTGCTCTTCTAAATTCATTTTTAAAATGTCCGGTGTGAGAGGTTGCGGGTTCGAACCCTAGTGGTGCCTAGTTTGTTCTCGTGGAAAAAATTGAGTTAGCTTGAAATTCCCCTGGACAAGGAATTTACTGCTAATTTGTCTCATTGTAACCCGTATGAAACTCGGGGAGCTCATCCTGGTTGCGATGGTTATTTGTGGAATGTCTAGGGTGTGCGCTCTTGAAGCAGCAAATTCCCTGAATTGTTGTTTAATTGTTTATGGAATGATATGGGGCCGTAGTGGTCAGCGACAACCTGGCTTTAATCACAGAGGTGTTATACATCGTAATATACAGGACACAGTTCTTTAAACCTCATATACGTACACAATTATAAATTGACCTAGCCAATATTGGATACTGAAACTCTTCCTCTAAATCCTCATGACGAACCGTAACACGCCACTGGTGAGTATGCTGTTAATGAACTACGTCTGAGAGATGAGGCTGTTTTGGCTTATAGAGGTTCGAGACGAAAGCAATTTAAAAAGTTGTCAACATCAACCTGAGGAAGTGTGCCATTCACAGTTGCCATGGTCGCAGCATTATTGTCTCTCAAATTGACAGTATTCAATGTGCGATTTATCGATGAGATTTCCCAGTCTAAATCAACTCTAAGTGGCGTCCATGGAATTGGGTCAAGGACTTATAATTACTGATTATTTGTAATTGCTAGAAATAGCATTATATTTTCCCTCACTCTTTGATTTATTAAAATAAATCAAAGAGTGTATCATTAAATTCATTCATATCTGATTTTCAGCAAACTTTTATCATTGAAGTGTTTTATTTTGTCTATGATATGAAAAACTTGTTCAATTTATGCCGATCCTTTTAATATCATTGCATAGAATAACCTGCCTTCAGCTTTGCAAATTATTATAGTGTTTTCGGTAGCACTTATAAACTCCGGGTAGCTACAACGTATCCACACACAAACAAATGGTGAAACCAAAAATAACTATTTTGCATAAAACTATGAATTTGAAGCAATTGTGTACATCTGAAATAGTTGTATCGTAATAATAGTAAAAACAACGCACAAATATCACAAGCATGTGAATAAAAGACTTTTTATGTTAAAACAATGTACGTAAACTAAACTGCATATCAGTAAGGATTTTACCCTCCTCTTTTCGAAACTCACTGCGATATACGTTGGACTTAACGTACCCTCCGAAGAACGGAGGTTCATTTATCCATTTCCAAATGTTATTCTCAAAATAATTAATAAATCAATGAGAGTGTCCAGTTAAAATCATTCAAATTTGAATAATTTATGCCGATCACTTGGTCCTTTTAATATAATTGCATAGAATAATCTGCCTTCAGCTTTGCAAATTATTATAGTGTTTTCGGTAGCACTTATAAACTCCGGTAAGCACAAACGTATCCACACACAAACAAATGGTGAAACCAAAAATAACTTTTTTGCATAAAACTATGAATTTGAAGCAATTGTGTACAGTTGAAATAGTTGTATAGTAATATTAGTACGAACAAGCATCACAAGCATGTGCATGAAAGACTTTTTTTATGTTAAAACAATGTACGTAAATAAAACTGCATATCAGAAAGAACCTGCTGAAACAAATTCCTGTCATTTTCAAAAAGTTGAAGCCAAGTGGTCACAAATTTTCAGTTGAAATGATTACAAAGGTATATCAAAATTCAAATTTGTCAGCTAATTTCTTTCACATGTTTAACTTTATTGTCATGATCATCGGTATTGTTAAGGTACATGTATATACCTTGGCATACATGTGATACATTAAAAGTGGTACAATTGACGACAATACCAAATAAGATCAAACAACGTATTATACCTCATTCGCAGATCCTGTTAATATCTTACTTATTCAAAATAGAGACTTGATGTTTAGTATGGAATATTTTTTCTCAAAATTCCAAGACTGGTTTGGAAGGGGTCTGCATAAACCGCACGGGCTAAATATTAATTAAGGTATGTCGAGAGATGCTGTAAAATAATCTTTTGACAGAAAATGTACTCATAATATAGTTTAAACTAAATTAGCTTAAACTGGCGGTTTTAAGGAGACTGAATTGGATTTTTTGTGGAAGTACCACTTTTAAGAGCCATATTTTAAGCTCCTCCCATGTTCAAAAAATTGGTACATTGCAAGTGTATTTCAACTGTGATGAATGCCAATTTCTAATTTGATAATAACTTTTAGACAAATTCGCTACATTATGATGAGCGTCATAATGTAAACTAATGGAAAGCACATTTTCTGTCAAGCAATTATTTTACACCATCTCCGGATACACCGTAATTAATATTTAGCGCGTGCGGTTTATGCAGACCCCTTCCAGACCAGTCGTGGAATTTTGCAAAAAAATATTCCATATTAAATGTCAAGTCTGTGTATACAAAATAAGTTTGATAAGACATTGTCTATATAGAGTAATATTAATTAATGACAATCCTCGGGCAACAAATTCTGTCCATTTTAACTAGTGTTACGTTTGGAAGTGGAAGTCTCTGCAATATGGACGTTAATACTAGCAGATTGATCGATGGTTTAAATGTAATACATATCAAACTAGGATATCATACATAATTGATATCAAGTGAATTCTAGATGCAACTGTATCCTCGCAAAACGTAACAACGCAAAACGTATTAAGATTGATATATTTTGAGCTATACTGCAGAAAATGGTAATCCGACAAAAACCACAACACAATTCCTGCTTGAATTGCTATCCATTACTACTATAATGTCTTTCATACCGATATTGATATGCAATAATATCCCTAAATATACACATCTTCTTCTTGTGCACAAAAAGACACAGTGACGGTCAGCTTATGGTTGGTGGAAGAACACCAATGGGCCTCGAATTTTGAATTCCTTAATTTGTCGAAAAGGGAAAGAATAATATTTCGCTGATTCACAATATATATATGTGTCGTGATCAAGCAAAATCAGTCGGAAGTCGGAAATATGGATTTTGAGATATAGTCAAACAAATGAAATATTTCCTTTTGTTTCCACTTGTTTTGGAAACTCTTAAATTGCTCAAATCTTTTGAAATGTAGCGTTTTAAATGCTTGTTACAATACCAAAAGAAACTAAAAATTGAATATGACCGACTTCAGACTGATTTTGCTTTATCACATCACCTATGTACATGCATTATGTATCTTAACAAATTCCATTATTATACAATCGTAACACATGAAGCAATGATTTGAATAATGTGGTAAGAAAAATTGAAATAATAATAAGTTGATATAATCCGATTCTTGAAGCGTGACAATGTGCTCAACTAACACGAATACATAATGTTTAAGCTATATTCAATACGAGAACCATGCAGGTTGCAAATACTTAGCCGACAAATATGTAGATCTAAATGTATATTACACTCATAGCGACCTATTTAAGTCATTATTATAGTTCCACTGTGTGCGTTTGTCTATCTAGGCTTTTATCACTATCCGGTGCTTTTGTCGTGTAAAAGGATGCATGTAATTATTTGCTTTCTTCCTCGCACTTCAATCTGTCACGGTTATTCTGTTTTAGTAGTTACATCTAATGCAATGAATGAAGGTCTTATCACAAAGAAACGGTTAAAAGGGAACTTACTTCTTATTATAGTTAAAGGAGATATATAAATCAGTAGCGAAGACATCATTATATCTGCTAGATGACCAGAAACACGTGAATATAATGGTCTCGGTTAACCCTCGTCCATTGCTTGTATACAATGTCAAATTTCGAGTACAGTATTCATTCATATGCATATTCTGATATGCTCTTTATAATTTCTGAATATCATGTCTTGTTGATGTAATTAAGTTGTTTTACTGATTTTTGATGTTAATTTAATATTGTCTGATTATGATGTGTGTATATATTTGATATGGCAATAAATAATGAATAAATAAATAAATAAATAAATAAATAAATAAATAAATAAATAAATAAATAAATAAATAAATAAATGAATGAATGAATAGCAAAAGACAGTAACATTGTTTAATCTCTTTGTATGTTTCAACAGTTTTCCACGTAAGTCAAATATAAAAGTTACCCATGGCAAAAGGATCAAATTTTTGTGATGTAAATACAAGATACACCATTTACCATATTAAGGTAGAGTGTTTTTCAGTTCAGTATCTGTTAGAATGTATATAATAATTAAATTCTATTCAAAGATGGACGAAAATATTATAGCTTTTACATTTTTATGCACATTATACATTTCTCTTGCACTTCCCATAACTCATTTCTCCCATAATTCATTTCTCCCATAATTCATTTCTCCCATTTCCTGTACTGATTTGCTATATAGTACAACATGGGTCGATAGTGACGAAATATACCTCAATGAACAGAGCAATTCCAGATCTTTCAAATTGTGTTTTTTGTTGAATATGAACCCATGTTTAACCAGTTTATTCTCAAAATGAAAAGAAAGGTAACCTGCACAAAAATATAATGGAAGTGTTATTTGATAATAAAAAATGAGGAGATATATGATGTTGCAATGAGTTCTGGGAAGGGTAATGTACCTTTTCTGACGCATTTCTATTAATTCAAAACGATCACCATAACCAATGATGAATATAATGGTTCTCAATATAAGTACATCCTTCAATTCAATGGGCTGTTCCAGTTGAAATCCATACACTCCCACCTTAATCTTCCACACAATACAAGGAGTGAAAATTTCAAGAAGGGTTACCTGAATGGGCGACTCCATTTTAAATCTACACCCCCTGTATGTGAGATTAAGGTCATGTCTTCCCATAGGGGGTGTAGGGATTTCAACTGGAAGAGCCGAATTTATTTCTTGCACATCATTCCACACTGAATATTTTTACCTCAACCCAGGTGTGGAATTCGGATTACAAAACACGTCTTATGCCTTAACATTATAAAAATGAGTGTCGAAATAAGAAAGAGTTGGATTTCGTTGAAAATGGAACGCAAGTACATTTTTAACATGTGAGGAGAATTAATTCCCAAATATTTCGTGATTATAGAGATATTGATATACACATTTATTATTCGATGTTTATATTCTATACACTTTCAGAAGTGGGTATAGACTCTCAGAAATGCATTATATTACAGTGAAAAAAACTTAATTATTTACAAATCGATATACAATTCACATTTGGGTAAAAAAGAGTCATTAAATCTTATTATGAAAACATATTTGGTGTAAAAAAAACATTTCGAAAAAAAATCACACATTATCAAAACAAAACTACTCTCCATGCATGTTGACTCAAATTCTACTACGCATATATATGTTGAAATATTAAAAGTGTATACAATATAATTTTGAAATCAATAAACATAAACAATAAAATATTTAAACTTAGGCTGTAATATTTATGAGACACCCTACTACAATTTCTCGTAATCATACGATAAGCTCCTATCGCGTAACTTACTTGAATCATTTCTGTTTCAGAAAACTAGTGATCTCTTCGTTTTCTTTGAAAGGAAGACAAAGTAATTGCTGCGAGACAACAGATAGATATAATGCACCTTTTAAATCCCATAAGCCTTTGTGGGTATACCTGTGATGTCGTCATTTGACGTCACGCTAATGTGCGCACATTGATTAGCGGACATCGTTACTGTGCATTTGAAAGCCGTAATGTGCGCAGTAACGATATGCGCATCAGCATGACGAGAACAGAGGTCTATCCGCAAAGGCTTATGGGATTTACCGAAAAGGTGAATTTTTTATGTGGTATTGTTTCGCAGCTTTAATGTTTTGTATATTTTTAAGTGGTGCTTATGAGCACATTAACCCTGGAATTATGGACACTTTCGGACCTCGAAGCATACATATTTAGAATGGCAAAGACTTGATCAATTCATCTGTGTGGTCAAATTTGGGCCAAAATGCCATTTTTGACCCAAAATCCGAAAAATAGCCATTTTTGGCCCACTTCTATTTCGTTAAACGTAACAAAAAAAAAAAAAAAATTGTGGGCCAAAATATTTTTTTTTATTAATTTTTAAAAACTAGATACAATATATAGGATACCAATAATTTAGCAGTTATGAGGCCCGAAAGTTTCCATAATTCCAGGGTTTAGACCAACCTTAAGGGAGGCCTCAGTTCGTATGATTATGGTCTCTGCTATCATATCAAATAGTGTTTGACATTAAGAGACTGTGCGTCAAGAAGGAGTTACGTTTCACCGAGTTTCTCAGAAAATAGTATCGGTTCTTCAGGTTCGCAAAATCGGTCTCCGTGCTGTAAAGAGCACACCAAATTGCATGGTTCCAGCACAAATGGGCAAATATTATGTTGCCAGCATTATGTTAAAACCTACATTGGTTATTTGCGATGATTTAGAAAATACGAAACATAATTATTTAGTGTATTTCTATGAGTATACGCCGTCGGTTATCATAGTACCGGAGCAGCTGGTCCCTGTGTGAGTGGTTGAGCTTTCGTCAGATCATGTCTCTGACTTCAACTATTCTACATCTAGCCTTTTAACCTTAAAGTAGACATATTAAAGCAATTTGGCTTTAGATCTAAACATTCTACCTATATGGCTATCTTGGAATTTATTGACAAAATTAGTAATGCTGTCGAAAACAATGAGACAACTGTTGGGATTTTCTTAGATTTGTCAAAAGCCTTTGACACTATCGACCATAGTATTTTATTACATAAACTGGAACATTATGGTTTTAGAGGAAACGTTTTAAAATGGTTTAAAGATTACTTACATAATAGAAAACAGGATGTGTATTACAATTCTTGTAAATCTGAACATAAAGATATAATATGTGGAGTACCTCAAGGCTCCATCCTAGGCCCATTATTGTTCATTTTGTATGTTAATGATATCATAAATACTTCCACCATTCTAAAATGTGTCTTGTTTGCCGATGATACTACTATAACTTATTCACATAAGGACATTGTGTCCAAATACGATCTTATCAACAATGAATTAAAAGAAGTAAATAATTGGTTTAAGGCTAATAAGCTATCAGTGAATGCAAGCAAGACTAATTATATGGTGCTTGGTACAAATCACAAAACATCACGCGTATTGTACAATGTTACTAAAAATATTATATTAGATAATGTAATCCTGGAAAGGTTGAATAAGACCAAATTTCTTGGAGTGACAATTGATGAGAATTTAACTTGGAAATTTCATATTACCAACATCTCAAAGAATATATCTAGAGGTGTTGGTGTAATAAACCAACTGAAACATTTTGTCCCCGAGCAAATAATGTATTCACTATATTGTACTTTAATACTTCATTACATAAACTATGGTATCTTAGCATGGGGAAATACTTGTCAAAAATATTTGGAAAAGATTTTCAAACTTCAAAAAAAAGCCCTTAGAATGATATCGAATAGTCACTTTTTTATTCACTCAGCCCCTATTTTCAAGAATTACAATTTGCTTAATGTTTATGATAGTTATGATCTCGAACTAAGCACTTTTATGTACAAGTATAATACCAATCAGTTACCAAAGGCCTTCAATAGTTATTTTGTTGAGCAGAGGAATCACCTCAGGTATCACACAAGAAACGCTGAAGATTACAAGATCTGTCTTACAAAAACAGAGTTTGCTAACAAAACAATAAGAACCACCGGGCCAAGAAAATGGCATTCGATTGACAGATGCGCCAAAACGGCTACATCAGTAAAACTCTTTAGATCCCAAATTAAAACAAACCTTATAGAAATGTACACTTAATACCTCTTAGTTTGGATTTACTTATTTTTATTTTTTTTCCTTTTAAAACAAAAAATCGATTAAAATTAACTGATCTCTTAGCATTTATACTATATTCACAAAATGTCAGCTTTCTTGTGCGATATACGTACGTGAGCAAATGTTATGAAATCCTAATTTGTCTTACACTTATATTCTGCATGTTCTTTATTCATCATTTTTTTCCTGCTTAGTTCGTTCTACATGAATGTATGAAAGAGGGTGGGGGTGTTTGTATGTATGTAATTGTATTTTATTAGACAAATTAAGAAACTTAGGCTAAGGTTAAGGGGTGCTTGTTCAGGCCTTTTTGGCCTTCTGAGCATCTCCTCATTCAAATGTGTTGTTTTGCTGTTATTGTATTGTTGTATTTTGAATGAAATAAATATTGATTGATTGATTGATTGATTGATTGATTGATTGATTAAGCTTTGCATTGATGCATGATAGGTGTGTGTAGGGTGGGGACATTAATTCGCACAAAAATGTGGTTCCGCTGCTCGTCTATTTTTACTTATAAAATGAAATATGTGAGGGGACAGGCATGACAAGGTGTATGAGATAACAAAGGTTCATTAATAGGGTCATTTTCAACCTTATACTAAATGTAAATAAATTAAAGTAAACAATAAAGGGTGATGCAGTATCCTTTATAAATGAATAAGGCCAAGTAAAATAAAAAACATGTTTCACGTCCGGGTTTTTGAAAAAAAGGAGGAAGAGGGGGCTTTTTATTTTTTATTTTTTATCGCAAAATCGGTGTAAATACCCATAATTAGAGCTGTTTTAGCGTATACAATAATGCCTGGAAAAAGGAGGAGGCCTCTTTTTATTTGTTGTTCTGACAGATAGGCCCCTCTAACTATCACAAAACCTTACAAAAGTGTTTCTTGTATATTAGCAAGGCTATAGAAAGCATCTCTACTTCCTAGACATGTTCTTTGAAAAGTTATAACTGAATTTCAAAAAATAAAAATAAAATTGAAGAAACCTCAAAAAAGGAAGCGGGAGGGGACGTGAAACATGTTTTATTTTTTATTTGGCCTAATGGACTCGCGGTGTGAAATAGGCAGCCGAGATCATTGCATTGTGTTCGGTTGTAAGAACCTACATTACCATTATTACAGGTGTCTTCACTAATAGTCAGTCTGATTTGTAAGTCTCCTTTCCCTACATTATCAAATAAATTCTCCTTTAACTGTTTCTTTGTGATAGAGGCCTTCATTGCATTAGCTCTAACTATGTAGTAAAATAGAATAACCGTGACAGATTGAAGTGCGAGGAAGAAAGCAAATAATTACATGCATCCTTTTACGCTACAAAAGGACCGGATAGTGATAAAAGTCTAGATAGACAAACTCACACGGTAGAACTATAATAGTGACTTAAATAGGTCGCTATGGGTGTATTTACATTTAAGTCTCCATTCTGTATGCTTGTCGACTTAGTTTTTGTAACCTATATGATCATCGTACTACACAAGTCTTGAATATAAACATTATGTATTCGTATTAGTCGAGCACATAGTCACGCTTCAGGAATTGGATTATCAAATTATTTTAGTGTTATTACAAATGTTTAGCAAATCACTGCATCGCGTTTGCATAAGATAACATTAGAATTCGTAAGTTAATATATATGGGTACACTGTAAAATATTTTACTCAACACTGAGTAAAAATGTCACAGCTCAACAGTTGAGTAAAAAATTACTCAATATTGAGCTCATTTAGGTCAGAACTCATCAAATGAGTAAAAAGTTTTTTACTCAACAGTTGAGTTGTGACCTATTATGAGCTCAATGTTGAGTAATTTTTACTCAACTGTTGAGCTGTGACCTTTTTTACTCAGTGTTGAGTAAAATATTTTTACAGTGTAATAAAAAAACAAATACATGGTGGAAACGTAACACAGCATCGTGTACATAACGTTAGTCAGCTTGGTGTTATTCTTACCCTTTGCGTCAAATTGAGGAATTACAAATGCGAGGCCCAGTGGGGTTTTTTTCACTCTCTATAGGCTGACCATATCCGTGTCTTTTTGTGCACAACAAGAAGAGGTGCTTGGGATACAATTACTTTAATGAACATCGGTATGAAAAACATTGTAGTAGCATTGTGTAGCAATCCAAGCAGCAATTTTGTTACGTTTTGCATTAGATTGCCCCTTTCAGCAGTATAACGCAAAATGCACCACTCTTGAATTGTTATGTTTTGCAGTTCTACATAATGCGTTCAAAATGCATCTAGAATTCACTTGCCATCAAATATTTATGATATCCTATTCTGATATGATAAACTTAAATGGGTAATCAATATGATATGTACACGCTTGGTCCATTGCAGGAGACATCAATTTCCAAGCTTAATACTACACTATTTCTAGCCTGAAGATTGTCATTATTTAATATAAAGATATAGACATTATCTCTTAAGCTATAACTGCAGAGGTTTTTTTTACATTTTCCAAATTATCATGCGATGTAGAATTTGAATTAATAAGATGAAGGAGAAAGTTCGAATGGTATCATAATACGTGATACAATGATCCGGTATTTTGATACTTGTTTGGATAATTTGGTGAATTTGAGGGTAAGAACTGATTAGATAACTGGGTAATAATACCTAGATAATATTGAAACAGTGTGACGCTCGTTTATGTTTTGAAGTAAGTAACCATATATTGTATGTATCATAATGAAGCTATCATCATTTATAAAGTATGATCCAGCTAATAACTAATATACTTGAAGATTATGTTTTCAAATCCCTTCAGCTTACACCAGAAAATGCATCCATTTCAATTACCATCAAAAACTAATCGCTACAAAATATTTTGATACATACTGTATTACCAGTGCAATAGCATCTCGGGCATATCCAAAGCGCTTTACTCTTTCATGTCTTTACCACCCTACCTTAATATGGCCTCCTAACGTAAAATCCCAGTAACTACAAGTAAATAACATAGCAGATGCTGTACTTTTATACTTTCTGGGGCATATCGGCAGCAATCTATAAGCAACAGTATCACATCCCACAAATAATTCAATAGAACTTATTTTTTACCTAGCACAGTCATGACAGTGCGTTGAGTTATGATAGTTTTATATCTGCCATACATCCACTGGTGGTATTAGAATGTTCAGTAATGAAAAACAAGCATTAACTATTACTCAATAATATTGAAACTGTCAGTTTAGTTTTAAAGTAAGTAACAATATATTATATTGCATGCAGTATATAAATGAAGCTATCATCCTTTATAAGGTATGATCCCGCTAATAACTAATACACTTGAAGATTGTGTTATTAATATCCTTTCAGCTTACACCAGAAAATGTATCCTTTTCAATTACCATCAAAACCTGATCGCTACAAAATATTTTGATACATACTGTATTACCAGTGCAATAGCATCTCGGGCATATCCATAGCGCTTTACTATTTCATGTCTTTTCCACCCTACCTTAATACGGCCTCCTAACGTAAAATTCCAGTAACTGCAAGTAAATAACATAGCAGATGCTTCACTTTTATACTTTCTGGGGCATATCGGCAACAATCTATAATCAGTATCACATCCTACAAATAATTCAATAGAACTTTTTTTTTACCTAACACAGTCATGACAGTGCGTTGAGTTATGATAGTTTTATACTTGCTTTACATCTACTGGTGGCATGAGAATGTTCAGTAATGAAAAACAAGCATTAACTATTACTTAATAATATTGAAACTGTGCCAGTTTAGTTTTCAAATAAGTAACCATATATTATATTGCATGCAGTATAATGAAGCTATCATCCTTTATAAGGTATGATCCCGCTAATAACTAATACACTTGAAGATTGTGTTATTAATATCCTTTCAGCTTACACCAGAAAATGTATCCTTTTCAATTACCATCAAAACCTGATCGCTACAAAATATTTGGATACATACTGTATTACCAGTGCAATAGCATCTCGGGCATATCCAAAGCGCTTTATTATTTCATGTCTTTACCCCCCTACCTTAATACAGCCTCCTAAGGTAAAATCCCAGTAACTACAAGTAAATAACATAGCAGATGCTGTACTTTTATACTTTCTGGGGCGTATCGGCAGCAATCTATATCATGTATATAGCAACAGTATCACATCCCACAAATAATTCAATAGAACTTATTTTTTTACCTAACACAGTCATGACAGTGCGTTGAGTTATGATAGTTTTATACTTTAGAATGTTCAGTTATGAAAAACAAGCATTAACTATTACTTAATGATATGGTGTTCGTTCGCTACGTCGGAGGTTGGCCATATCGAAAATAAAGTTCGCTATTTTGAATTTGAAGTAAAGTTCCATATGTCGACTATAAAATACGGTTACTAGGTCAGTTAGGGTTAGGGTTAGGGCTATGGTTTAGGTTCAGGGGCAGGACTATGGTTAGATTGGAGGTAACTGTTAGAGGTGGTGTTAGGGTTAAGGATATGTTTTGGGTTAGATTAGACATAGCGAACATTAATGGGCATTAGCGGGCTGTATGGTTAAGTTAGTGCTAGAGTTAGAATAAGAGTTAGAGTTAGAGTTAGAGTTAGAGTTAGAGTTAGAGTTAGAGTGAGAGTGAGAGTTAGAATAAGAGTTAGAGTTTGAGTTTGAGTTTGAGTTTGAGTTAGGGTTACGGCTAAGGCTAGATTCGACATACAAAATCTTATTACATATTAGGCATATCGGTCTGTAGGGTTAGGGTTAAGGTTAACTTCGACATAGCTAGCCTTATTTCATATTGACCATAGCGAGCTGTAACCCTGAATATCTTCCATTCTACTTAAAAGCCGTAAGATGATACCATACCCATATCACTATGTGTATGTATTACACAGCTATAGAGACCACTTCTGTGTGTGGGTGTCTTAGAGAGTGGACATGACTAATTCAGTCTTAGCCGTCCTTAATTGATAAAACGGCCGTTAACAATTGTACCAAATCCATAACCACACTATTTTTGCATGTGTATGCCGTGAACGGTAAGCCAGTTTAGTATTGGCACAGTTTGAACCGCTCGACAAATATTATAAACAAAACGTGTTCACCATAATTTTACTCTCTTAAATGGAAAGATTGGGGTGAGGGAAAAGTCCAAATTAAGATTGAGAAATCAGTCTTAAAGATTGAAAATTCAAATTAAATTCCATTGTATTTTCAATCTAATTTTAGACTTTTCCTTCAACACAATCTTTAAGATTGATTTTTCAATCTTTGGTTTTAAGAGAGTATGTAAAGATGCGGTCTGAAAGTGGTAAATCTTTTAGTAATTGTTTATTTTTACATACCTGTGTATCGGACGCATTTTGACCGGAAGCTAATTGTATATGTTCATTTCTCTTAGAGGCAGCGCGTTGTCCTAGGGTATTGACCAGCAGTATTTTTTCTGAAGACCTTACGTCTCTCATTACATAACCGAGTTAATTATTGTCCTACGGTTTCGTAAATCAAAGGGAAACATTACACAATGTACATGTTACTGATCTTGTTTATGTTTACCATATAAAATGAAAGTTGATATTAAATTTAATAACATTTGACTCACCGGCTGTAATCGACAGTAGACATACAGTAATCACCATTAAGTTCCGTAGAAATCGTCCAGAAACAATCGATGTATGAATATCCCTTTCCATGATCCTTTATACACACGATACAGTCAGAAATCACAAAAACTCCGTTTCCTGACTTAAATCGCGCCAAAAAATATTAACAATTTACCACCACCTCGTATAGTAATACAACCACTCTTCTATTCTTCTATAGGTATTCCTTAAAATGTTTCAACTGCTGAATGAGGCGCTCTTGCATATCATGAAAGAAAAATAGCATAAGAATTAAGTGGAAGATAACACCGTTCCTACTGTAAGAGCACACCACCATGCGTTAACCCACACCGCTGAAATGGCGGGAGAATAATGTAGCAGACGACACACCGATAATCACAAATTTGTCAAAATTCGTCAGGAAATTGACTTTGTTTGTTTGGAGTCATCATAACATACACATTAAAACAAGTGTTAACATGTCTAGTATTATAGTTGAAGTACAATCACATAATATTTTTGCTACGCTACATGAATCGGCAGTGAACTGAAGTGAAACCCACGTTCTGTTGTAGCAGAGAATTGAGAACGCTGTTGTATCGGAGCAAACTCATATTCGTATGAGAATCTTAAACCAAGTGTTCAATCATTAATGGCACAGCGCGGGAATCAAGGTGTCCCTAGAAACTGAGTCCGTGCATGTGCGTGTTAACCGCAGCTACTGCAATGAACATTTTATTATAGATGACGGGTGGTATGAGTTGCCGAATTTGACAGGTCTATGCAAAGTAGCATTTTCTATTTTATATATACAATGAAATTTAGTTAATTAATCTAAGGGAATGAATTATTAATGAGCATTAAAAGTTTTCCAGTTAAATGTTAAAACGATGCAGTGTCGCAATTAAATTACCAAAGCTGATCATACAGCTATCATACAGGGTGAGTCAATAAAAGTGAGACTATAACAAGGTTACGGTTCGCTAAATATAGGTCGTCAAATAGGGTTCGCTATGTTGAATATGAAATATAATTCGCTATGTCGAATCTAAACCAAACCATAACCTTAAACCATACACCTAACGGTTACCATAACCCTTACCCTAACAATAACCCTAACCATAACCCTAACCCTAGTAGTGCTAGTACTAACCATAGCTAACAACCTCATATTCGACCATGTGAATCTTGGTTGTTTTTAACATAGCATACCTTCGACAAAGCGGTGATCTTACAAATGAATTGTTTGAGGTCTTGTGTCTTCAAGGTCTGCAACTGTAATGATGCATGTTTTCCCACCCAATAACCTTTTCAAGCATCGACCAACTTGTACAGTAAGTGACACACCACAGATCAAGGAGAAACAATGGACAGGCGTAAGGCTTTATAATCAATCCCATTCTTCCCTCTTTTTTTATTTACAACTATACCAGCTTTTGGACAACATTTTCGTAAAAAAGACTGGTTAAATGCATTTTCACTTTGTGGATTTGCTAGATAATTGTCGGGAATTTGATGTATAAAAATTTACCATCCCTCCTATCCCCACAATATACTATAATTATAATCGCCGTTCAACTGTTTCGCATGATCGAGCTCGATTAAACAAAGAAAAGGTGTATTGTTTTGATCAAAAGGATAAACACTAGAAAATCTCTTGTCATGAATTACAACGGAAAGGATAAGTCCAAACAACTCCTAAGCTATGACCGAGCCTAAAGATAATCCTCATGAAAAACCTAGTGCTTGTAACATAACAAAACAACGGATTATAAATTTCTTTGTCTCTGGGCTACAATTTGTAAATCAAACATTTGAACCGAGTCTTTGTCAGTCTCACTTAATGGGCTATTACAGTTGAAATCCAAACACCCCCTATGGAAGACATGACCTTAATCTGCAATACAGGGAGTGTGAATTTCAAATGGAGTCACCCATTCAGTGTAGAATTTCAAAATGGGTTATTCCAGTTGAAATCCTTACACCCCCTATGGAAGACATGACCTTAATCTGCAACACAGGGAGTGTGAATTTCAAATGGAGTCATCCATTCAGTGTAGTCTGATTCAAAATGGGTTATTCCAGTTGAAATCCATACACCCCCTATGGAAGACATGACCTTAATCTTCCACACAGGGAGTGTGCATTTTAAATGGAGTCACCCATTCAGTGTAGTCTGATTCAAAATGGGTTATTCCAGTTGAAATCCTTACACCCCCTATGGAAGACATGACCTTAATCTGCAACACAGGGAGTGTGAATTTTAAATGGAGTCACCCATTCAGTGTCGTCTGCTCCAAAATGGGTTATTCCAGTTGAAATCCAAACACCCCCTATGGAAGATATGACCTTAATCTCCCACATGGGGTGTAGATTTCAAATGGAGTTTGCATACAGATAACGTAACCCCATCCAATGATTTGAAATTCACATTCCCTGTGTGGATGATTAAGGTCACGTCTTCCATAGGGGTGTATGGATGTCAATTGGAATAGCCCAATGCAGGGTTAAACCGCAGGTGTGCGCCACATTAACTCTTAATTGACGCATAGTGTAAACGGTCTCTGCTTATGTCGAATAGTTATTCAAGGGTGTTAAACTGTCAAGACAAAGCATATCTATGGACATCACGATGTGTTTACCTTCATGAATATTATATGGTCTACTAGTGGACTATGACACTAGGTTCTCATACATCACGGCACAGTTCTTTGATGCTCTGTCTGCTAGCCATAGTTTTCAACATAAAAAGTCTGATATATTTTTTCAAAATATCAAGAGCTTTAAGAACCACTGAACCAATACCTGGCTTGTTTGTACTCATTTTAATGCATTTTCCATGCTGATTCCAAATATGGTCATGAAAATGTACAATTCTAAAATTTTTGATTTAAAAAAAAATAAATTGAAACTCCATTATCTCTAACACTCGTAGAATGACCCTTGAATGTAGGGGGTACAAAAACTCATAGGCCGTAATTTGAGGTCATATCACCTATTATTGTTAAGTGCGGGTTATTGAACTATGTAATTAGAAATGAGACAGTTTTATCAAATAGTAACACACTTGATAGATGACTGTGTCTAAACCAAACCACCGTTAAAACAGTCCTGGGGCGATCTCATATACGGACATACTCGTAACTAAAAAGTGTCGAAGTACCTGAGCCTAATCGGCGTTGGAATAATTATGTGTACAGCAGTGGTAAATTTTAGGGGTAAACATTTTGACAAGTTAAAGGGAGAAGAACGCATTTTTTGGCAGGCTGGAAAGAGAAGAATGTGGATTTGCCACAATCTGCTAACGTTATCTATTTGATTTTAAAATTTGGAAAATAAATAATTCAGACCATCTTCTTTTATGTTGTCATTGTTGTTGTTATCTTCTCTATTGTCATCATTTATCATAGTTTATATGCTGAATCTGTTTTGGGCTGTTAGTTATAGGTTAATAAAAGTTGCGTGTGAAATTGTACAAAGTAATGCACGCGTATTGAAATGTTGATGCGTCTAATGCACGAGCCCCGGAGGGGGTGCATTAATCAATACAAGTGCATTGTTTTGTACCATTCCTTAAGCAACAGGTAAATGGTCGCTTGTCATAAGGTGGGTAAGAAAGGTTTCTATACAAAGACGATTCTCTTACAAAACCATCATGTGCACAGTTTACACGTCCCAAGAGCTTCCAAGAAGAAAACAACAAGAAGCGAATGTCTCCACCATAGTCGATTACACTACACGGTATATTTTGCAGTTTGATAATTTATTTGGAGCCAAAGAACTCTCTTTTGTCATCATTTAGTTGTAAGTAGTTTTGTGATATCTACGAGTTTACAACATCAATCAACGCTACGTTTAGAAATAATGGTTCATGTAATGAGTCTGAATGATCTAGTTTAAGCCCTATATAAAAGTCGTGATCAACTACTCATACTCAGAACATGTTTATGATAAGCATTCATGTAGTAACTTCCAAGAAAAATATACATTTCATAAAGGAGAATGTAATATTCTTGATGAGAATATCGTCACGCTTGTACCTAATCCCGATGTTCCTACCCATGTCGTGATTATTATAGCTGTTAATTGCTTTTGATTTCTTAGTTTTTAAATTCTTCGTAGCATCAAGACAGCTTAGAATTTAAGGGTGTATTTTAGGAAGACATAATGAACTTTCGGTTAACTTTTGTTAATTTCTATAAACATATAAATACATAAAACCCATCAAAAGCAAAAGAGTTATGGAGGATAACATAATTATTATGATTGTGTAAGTGTTAGGCGGTAAATACCACTTTGGTAAACATGGAAACCCATTACAACCCGGGGAATTTTCACTGAAGTGAAAGATCGGGAAATAATCCCGGGAAATACAGGGATATGCAAATAAAAGTGCATTTCAAACGATGGATAAATTAATGAGGCAGCATAGTTAAAACCAATAAAGCAATAAATTCGCCTTGGTATAAGGGGAGTATAGTGTTTTTATTTGGGGAAGTGAAATAATTGGACTTGTAAAACATAATTTACCAATAGTAGTGAAATAATGTTTTGAACTTATACTGTAACTTCTTATCACAGACACACGTCACTCACAGATTAAGATTAGAGAAATGTAAATTTAATTGACTGAGTGGCATTTTCTAAAAATATATTTGCTAAAGAAATTATGAAAATCTGTTTTGCGCAATAAAAAAACATGAACAAAACCATATTACTAAAATATAAAAGTATTCCCAAACTAATGTTTGATCAGTAAATGTTAATGTTTGCCAGTATTTCCGGTATCAGAGATGCCCACCTTTCCTTCTTTTGCCTGAATTCCGTCTTTTATATACAACTTCCGCACTTTTATTTATCTTCAGCCGCAAATTTCACGTGTTTTTTTTTCACGTGGTTTGTGGCTTAGAGTAGTACTAAGTGGCATCTCTGTGGTATTAACGGGATATATCATGTACATTGATCTATTTCATAACTATAATATCAAAATATTTATTTCGCCTATATTAAAGTAAATAACATATGATGTTTCTCAAAATAATAGAGACCTCTGTAGAATCACAGCCAAAAGATTTAAAAAGATATAAACAATTGTTAACAACAACAGGCAATATATTCTTTTGGGGCAATAGGCATTTTACTGCAGTAGTATATGTTTCTGAAAGAACTGTACCGCCGTATGCCTTAGTATATGTGTTCCTTAATCAAATAAGATCGAATAATTATGCAATTCCATATATACATTATTTTACGTTTTAAAATTGGCTGCTTCATTCTTGAACTATTAGTTAGTTCCTCGGACTCAATACGGAAATCAACCCTCTATACCCAAAGTATCAAGCACTGAGAATGACCAAGAATGGTTCAATGCACATTCTTTTTGACTCGTGTAATGGATTTTAAAAAAAAAGTGCGATATTCTCGCTTTGTCTGCTTGTTTCGCATTTCAGCAACTGTAGTGTTGGAATCGTGTGAATTAATTCGCTGTCGAAGTGACGTAATAATGCTCATATCGCGCTGCACTATTACGTTCACGCGATACCTCCGCATTGAACCATAGATGTCAACAAGATAAAGACCTGTAATCCCGGAAAAATGTGTTCGAACACCAACTCTAATTTCCATGTTCTTCTTACTATAGTGCGCACGCATGGAAACTAAGAACTATAATAGTGTTGTTGCAATGTTCATCTTACGCGTACCCCCTCCCCCCTCCCCACCAAACAATATTGGGAGAAGATATGGTGAAGATGAGCATATTGGGCATGCCAACATTTCACGGGGTAGAAGGGAGACCCTTTTCCAGTAAGGCCTTTGAAGTGTTCGAACAATTATTTCTAAGATTATGGATCGAAATTCTATAGAATATTCATATCATGCTGATCACTTGTACCTGCAAGTTTATTACTATTGAAAAGAGCGGTAATGTATTCAATCTATGATTGCAGACATGCACAGGTGATGAGTGCAACTTGCTTGTAGTGTAGCGCGATATAATCAAACGTTGTTTGTATCTATTGCTATGGTGGTAGTTTGCCGATTATTACATCACTTCGATAACGAATAATTTACAAAAGTCAATCTTGAATGTGGTTAACACTGACTTTACCCATTATGAGTCACAATTCACTCACAAATGATACTGTTTGCATTTTGATCAAATTTGAACTTTCCGTGAAACAACTTCAGTAATCAATATATGTAAATAATGTAATACCTGTTGGAATTTGTTTATTTAGTGACACATTTTTAAAATGTTAATTTAAGATAGAAACTGGTGGACCGAGCTAAGTGCACACACTTTAGTTTTAGGAGTTTGATTCCTGGTTTTCATTTAATTGTATTCTTTTTTTTAATTATTAATTTAAAATTGAACTAATTAGTATTAATTAATTAACATAATTAATATTAATTAACTTGATTAATATAAAATAAATGTTTATCCTTTTCCTAATATTATTATATTAGTCTTATATTAGACTGTATAAAAGAAATGTTCAAACTAACAGTAACCATGGTAACAGCAACTCCTAGCGAAAACTATATTGCTAACCAGAGTTGGGTGTCAAATATCACAGTACTGCATGGTTGTAGCTGTCAGGGTCAAAGACTGGTCAAGTACAGACCAGTAATACAATGTGTAGTTTCAAATACAAAGCATATAGACCAGAAGGACATGGGAGGGGATGGAACTTTAAAAGAGTAGAACTCCCGGTTTGTTTGTTTTTGTTGTTGTTGTTGTTGTTGATTTTCTTTTTGATTTTTTTTTATTATTTCTTACATTTTTCTGCTTCATTTGACACCACTCGGGGGTCATTCTAGATATGCCCATTTAAGACAAAAAGGTTAGCTAGTAGGTAAGTTAGTAAGTTAGTAACATACAATTCTATAGTGTGTGCCTGTGCGGCCTACCAAAAATCCTAAAGATTGAATAATCATGCAATTCCATATACTTTATGACTTTTTAGAATTGACTGCTTCGTTCTTAAAATATAACACTTTTACGATGATAGTTAGTTTTGAATCCTTTCGAGCGATTGAGTACAGCAAGCAGCTAGGATCTATTATCCTGAAGGTATCAAGCACTGCGAATTACCATGAATGGTTCAATGTGCATACTTTGAAGTCTGGAGTCTGATCTTCAATGTGTCAATTTTCCGAATCACAAAGTAGGTGATAGGTGGTTTATTGCTTTACTTGTTTCAACGGACTAATGTATGTTATTAACATCTAGTATTCCGTTTTGTTTATTCTGGCAACAAAAAAATACTCAAAAAGGAAATTTTCTGCCGGTACCGTTTTTTTTAGAGAAGTAACATGTATTATAATAGTACCCTCCACCAGTGAATCGCTTTTAATGCATACTCGTACATTCACTTTATATGTTCACTGGCGCATTATGGAGCCATTGTACTGAAACTGACCGACATAATTTTTAACAACAGGGTCGTACTGACCAGACCAACAAACAACCAGGACATAAATATGTGAGTACTGCCCAGAGGAAGTTGTCAGAACAACTTCATTGCTGGGCAGCTGCTTCCCATCGAACTGCACAACATTAGGGCCATCAACCTCGCAGGGCAATTTCTCACATATATACTGTGTATAGGAGCTGATTCCATCAGTACCAAAGACAGTGCTGGTGATCTTGTAGTCTTCAGTAGTGGATGGATTTGGGCAGAATGTAATCTTCAAGAGGGCTTCTTCCTGATATCCAAGATGTTGGTTAGCTTTTATGGTGACGATCTCTGTAAGATACTCAGCAGAAGTGGATGGTTTCGTATAATTTGGAGCCGCATATGCTTTAGGGTCCTATTAGAAGGAATGAAAGTATAAATAACATTTCAGTGTTTAATAGTTATACCCCTTCACATGAATGTCTTATGATCATTGCTCTTCTAGTTAAATGACTTAAAGGAGCATTTCGTTATTCTAATCTCCTTTTATTAGAGTATGTTCAATAGATATTCACAAAATAAGTTGATTCTAACATTGATTTTGTGAGTTACTTAGAATCATTGATTTTGTGAGTTACGTATAATTACATTATTACCGCGTCCCATATGCCCAGACTGGATTTACCATTGGGCCAGATGCCCCGGCCCAGGGCCCCAAAAATGTGGGGGCTCAAAAATTGCCCTGTGCATGTTCCTTTTTAGCCCGGAAACACCATGTTTTGGTCCAAATATGGTAGAATTGCACAATTTTGCGCGTTTCGCAAGCACTAGCCCTTTACATAGCACAAGTCACTTTCATTTTGGGCTAAAATGGTCTGAAATTAATTTTATTCAAGAGCTTCGCGCGCAAATGTCCTGGTAAAATAGGTAGAAAATATGCTCGTCTACCTCTAAATTGTCGCCACTTATACGATCTATAGTACTAGGGCCCTGTTTGTAAACCAAAAGTTGGTCACTTAAGTGCACATGCCTTCCTCATGGTGAGTTTGGGGCCTCAAAATTTTGGCCTAGCCCAGGTCCTCCAAAAGGGTAAATCCGTCCTTGCATATACCATTGTGTTGTAATTTTTGTCTGTCCAAAGACAAACAAATTGGAGGATGTCTTTATCAGGCAACCGAATCAGCAGGAAAAGTTATGTATAAAGACATTGTGTTGTTTTAAGGTTCCTGATTGCACACAAATCTCAAATTTTTTAGAGTAAGTGGAGAGATGAGGCTGTGGATCACGAAATATCCCTTGTTTGAGTCTTTGAGACGACTCGGTGCATTTCTCAAGTACTGTCGGTCTATAACAGTGTTACGGAATGTTTATATATCGCACTGTTCTCATAAGCACTAGCTCTTAGGTACAATTTCTTTGGCATCTCTGATTTTAATATTTGTAGTTCATTATTTACCTTCACAGTGCCTTTCATGGCAATCTTCTGTAAGTAGATATCTATGGAGAAAGAAATAGCGGCAACATTTCCAGCCCTAGCCTTGAGGTACAGGTCCTTGGTACTAGTCCACTTTGGTATGATACAGTACGGACCGGTTTTGCCAGCTTCATCGGTGTTGTTGCAAAGGGCGTCTTTTTCAGTCTGTAAGTAGGAAACAAAATACTCCTTAGTCTCTGTATATCTGAGAAATTGCTCACCATGATGGTTTTATAAAATATTAAGAGACAATAGATTATGTAACGCATTGTTACTTTGAAGAAAAGGTTCAGCTATTATCAAAGTGACCATAACAAAGTCATATGTAAGCACACCACTTGAGAAAGTGGTACCAGTATCTTTACACAGCCTAAGGGTGTGCCTGAGTTGCCCGATTAGGTCGCAGTACACTTAAAACAAATTAGCAACAACATAAATTGGTCGATAGATGTAGAATTCGTTGTGCGTATTTTGATATTTGATATTTTTATGACTCCGAAAAATCCTCGATCTGTCATAAAAAAAATTCTAAATCTTGGCTAAAACGTCGGGTTTTCAATGGGACGTAGCTAAATTGTCGCATGATTCAGAGGGGCTCGTCCGTTTAACCACAGGATCTTAAATATTCTTTAAATGCCCACACCACCTCCTCCAATCTACTCGCATTTGATAAGAAACAAACATTGGCAATTTTTACCTTCGTTGGGTAATCTACGATATAATAATACACTACTCCGATCGTTGGCTGCCACGATGGGTTATTATTGAGCAGTATTGTTGCATTGACAGTTTCGCCTGTGAATTGCTCACACAGTGACGCTATGAATGTCTTCTTCTCACCCTGACTTAGAGTTGTTATTGTAGTGGTGATGTACCGGGTTGAAACCGGTACCGAGATCTTCTGGGCTCTTGTCACTGGAAAACAATGGAATAACAAAACAAGATTAACAATGAATCTTTCAAGTTCCTGGTTTTTGTTTTGGTTCGATTTTCCAGTGTCGTAGCTAAGCTCTCGGAGGAAGTTGCTATCGATAGCTTTGTACTGACATTTTGACAGGGAACTCCTTCATTATGGGAAGGGACGGTGAGTGGGGGCGATTCAATTATATGTATTTCTACTCAAAATAATAGGCGCCATATTACAGGAGGAAAGTAAGATGCAGCCCCAAGATCCATACCGCTCTGCGGCAGGGGAATGATTTTTAAAGTGGGGGATGTGTCAGTGACGGATGTAAGATGTAAATATGGTTTGCCCTGTTCCTCTATGATTATTAAATATATCACTGACCTTGTCTATGAGGTCAGTGATCATAAAAAACAACTCTCGTCAGATGGTCAAATGATCATTGCTGCTGTCAAATGGTCCAATACGATTGTAGCAAACAGGAAATTTTGCATATTTGAACGTTTCTGTAACTGTTTTTCTAAACCTTTTTAGAGCGTATTAGACCACGCAAAATTTTTCAAAACGCGTTCGCGAAATTGTAAAATAATGTTCTTCTTCATCTATGAATCATGTAAAATAAATGTGCATATTCAATTAATCACCATGGTCATAATATTGCTCGAAATACTTATGTTGGTCAACATAAATGCGCAAACCGTACTCAGTTTGGCGGACTCATAGTAAGCGTTTTGTGCATAAATAGGAGTATCTTTAAAATATCGTTTTTAACCAAAATTATAAAAATAAAATATCGCGTTTTAACCAAAAAAAAGGGCATTGCCCTCAATGCATTTTTGTATGTTACAGCTAGTAATAGTAATACTTGTTTGTAAAATAAGAACCGCCAACCAAAATTGATCCAAATCCATATAAAGATTTTACTTGTTGTTTGTTTAAACAATGGTTCTTCAGTTACATACCGCCCACCCGTTTGAAACTCAAAGAGCTGATCCGGGCTGCGATGGCTGTAATAATGTGTGTTGGTTAGGGTTCTGCGCCTAAACGGGCCTAGAGCTGCATTTCTGAATGATGCTAAATGGTTTATAAGGTGTACCACAGTGGTCAGCAAATCCCTCTAATGTGTGCTGCTTAGGCTTGAGGGTTTTTGTGCCTTTTTTATTTTTCACGAATTCCGTATGTTATATCAAATTTAATTGTTGTGTCTTCCTTGCTAAAAATAGTTAACATTTATATAACTTTCTGTATATTATAGTATTTGTTTTTTATTTATAATTTTATTTTGAAAATGCTTATAGTTGTCAAATAAATAGAAAAGAAGAAGACATTAAAAGAAAAAGTAGTTACTAAAAATAATAGAACAGCAACAATATTTAGCAATCTAAAATTATCGGTTTAGGGCACCATTCAACAGTATACTTCGGTTATATCTATAATGCGCTTTTATAAATACGCACGTGACCACCTCTGCGCTGCCATAACAAGTTATAGACAGTAAGTCTCGAAGTGACCGTCTACATAGCGAGTAGTCTTTCTATACATTTGAATGCAAATGCGGAACAACAGGAGACTGCTGTGCAGCAAAATTGTATATTTTGTTCAAGTTTGTGATTATATTGTAAACGTTTCCGTCGTTAAATATTTTTTTCCGTCGTCAAATACTTTCAAAATGTTGTTTTTGATACCATATTACAAATTCGGAATGGCAAAATGTGTAATAATTTTGCAATTCAATTAATACTTAAATGCTTGCTGGTCTTGGTATGTCGTGCCCATGGGTCATGTGCGTATTCATAAAATATATTTATAGATATAACCGAAGTACACTGTTCAATTAAAATATAAATTGCCGTTTTTACTTAAACCCCTTTAGTGTCAGCAGAGAAAATATCTTACCTGAAATTATACATGCAGTTAAAGCAAAACTTATGAGTAGTAAACGAGACATGGTGAGTGGTGACGAAATGTAACTGAACTTGCTGCTGCTGATGCTACACCTTTGTCTGATTGAAACTGAACAATTGAAGTGAGTATTAAATTATAAGCCTATATATAAAAAGTATAATAGGCGTGTCTCCCTAGTGCCGTGTGCAACGTTGAAATGTTTAATAGTTTATAAATATTAACTATCTATGAGTGTAATGGTCAAAATATAATCATGAGGTGAAATAGATTGTTCCATTTTGAATACATGAATACAAAAGCCACCTAAGTCCATGGGAAGTGATTTTGAGAGAAAACCCTGTGTATCATTTTATTTCCTTCAGTTAGATTTACCTGGTCAATATGGTAAGTTTTATGTGCAAATGAGTGGATTAACCTGTATTAAGTATGACGATTAGCATTTCAGGGACTTCGTGGGGTTCATTTTAAATTTTGAATCATATACAAAGACAACAATGTTAGAATGAGATTACCACTAGTAAGATAATACAAAATAAAGCACACAAGTATGTATAATGTTGATAAGCATTCTGCCATGAAATATAAACCACACACTTTCCTTTATTAAACCCATTTTTTTTTCAAAAGTCACTTTCTAGCAATGAATGTGTTACAAGTGGACTTTTATACATACTGGATTTCAATCAATGTGTTACAAGACTCAAATCATGGAATTGGGTGATTCTTTCATACATGCTATTTTTCACATGCCCAATAGACACGGAGGATGAATTTGAGTTGTTCTTTCATACATATGACAGGCCTATGTATAGCAACAATTTCCCATGCTTAACTCAATTTGGCCAAAGTATGGACTTAGGTGGCTTTTGTATTCATATATTCATTTATACACAGCGCAGAACATGTAGAATGGAACGACGATTGATTATATTTCACCCATTACACGAATTTAAGACAATTAGTATTTGTTTTTATCACTCATACATAATTCTATCACTTAAAAATACTATTTAAGGAAGGACATACATTTTCATCATAACACCATGTTTTGCCGTGACACATTTAACATATTTGTGTCCACCCCATAACTAAATCGACGAGTCTAAGAGTCAGCGCACGGCTTGGCGCACGCATACTACAGAGACGCTGATAGCAAAAATGATTGATGGCAATCAACCAATTTAACTGGTTAGAATTTATGTATGAGTGATGTAATAGGCAATATTTGTGACTATGGCATGGCATGCAATAACGATTACTTGGGAATTCCTCTCGATTTTGCAATGGGATCCATCTCGGGGACCAAATCCTCTATAAAGTACAGAAATGTACGATCTTTTTAAATAAATTTCATTTATTTATTTATTCAAACCTAATATTTTGGCATAATGTTTACACGTAGTATGGCCCAACTTAAAGCCATATTATAACATTTGCTGTTGAGGACGCCCTCACTGATTTTTTTAAATTCATTTTTTTACACAATTATATTGTACTTTATTAAACCAATATACCCTGAAAAATCAAGACTCTAGGTGCTGTAGTTTTGTCAAAATCCGATATTTTGAATAAAGCGCCGGAACCGGCGTCTTATTATTACGATGGAATTATTAGTCGAGCGCATACACGATGTTCATAACACACAGTGCGGGACGGTGATCTACACAACAAAGGGTCGTACCATAACATGACCGAAGGAGTGGTACGTATTGGCGACATACGCGCTGGTAGTAAATTCCAATTTTCTTTGCTTTGACGTAGTTGTTCGGCTCAAAATAAAAGGGGATGTATCTGACAGTAAAAACTAACATTTTATGACAAAGAAATGCTAATCTATTTTGTATGATAATGTTATAATATTGCTTTAAATGTTATTGGAATCAGCCAAGTGTGTTATTTTTGAAGGACTACAGAGCAAGTTTGACGTGGGGTTGAAACATATGAAAAAATAAATAATAAAATGAAAATAAATGTTTCTACAGTTTGTCCACTCTGAAGTACAAAGTGACAACGCGCGCGTATACCGCGCGTAAACAGTGCGCAGTACTGCCTCTGCTGCAGATATGCGTGCCTTCAAAGTCGGCACAATGAATGCTTCCGCGTCCGTACTTTGTAGTTCAGCGTAGACTGACTGTACCAGCAGGGTTTAGGCCAGTAAAATCAGATGAAAAGGTAAAAATGATTGCAACATGGATTTTTTTCCGGAAAACCTTTTATTAGGTAATCAAAAGTTTACTTTGTACAAAAATTAGACTTTGTATCAGATACTTAGCGTATCTCGGAATATGAAACCATCTTTTAACTATCAATGTGCGTATTATGACCACTCCCGTAAAACATATTAAAAGAAGCGAAACGAGATTAATATATTAGTAGCAACAAACTTGAGTTTAACTTTTGCATTACACGATATGTAAAATTGATTAAAAAAACAGTGTATAAGTCAATCCCCATGTGCAAATAATTAATTGATAAAATGATATGCACCCGGATACTTGAGTACGCTGTGTATATTATCACAATTTATGCCATTCATATTATAGCTTTATATATGTATATTAACGCTAATTATATACCTCATATATAGAATCCTGTCATCTGATTAGTTGAAAGTGCAGTCATTGAATTAGCTATGCCCTTAAAATGAACTATGCCCGGCACACCGACATCGCCTGGTTAATAATTACATTGTACAGCAGAGACACTAAAATCAATACACGGGATCGATACACGTGAATGTGCTATGCACGATTTAATATTCAGACGATAAATCTTTGGATACCGGGGTAGAGAATGATGAATATCTCCCGTAATTTTTTTTTATTCTAAAGAAGCCATATTTTTTCCTTCGACTTGAATATGTGTGTTGAAAGGATATGATAGTCGTTAGCTTGCGTATTGAGAAAGAACCGTGCGTATTGAGCTCAAAAACTGACAAAAATTCTGATTTTATATGTGCCGAACTATAGCGCAGCGTAGGCCACTCGTGGAGGCAGTCTAAAAGCAGATGGCCTCATGGCGTATACCATGCTCACTCACACACACAGAGGTCAGTCACAAGGCTATTGTCAATAGCCTTAGTCGAGTGTCCCTCGGCCCATTATGCGTCTAAAACTATGCGTTAAAACTATTAAACAGGTCGGAACAAAATGGTCATGCGTGGTCATCACTCACTACAGGACGTTGCCAAAAGACTGGTACTTTCCCTTTTTAATTTTATATGAAATAACATTGTGGACAAGCTAAATTCTAGTCAGGGGGTTAGTGTAAGACCTGTAGAGCACATGGAACACTATTTTTGATCAAATACTTCAAACATGTGTGGTGTAGATTTTTTAATTTTAAATGGTGTATACAATTGTACACAGTGTGTCTCACCTTGTAAATATAAGACTAATATATTGTGTTCAGTTGTACACAGTGTGACTAATCTTATCAATATATAGGAGTTATTTAGTATACTTTGTACATCATTATATGTAATTTTTAACTCTTTTGTTAATACTTCCATTCAGTTTATAATTTGCTCTGGATACATTTTTTGGCAAAACCACTCTGTAGGCCTATTATTACAGAGATAGTTAGGAGTAACTGGTCGGTGATGGGCCCGAAAATGGATCGTGTAGGGTGGAGTAACAAAATTAGTCTCAGAAATCAAGTTTATTAAGTGTGATGTCTTTCTCGGTCTCTCCAAACACAAGAACTGTTCATGATTAGCATTTTATACCAAATTAATGACAGTTAAGAGCCTACATATACGGGCGTATGAAGATAACAGAAAAAAGAAACAGAGGCTTAAAGTTTGTTGCTTCATACATGTTACCAAGTTTTACTGCCATTACTTAGTCATAATGTGTACAATTGTACATAGGCCTTAATTTGCATAATTGATGAGGTAATTTTTTTTTTAGTTTTTCACAAATTACTATCCAAAATAGTTATAATAAGCATGAAAAATATTTTTTTGATCAAGCCATCTTCCTTCGTGTCCGAAGGATTATAAAGCTTGTACCGGGTTAAAAATTCAAATATACTGCGCCAATAAAGTATCCTTACAGTTAAAAAAAATAATCACAATTTTAAAACTGAACAATATTGGGGTAAATTTGTTTTTTAAATAGATGCACTAGCTAATTCTGCACATTATGACACCACATTGAATCCAATGTGACCTCAAGAAGTAAAGTTACAAGCATTTGAATAGACGAAGGTCCCGTTTTAAAAGTGACAAACTGGCCTATACAAGGCGCAACAAGATTCCAACAAGCGAAACAAAGAGACAACACAGTTTCTCCAATGAAGCGTTATTTAAAGCAGTTTTTATTTCAGTTTTTACTTCTCTGTACTTTTCATTTCATAAAAAGCTTTCATTTTATTTGTCAGTTCTTTTGTTTCAGTTTTCTTTTGTTCCTTTTGTTTTAAATTAAAGCCAAACGCCTAAATTAGCCATTCACCACTCTCAAACAAGCTGTCTAGTCTGTGGAGTTTTGAATAGGCTAGTTTGTCACTTTTAAAACTGGACCTTCGTCAAATCAAATGCTTGTAACTTTACTTCTTGAAGTCACATTGGATTCAATGTGGTGTCATAATGTGCAGGATTAGCTAGTGCATCTATTTAAAAAACAAATTTACCCCAATATTGTTCAGTTCGGAAATTGTGATTATTTTTCCAACTGTAAGGATACTTTATTGGCGCAGTATATTTTGAAAATAATAAGTAATTGAATATATGAATACAAAAGCCACCCAAGTCCATACTTTGGCCAAATTGAGTTAAGCATGGGAAAGTGTTTCTATACACAGGCCTGTCATATGTATGAAAGAACAACTAAAATTCATCCCCTGTGTCTATCGAGCATGTGAAAAATAGCATGTATGAAAGAACCACCCAATTCCATGATTTGAGTCTTGTAACACATTGATTGAAATTCAGTATGTATAAAAGTCCACTTTAAAAAAAAATGGGTTTAATCAAGGAAAGTGTGTGGTTTATATTACATGGCAGAGTGCTTATCAACATTATACATAACTGTGTGCTTTATTTTGTATTATCTTAATAGTGGTAATCTCATTTCAACATTATTGTCTTTGTATATGATTCAAAAAACCTCCAGAAAAAGTCCAGAATTTAAAATGAACCCCACGAAGTCCCTGAAATGCTAATCGTCATACCTAATACAGTTTAACACACCCATTTGCACTTACAACTTACCATATTGACCAAGTAAATCTAACAGAAGGAATTAAAATGATACACAGGTTTTTTTCCTCAAAATCACTTCCCATGGACTTGGGTGGGTTTTGGATTCATGTATTCAATTGAAACATAGAGCAACACAGCGCTACCAGTACGGGTCAATTGCCTATTGTGAGTGTCCCTGTGTTGTGTGCATACATGTAGTTAACAATCTACCAAAAAAACGTTGACAACGTAAAGAAATCAGCAAGTTTAAAAAAACCCACCTCGGCTCACTTTTTGAAACTTGGTCCCATTTGTAAAAGGTACTGATTTCAACTGTATCATATTTATATAATATAAATTTAAAACATTTCCAGAAGTGTTATGTATCTTTAATGTGCAAATGCGATATTAATTTGTAAGCTTTCTGAAACGACCTAAAAGGTTAATTATTATCTTGTTCTTGCATGGTAAACCAATATCCTATTGTGTTTTGTTTTATAATAATCATGATTCATGATTGAATTAAACAAATAACAAGTAGGCTTGTAATCTTGTTGGAAACGCTGTATTCTGTTGAAATAAAATAAAAACACTGATTTGCTGTTGGTGTTCAAAATGGGACCAAGTTTCAAAAAGTGAGCCGAGGTGGGTTTTTTAAACTTGCTGATTTCTTTACGTTGTCAACGTTTTTTGGTAGATTTCTTTTCTTTTTATGAATGTAGCCAATCAGCTCCAAGCTTGGAAAGTCATCAGGTTACGAAGTGCTCCATAAAACGAATAATATAACGAAAAATAGATGTTTGAGATTGCTATTCTTGATTCATGATAATAAAAGATAAATTAACAAAACTTTATCAGTCGTTTATTTTTAAAACGTGCTCGTCACGTGTGACTGTAATGTTAAGATACATTTTAATACACTTTAATTATTCAAGGCAACGTAAATATGTAAAGAAAATGTAAATATGAACAACACACACCCAATGTAGACAATGCCAGATAGACACAGAGAGTAAGTCCGATTTAGGCCTACTTCAAGTCGGAACTGGTTAATGCGCATATATTTAAGCCTATACTACGGAAGCGTCTAAATGCCCCGACTAGGCAAGATAATCGTGTTTTAATGTTAGTGGTTCTTTGTAGCCCTGCGGGGCAATTTACGCGGTTTTTCGCGGTTTGTGGTTCTTTGTATAGACCTTCGGGGCAACCTAGTTGGATATTCCTATTAAACGGCGGTTGTCGGCGATCTTTCGTTGTTTGTTGTTTTCACCAAGCCCTGCCCTCTATCGGGAGCTAATTTATAGTTTAAGCTTGTTGGATATCCAAATTTCGCGGTTTGTGGTTCTTTGTATCCCTGCGGGGCAATCTAGTTGGATATCAATATTGAGCGGCAGTTGTTGTTGATCTTTCGCGGTTTGTGGTCTTAATTTGTTGGATATCCATATTTCACGGCTTGTGGTTCGTTATAATCGATAGGCCTGCGGGCAATCTAGTTGGATATCCAAATTTCGTGGTTTGTGGTTCTTTGTAGCCCAGCGGGGCAATCTAGTTGGATATCCCTATTAAGCGGCGGTTATCGGCGATCTTTTGTGGTTTGTGGTTTTAATTTACCTCGTCAAGCCCTGCCCTCTATTGGGAGCTAATTAGGCTTGTTGGATATCCATATTTCGTGATTTGTGGTTCTTTGAAGCCCTGTGGGGCAATAGTTGCATATCCAAATTTCGCGGTTTGTGGTTCTTTATAGCCCTGCGGGGCAATCTAGTTGGATATCAATATTGAGCGGCAGTTGTTGGCGATCTTTCGCGGTTTGTGGTCTTAATTTGTTAGATATTTTGTGGTTTGTGGTTCTTTATAATCGATAGGCCTACGGGCAATCTGGTTGGATATCCAAATTTCGCGGTTTGTGGTTCTTTATAGCCCTGCGGGGCAATCTAGTTGAATATTCCTATTAAGCGGCGGTTGTCGGCGATCTTTCGTGGTTTGTTGTTTTCACCAAGCCCTGCCCTCTATCGGGAGCTAATTTATAGTTTAAGCTTGTTGGATATCCAAATTTCGCGGTTTGTGGTTCTTTATAGCCCTGCGGGGCAATCTAGTTGGATATCAATATTGAGCGGCAGTTGTTGGCGATCTTTCGCGGTTTGTGGTCTTAATTTGTTGGATATCCATATTTCGCGGTTTGTGGTTCTTTATAATCGATAGGCCTACGGGCAATCTGGTTGAATATCCAAATTTCGCGGTTTGTGGTTCTTTGTAGCCCTGCGGGGCAATCTAGTTGGATATCCCTATTAAAAGGCGGTTGTCGGCGATCTTTCGCGGTTTGTGATTTGAATTTCCCGTATCAAGCCCTGCCCTCTATCGGGAGCTAATTTATAATTTAAGCTTGTTGGATATATCCATATTTCGTGGTGTGTGATTCTTTGTAGCCCTGCGGGGCAATCTAGTTGGATATCCAAATTTCGCGGGTTGTGGTTCTTTATAGCCCTGTGGGGAAAACTAGTTGGCTATCAATATTTAGCGGCAGTTGTTGGTTATCTTTCGCGGTTTGTGATTTTAATTTGTGACAATTTATAACATTTATTCCAAATATAATTTCAGTCTGAGCTGTGAACAGAGCCACTGATAAATTGTTTGTTTGATGAAAAAAAAATATCACCATAGCAATCGGTGTTCAAACTGGTGTTATTCTTGATTTATGACAATAAATTGGTTAATAAAACATTGAAAAAAAAAGTGGTGGGAAGTTTCGAACTTGAGCAAAAAATCATAAATGGATTAGAAGTCCATGGCCTTAACCGCTTCGCCACGGGGACGTCTCGATATAACGACGTGTAAAAGTGGAGTATTTATTAATATGAATGTATGCTGTGGTCCGGAAAGAATAAAAGAATTGTGAAAAACTTGATTTTTGGCGAATGGGATCCAGAATTTGTATGGAGGGTATCCAGGAAAATGCTAGGGTATATTTGGAAGTGAATCTCTAAAAGTAGTGCGACAGTGACAGCCATGTATGGCTGTAGCAGTGTCGAAAGATTCTGGATATCAGTATGATTAGCTATGATTTGCCACTAAATTTGGCTATAAAATACCGCGTAAAATGAAGCAAGAATATTTGTTTATTATCAAACAATCGGATTGACTGTAAGATTGGTGTAACTTTTTGAATTAATGAGTTATTAAAATATTACACTTTGGACAGTAAATAAGATTTAGCATGGTTTTAGATATATTTTGTACCCAGCGAAAAATATCATAGAACAATAGCGTTTTGTTTCGTGTAAATATAGTCCCGCGGTGCATCTGTTTATTCTTCTTTATCAGTCGTTTTTTTTTAAACTTGCTGGTCATGCTACCGCTTGACTCTAATAACTGCATAATGACTGGGTCAATATAAAGTAATTCTATAACAAACATATGCACATCATATGAACATCATAGTTTTGGTATGTTTTGGATTTATTTTTGCCAGTTTTTGTTCTAGGTAGAAGTAGTTTAAGCTAATCCATATCAAATTTACGTATTCGCCGTACAAGTAGTGATGTAACAGGATTAATTACCATAGCGGTAGGTGAAAAATAATTTTTGAATGCATTACCCTGCACTAGAAAAGGGCCGCATTAGAAAAGAACGGTATTGTGTTCAATCTTTGATTGAACACCAACATGACAGGTGAGGAGTGCAGCTTACTTATAGATGAGTTGACATGTGTTTACATTTGATACGCCCTCTGTTGGTCTGAGATCAAAACTGCCAGGCAAAAAACACTATAGTTTACATGGAAGAAGTTGATTTTTATTCATTAACTTTGGTTTCAACGCAAATAATACTAAAAATGTTATCAAACTTGTTTACAAATGCATCAAGCTATACACATAATATCACACAAAATTTCAAAGGTTGTTAAAAGTCGAGTTTTGAAGAGATTTATGTGGTCTGCCATAGACAGGGCGGTCTGAATGTAAACATGTGACATCATAGGTCAACTCATCAATAGCAAAGAGCAATACATTCAAAAATTGTTTTCACCTATCGCTATGGCAATTAATCATGTTACATCACTACTTCTACGGCGAATTGGGCATTTGTTACGTATTGGGTTCTTCAAATGTATTGTATGAACAGACTGCTTGCTTCCTAGCGCAATCTGTGTGTACGTTTTGGGCGCGCCCTCTTTACGCAAAAGTTGCGTTGACGAATGATGATAAAAATGAATGTGCTTGAACAGCTTTATAATTTATTTATTAGTGATATATAATTTATTTATTAGTGATATATAAACCATATACAGCCTGTCTCAAAAAAAATTGTGCAAGTAAAAAGCGCCCTCTTTGGCAATTAGAAAATACCGTTGTGACATGATGCTTACATCAACGTCAAGGGCACAGTCTTAGCTCTCAAATACCGTTTGTTCTGTTCAATTTGCTTTTTTTAATCTCGAGATATGTTTAGTTAACAACGAAAGGGTAAAATCACAATTGTGCCACTTTTACGAGGGAATAGGGCTGTACATGTAAATCAATGATAGCTGATGTTGATGCGTCTAATGCACGAGCCCGAAGGGGAGTGCATTAGACGCATCAACACCAACACGATTCTTTGATTTCACGAAGGAACTCTTGATAAACTTGATGCTATCATTGATTTGCACAGCCCTGATGGAAACCATCATAACCAGATTGATTACATCTTGGTCAAAAAGCGCTTTCGCTCTGGTGTTAATGTTGCAAGAACCCGCAGCTTTCCAGGTGCTGATGTAGGAAGCGACCATGATCTTGTGATGATGACCTTCAGAGTGAGATTGAAAAAAACCAAGAAACCCAAACAACTGAGGGTAAAGTTTGACCTCGAGAAACTGAAGGACCCAGACGTGGCAAGAGAATTCGCAGCCAACATCGGAGGGAAATTTGCTCCGCTGATCTGCTTGAATGATACTGACCTGGATTTGGACTCCTTAACAGACACCTTCAATACAGCTCTCACTGAGACCGCCTCTGAGCTTTTAGGCAAACACCGCCATGTGAAGAAGCCATGGATCACAAAGGGAGTGCTGGAGCTATGCGACAGGAGAAGAGAGTTGAAGTGTAAACGGAACAATCCAGATGGAGCAAGAGATTATAGGGAGGCCAACAAGTTGGTTAAGAAAGGCATTAAAGAAGCAAAGGAAAACTGGATTGGACAGCAATGTGAAGAGGTGGAGTCAAGCCTGAACACGAGCAACAGTAAAAGCATACCAACTGGTAAAGAATTTAACCACTGTAAAGAACAGCAGATCTGCAACTATACAGGACAAGAACGGGAAGTGTCTAGTGGAAGATAAGGAGATTCTTAGTAGGTGGACAGAATACTGCTCTGACTTGTACAACTACGAACTGCAAGGTGATCCATCAATCCTAGACTGCCCACAGTACTACCCAGATAATGAGGAAAGTCAGCCTATCCTGCGAGAAGAGGTAGAAGCCGCTGTGAAAGCATTGAAAAAGGGCAAATCACCAGGCATAGATAACGTTCCAGGTGAGCTTGTTCAAGCAGCAGGTGATGCAGCTATTGACGTGCTTACAAAGATATGTAACAACATTTGGAAGACGGGCAAATGGCCTACACCTTGGACACAGTCCTTAGTGATTACACTCCCCAAGAAAGGGAATCTCCAGCTTTGTCAGAACTACCGCACAATCAGCCTCATCAGCCACCCCAGCAAAATAATGTTAAGACTTATCCTGAACAGACTGAAACCTCTTGCGGAGAACATCATCGCTGAAGAACAGGCAGGCTTCAGAGCAGGAAGGAGTACCACAGAACAGATATTCAACCTAAGAATACTGTGTGAAAAACATCTCCAACACCAGCAGGACCTATACCATGTCTTCATTGACTTTAAGAAGGCGTTCGATAGGGTGTGGCATGCTGCACTTTGGGCCACTCTGAGGACGTATAACATCAACCCAACATTAGTGCGTACCATCGAACAGCTGTACAGTAATGCCATGAGTGCAGTGCTGGCAAATGGTAACATAGGAGACTGGTTTCAAACATCAGTCGGGGTGAGACAAGGTTGCCTGCTATCACCAACGCTTTTCAACTTGTTCCTGGAAAGAATTATGGCTGATGCACTAGAGAACCATGAGGGAACTGTTAGCATCGGAGGCAGAGCAGTATCTAACCTTCGCTTCGCTGATGATATAGATGGCTTAGCTGGCAGTGAGGAAGGACTCAAGTCCCTGATTAATAACCTTCATCAAACATCACTGAGGTATGGAATGGAAATAAGTGCAGAAAAGACCAAGCTGATGACCAACAATCCTTCAGGAATCAATGAAGCAGTGGAAATAAGTGACCAAAGGCTAGGCACAGTAACCAGCTTCAAATACCTTGGTGCGATTATATCAGATGAGGGTCAAAACCTGAAGTGCTTTCCAGGATTGCTCAAACAACCAGTGCCATGGCAAAATTAAAGCCATTATGGAATGACAAGAACATCTCACTGGGATCAAAAATCAAACTAATGCGCACCCTCGCCATATCCATCTTCCTGTATGCCTGTGAAACGTGGACACTGACAGCTGACTTGGAAAGGAGAATACAAGCACTGGAGTTGAGGTGTTTCCGGAAGATCCTTAACATATCATATAAAGACCATGTGACCAACGAGGAGGTGCGGACCAGAGTGAAGCACGCTATTGGTCCCTACGATGACCTACTAACAACAGTCAGGCAACGTAAACTACGTTGGTACGGCCACATCTCCCGCTCCTCTGGTTTAGCAAAGACAATCCTACAGGGCACAGTGGTTGGCACAAGAAGAAGAGGAAGACAGAAAAAGAGATGGGAAGACAACATAAGAGAATGGACTGGCCTGAACTTCGCCACCTCACAGAGGGCAGTGGAAGACAGGAACAGATGGAGAGAGATTGTCAAGATGTCATCAGTGGTGCCCCGACGACCAAGCCGGTTAAGGGAGCAGTAAGCAGTAAGCAGTAAAAGGTCAGAACTCAACAACTGAGTAAAAAATTACTCAATGTTGAGTAATTTTTTACTCATCAGTTGAGTTGTGACCTATTATGAGCTCAATGTTGAGTAATTTTTTACTCAACTGTTGAGCTGTGACCTTTTTACTCAGTGTTGAGTAAAATATTTTTACAGTGTAGCGCAGTCGTTTATGGGCATACCCCCCGTTACACAAAAGTTGCGTGGACAAATGATATAGCATGTGCTTGGACAGCTTTATAATTTATTTATTAATGATATATAATGTATTCATTAGTGATATATAAACCAAATAGAAACCGTTTTAAACTTCTATAAGTTACTGTAGAAGGTAATGTTGGTAAAAAAGACATAAAAAAGTGATTCTTCTAATTCAATACTGGCTCGTGAAATAGAACAATTATCACTTCGCAGTAATATTATACAAAATTATATTGTAAGTTTATTAGTTTAATGGTAAGAATGTTTTCATGGGGTAAAATATGGATTTTTCAATTCAACGAAGCTGAGTTGAGGGGAAGCACATATATTGGGCACAGCTGTTCAATTCCCGTGGTCTCCCAGCCGGTCCGAGTGTTGAAGGTTTATGAGCACGCCCCTCTTCAATTGTCATTTTTTTTCTTCTTTTTTTCTGTCATTCTTTTTTCTTTTAAAATGTCGGCCTCAGGCTCAAGGCCAAGAGGTGTGAATGTGAACAAGTTAGATATTTTGACCCTGGCCACAATACGTTGAAAAGTCCATAACTCAGTCTGAACATGATGCAGTCATGTCTACAGTAGAATTCAATTCGACCTTTGCCGGACTTAAACCCCATTAAAAGCTATTAAACCAAGATAACACTCATTGAAAGCAGCTCAACTGATTAAATCATATCTTCTCTGGTTAAATACACACATCATATGTTTCTGCTTCTACACGTACAATGGAGCAATGGGTGGGATTATAGTTTCAGTTGGGTGAACGATTATAAAGCGAGCGCTAGAGAACAATTCTGTGTGGGCTTTTGTTTACGAAATGAGACAAAACTCTGCTTATTGTTAACCAGCGTTCTTGAAAATGAGAAACATGGTGGTTTGCAGACTTAACACGGTTTGGAAATAATTTCTTCATATTTTGTGGTGTTATCTGTCGTTTACATATCATTCCTAAAACACCAAAGTACGAATATTTCCAAACATCTAAATTAGCTAAAAATTTAGGACATGTTACAAAACTATATTGTCTAGAATTTTAGAAGAGTACTTTTAATACTGGCCGGTTATTTTTCACACAGCGACGTTAACTAGGCAATGTACTATTACCTATAACATTAACTAAAACACCAAAGTACGAATATTTCCAAACATCTAAATTAGCTAAAAATTTAGGACATGTTACAAAACTATATTTTCTAGAACTTTAGAAGAGTACTTTTAATATTGGCCGGTTATTTTTCACACAGCGACGTTAACTAGGCATATCCCCATTCTTTTAACGTAGGCTATTTGTAGAGGTCACGCGTCAATGGGAAAGAGCACTGTGTATTATGTATAGGAAAACGGACAGTAACTGCAGTATGAGCAGTTATGAGGCCCACAAAATTCCAGGGTTAAGAATAATCGTAACCGGTATCATATAAACCCGAAAGTAAAAATGATTAAGCATAAAGTGAGATGCATTTGAGGCAACCTAACCGTTCTTCACTCCATATTCATTATCTCCTGTGTATAAATATGGGTGGTAATAATATCCTTACATAAACAAACCCACTATCCCTTGATAAAATCATGCCAGTATTCCCAACATTAGCGGGTGAGATGGAACACCTGAGATGCATAATGAATAATTCTACCACTCCAGCGTAAATTTGTCGTGGTGCAACCAATATGGGTAGCTTGATTAAAGGTTTGTGATCTTGTGTCATATTCTGTTCTCTATCTTACATTGAGGCCTACCATTAAATTGCATTTCCAAGCTTTTACCAGTAACTTTGGCAACTGGAATTCCAGTCATTTGCAGAAAGGATACTTGGAAATCTAGACATTTTTTTTATTGAAAAGTTACTCCTCTATAGGGGTGTGTACTTATTTTTTGGAAAAGCCCAATGTGTATAACAATGCCCATAGGATTTACATACTTCCGGTTGTACAGTAGTCACCATATTTTTACCACGGTTTTGCCCCGGGTTTTGTTCACACCATCATAATGAAACATATTATGAGCTTTATTCTGATACCAAATTTTTGATGACGAAAAATGGGGGATGAGAGAAGTTGGTCTGGTCAGACACCTTTAGGGATGAACAACTCAATTGAATGTGAAATGATATCTAAAATCACCCGTTCATTCACTTCAAGTTCAAATACAAATCTACCAGATCGATGTCGGTTGAATTTATTTTCCAAAAATTCCCCACATTGCATCATGCACGTCATTTTAGAAGCAACTGAACCCAAAGAATTGGTGAATTATGGTCTAATTTACTTCATTCATTAATATATTGCACAATAATACTGATCAGTTTGTGAAGGGAAATGTTAACAACAAAACGGCCGTTCGGTACAGGCCCTGGTTCGGTATCGCAAAGGAAGTGAAACTGGACGCCAACGGCCGTTGTTGTTTTGATATTTTGTTATTCATAATAGAGGGCAGTATATTTCTAAGTTATTACATTAACCAGCTGGAGGTAGATACCATGAGGTAATCTGAGTATATTCAATTGATAATTGTGAAAGACGAAATGTATCCGTCAACAGATCAGGAAAGGGACTGTCTTTGAATTTCACCAAAAATAGGCCTTAACGACAAACAAAAATGGTGTGAAAATCTGGAGAAAAGAGCCCACACGGTAGAAGAAAGAATCCAAATTATCTCCAAAATAAAACAAAAACAAATATGATTATTGGTATGGTATGAGAGATCATAGTCAGGACAATAGAATTTGTTGCAATAAAAATAGAAATGTGCGCATGCGTAGATGGTACGCATGATTGAAAGTACCAAAAATGTATGAAAAAAGTAAAATTCCATCCAAAAAGGGCTAAAAATATGACTAATACATGATGCAGTCATGTCTACAGTAGAATTCATCTCGACCTTTGCAGGACTTAAACCCCATTAAAAGCTATTAAGCCAAGATAACACTCATTGAAACAGCTCAACTGATTAAATCGGATCTTCTCTCGTTGTGCACATGTGTCTGTTTTACATGTGCGATATCGCAATAAAGCTGGTATTATAGCTTCAGTTGGGTAACCGATTATAAAGGAAACGCAAGGAAACAATGGTATGTAGACCTTTGTTCACGAAATGAGACAATGGCCTGCTTTTTGTTAACCAGCATTCTTGAAAATGAGCAACATAATGATTGTTGACTTAACACGGTTTGGAAATAATTTCTTCATATTTTTGGTGTTATCTGTCGTTTTCATATCCTTCCTAAAACACAAAAGAGCGACCAAACACCTAAATTAGCTAAAAAATTTAGAACATGTTACAAAACTATATTTTCTAGAATTTCATAGAATAGTTTAAATGTAGCTTGTACCGTTTTTTTGTGGCATCCTTCAGAACGGAGCGGTCCGTTACCAATATAGCTCAATATTTTCGGTCAAATCTCCATTCAATTAACACGGGGAGTTGGCTAGCTATGAGCTAGCTATGCTTTGCCCTCACTCATATTCTACGAAAGTGCGACCCCTTCTGAACATCTAACCTAGCTGTAATTTTAGGTCATGTTAGAGAAATATATTTGCTAGAAGTTTGGAGAATAGTTTAAATATTGGCCGGTTATTTTTCACACAGTGATGTTAACTAGGCAAATGCAATATACTTCTAACATAGACTATTATGTAAAGGTCGCGCGTCAATGGTGAGAGCACTGTGTATTGTGTATAGGAAAACGGACAGTAACTGCAGTATGACAATGTTTGTGGAACAGCTGTGTGAGTGAATTGCTATACCAAGTCTTATGCTAGAATTAGATATGCCTTTCGAAATTCAAATTTCTTATTCAATCCAGAGCCTCTCTGTGGTGTGCTACTTTGATTACAAAACAAGACCTTTTGAAAACAAAGGTTTATTAAGAAATGTTTGTGATTTCACCACTGGGATCTCCCTTTTTAATAATCAGTAGATACCCAATCAAACCAGGTACCACTTGTTAAATTCTATCATCGATTAATATTTCTATCTCTTATTATGTAAAGAACAATAGGTGATAAAGTCTACTCAAAATTGGAGATATTCAACACGATCCCTTTTCTTTAATAAAAAATGGTATTGATCTAAAAAGAGTACAGCATCATTCCTATGTTATCGGTCTACAAAGTTGCAAAAACCGCGCCAGATTCCATACTTTTATTCTCGAGATATTTAGAATTATGTAACAATACCTCAATTTGGCGCAAGATTTTCTTGACTATTTTTCACCATAAATCAGGCAGTGCCCATACACTATTGTGTTTATGCTAATGTCATAACGTAATAAAGTATTTGGCATCGCTAGTACATGTTTGTTTTGAAAGACAAAAGTACAAACTTGTATTTCGCGTAAGTAACAGTCATCCAAGTCATGCATGAGCGGAGATACACCATAGTTGCGGGAACTTATTGACCAGCCCTCGTATATACCCAGGTACGCCCGTGATTTGACCTCCTCACACAAAACGAGACACACCATTGGTCAGCCAACGGTAACCAAAGCAAACATCACGTGACCTCATGAAAGCGAACCCATATCAGCAACAAGGATATTTTTGTGTTTCATTTGACTAGCAAATTACAAAACTACAATCCATAGATAAATCAAAAATATAGCCATCTAGTATAATTATTCATACGGTGGGAAGTTTTAAATTGTGATTTGTTTTGCATAGAGAATATTATTTATTGTGCTTTTCGTTTAAACAGAAAGAAAAATATCGACAAATGATAAAATGCATTATTTTACCATAAATATCTATTACATTGCTTTCTTTTCTATCTTTTTTAAAATAATTCTTATCCTAACACATTGTGGCTACATTAATCTGTTGTCATATACAGAAAGTAAAATGGGCTATTCCAGAAAATGAGTGCACACCCCCTATTGAGGAGTAAATTTTTAATCAAAGAAATCTCTGGATTTCCAAGTCTGCTTTCTGAAAACAATTGGAATTCCAGTTGTCAATGTTGCTTGAAAAAGCTTGGAAATCCAATTAAATGAAGGAAAAATCACGGAAATGTCTTTGAATGAGCTCTCAAATTCAGGATTTCTTACTTTGAACTAGTTTTCTTCTAGATTTTTTCGCCTTTGGATTTCCAACAATCACGACTGGACGAAAAGTCTGGATATCCGAACTATTTTCTGGAATAGCCGAATGTCGAAGACGTTATTTAAAATAATGTTGAAAAGTTTTCTTTAAATGTCAAATATGAAATACAACAGAGTGCCCCCCCCCCCTTGACAAAAATGAAAGAAAAAAGTACCCCTTTTGCCAAAATAGTGTAAAAATACAACATTGTAACGATAAAGCCCTTTCCAGCCTGATAGTGGGCGAAAATAGTGTAAAATGTCATTTTTTCTCGCTACGCGCGCACATCATCCAAATAAGGTCTTTTCGGGAAGCTCGAAGACATACAGTCCCCTGCTAAGTGGTATATCTCTGTTTATATTATTATATTATATATAATGAAATGTAACAAAACGTTCATTTTCGAACAAGCACAATCAACCGAACAGACAACAAATCCTACGTTTTTTACCTAGCTGGGGGGTTTACACCCCCCAGCTAGGTATTGTAATCGTTCGGGTTCTTCCGCTGGCAACAAACCACTGTAATCTTCCCGTTTTCTTCCGCTGGCAACTAAGTGAAATTGCACATGTTTTTTACCTAGCTGGGGGGTTTACACCCCAGCTAGGTATTGTAATCGTTCGGGTTCTTCCGCTGGCAACAAACCACTGTGAAACCCTGACTTGATGCTATGTAAGAATTATTTGACTTGTGAAGATATGGTTTGGCCTTTTTGAATCATTGTTTTTAGCTGCGGGTGTTAGCTGCGGGTAGCAGCTCTATTAATAAGTCACCATGTCTCTCCGTCTGTTAGTCCGTCCGTTAGTCCGTTAGTAACAAACGCTCAAAAATGCTGTTACGTCTACATTGTTTGTCGCATGGCTATGATACTTGGTGAGGGGGGAGGGCCTATACCGGCCCCATACTGGAAAAAGAGTTTCGTCCCGAAATTTGGGGAAATGAGGGGAAAGTGAGGGAAGTTAAGGGAAATTGAAGAGAATTAAGGGAAATTGGGATTTTTTGAAGAGAATGAAGGAAATAGAAATTTTTGTTCTTTTTTTTCCGAAATTTTTTTTTTGAAATTGTTTTTTCCGAAATTATTTTTTTCCGAATTTTTTTTGTCCGAAATTTTTTTTTTGAAATTTTTTTTCCGAAAATTTTTTTTTTGTGAAATTTTTTTTTTTTCCGAATTTTTTTTTTTCCGAATTTTTTTTTTTTCCGAAATATTTTTTTTGAAATTTTTTTTTTCCGAAATTTTTTTTGTTGAAATTTTTTTGTTTCCGAAATTTTGTTTTTTCCGAATTATTTTTTTTTTCATAAATTTTTTTTTTTTTTCCTAATTTTTTTTTCCGAAATTTTTTTTCAAATTTTTTTTTTTCCGAAATTTTTTTTCCGAATTTTTTTTCCCGAATTTTTTTATCAAACTCAGTGACAATAAACTTGATGAGAAGAGTAACATTTTGGAATATTTTGCATGGATCAGGTCAAAGGTCAGCTGGGGTCAAATCTTCGAATTTCAATATCTGGACATCTGTAAGGGTACGGGGCTCAATCTCGGCGACAACCTCATGACCAGGGGAACATGTTGGAACATTTTGCAGGGGGCAGGTCAAAGGTCAGCTGGGGTCAAATCTTCGAATTTCAATATCTGGACATCTGTAAGGGGTACGGGGCTCAATCTCGGTGACAACCTCATGACCTGTGGAACATATTGGAACATTTTGCACGGGTCAGCTCAAAAGACATCATTCTGGGGCCAAATCTTAGAATTGCGTTATCTGGACATCTGTGAGAGGTACAGGGCTCAAACTCGGTGACAACTCATGACCAGGGGTGAATTATGGAACATCTTGCAGGGGTCTGGTCAAAGGTCATCTGGGTCAAATCTTAGAATTGCATTTTCTGGACATCTGTGAGGAGTACCGGACTCAAAACTCGGTGACAACAAGCCTCATGACAGGGAACATTTTTGGAACATTTTGCAGGGGTCAGATACCTCCACAACACCAACATGCCCCAGCTAGGTTTGTGGTCTATGACCACCATTTGCCTCTAGTTTTAATTGCGTTTTATTTATTAAAAACAAAAATACATTTAAAACAACATTTCATATGAAAATATATATATATTGAAATATAAATTTTGAATTAGCAACATACACCAAATTATCAGTAAACGGTATTCAATTACCAATAGGCCAGTAAAAATTAGCTCAAAAAACTCAAAAGGTCAAAAAAATTGCAACATGGATTCTGTTTTCAGAAAACGTTGCTCTTAAGGCCCGGTCACACTATGACGGACGATAAGCAACGAAAGGTGACGAACGTGAAAATCACAAAATGTTGACGGCAAAGCGACGACAAAAAGAGGAAAAACAAGATTCGGTGACGAGTGGGAACGACCTTTAGCGACAACACGACGGCAAGGGACGAAAGGCTGCGGCAGGAAACGGAGACTAGCGACCAAATCCGAACGTTGTCTGGGCGATGAGTGACGAAGTTTCGACGGAGCCCGACAACAAGCAACGAGGTCAGACGGCTGGCAGCGGATTTGCTTGCGGCAAGGAACGGCAGCTGACGGTGGATTGCGGTGACGATGACATGACTCAGCAGCCGACATCAAATCATGTGTGTGTGCGGGTCGTATAGTCCCCTTTGGCGTTCCCACTCTTCACAACGTTCTGATCATCCACTCAAAATATCAATATCAATAATAATCAAAAATATTAACATCAATACAGGTGGTGGATGACATGATCGAGCCGGCAACTTGTGAAACCGCCCGGCCGTATATGGCATTTTCAATATACTTGGTTAGTTTTGTGGGGTTCATTATCGAACCCCAACGGTTTTAGCTAGTATTTATATTACTTATTAACATATGCCCATTTGTTTGTGATATTTCAAGCGTTTTAAAATTTCAAAATAATCCCATTCAATTACACGGTTGACGATGAAAATTTACTGAATTTAGAGAATGCAATGCGGCCACCACCTGCATCAATATCAACAATAATCAAAAATACTAAAATCAATATCAATAATAATCCAAACTATTAATATCTATATCAATAATAATCAGGATTATTAACATCAATATCAATAATAATCCAAACTATTAATATCTATTTCAATAATAATCACAAATATCAACATCAATATCAATAGTAATCAAAAATATTACACATATCAATAATAATAATAAAAAATTATATAAATATCAATAATAATCAAAAATAGTAAAAGCAATATCAATAATAATCTAAACTATTAATATTTATATCAATAATAATCAAAAATATTAATATCGATATCAATAATAATAAAAAATATTACACATATCAATAATAATCAAAACTATTAATATCTTTATCAATAATAATCAAAAATATTACCATCAATATCAATAATAATCAAAAATATTATACATATCAATAATAATATTTTTTTTAAACCCAATATAAATATCAATAATAATCAAAAATATTAACATCAATATCAATTATTATAATCAAAGATATTAATATCAATATCAATAATAATAAAAAATATTACACATATCAAAAATAATCCAAAAAAATTAATATAAATATCAATAGGAATCAAAATATGAAAATCAATAATAATCAAAAATATTAACATCAATATCAATAACAATATCAATAATAATCAAATATTAATATTTTTGATTATTATTGATATTATTTCCTTTTTATATGAACTTTAAAATTGCATCGTGCCGGGTAGTCTATTGAAATCGAAGTGACGTTTACCAACGACTACCAACGAAATTGTGACGACCTCAAAACGACTAGACACGGCTTCGCACGGTATGGAAACGTCAAAGAAATGAGGGTTGCGGTCTCCAACGAAATCTAGACGGAATCACAACAGATTCTTTTGCCGTCACAAAATTTTCAACATGTTGAAAATTTGCCGACGAACGCGACGAATAATTGCGGCCGTCTGCGGTCGCTAACGGATTCGTCAGCGACAACTAACGGCAGCTCACGGTGAGTGGCGGTAAATTCAAAATTGCAATTCGCAGCTTAACGTCGCTTGCCGTTCATCCCTATTCGTCACTGTGTGACCAGGCCTTTAAGGCCCGGTCACACTGTGACGGACGATAAGCAACGAAAGGTGACGAACGTGAAAATCACAAAATGTTGACGGCAAAGCGACGACAAAAGAGCAAAAACAAGATTCGGTGACGAGTGGGAACGACCTTTAGCGACAACACGACGGCAAGGGACGAGAGGATGCGGCAGGAAACGGAGACTAGCGACCAAATCCGGACGTTGTCTGGGCGATGAGTGACGAAGTCTCGACGGAGCCCGACAACAAGCAACGAGGTCAGACGGCTGGCAGCGGATTTGCTTGCGGCAAGGAACGGCAACTGACGGTGGATTGCGGTGATGATGACGTAACTCAGCAGCCGACATCAAAGCCTGTGTGTGTGCGGGTCGTATAGTCCCCTTTGGCGTTCTCACTCTTCACAACGTTCTGATCATCCACTCAAAAAAATATCAATATCAATAATAATCAGATATATTAACATCAATATCAACAATAATCAAAAATAGTAAAATCAATATCAATAATAATCCAAATTATTATCTATATAAATAATAAAAAGAATTATTAACATCAATATCAATAATAATCAAAATATTACACATATCAATAATATTCAAAAATATTACACATATCAATAATAATCAAAACTATTAATATCTTTATCAATAATAATCAAAAATATTACCATCAATATCAATAATAATCAAAAATATTACACATATCAATAATAATATAAAAAAACCAATATAAATATCAATAATAATAATAAAAAATAGTAAAATCAATATAAATAATAATCTAAACTTTTAATATCTATATCAATAATATATTAACATCAATATCAATTATTATAATCAAAGATATCTATATCAATATCAATTAGGCATATTATAATCAAAGATATTAATATCAATATCAATAATAATAAAAAATATTTACACATATCAAAAATAATCAAAAAATTAATATAAATATCAATAGGAATCAAAATATGAAAATCAATATTAATAATAATCCAAACTATTATATCAATATCAATATATCAATAATGATAAAAATACTATCATCAATATCAATAATAATCAGAAATATTAATATTTTGATTATTATTGATATTATTTTCTTTTTATATGAACTTTAAAATTGCATCGTGCCGGGTAGTCTATTGAAATCGAACTGACGTCAATAAAACGTCAAACATCGCACAAAAAGACTTGATTAGAATTTACCGTCACTCATCGTGAGTTGTCGCTGAGAATCCGTCAGCGACCGCAGACGGCCGAAATTATTCGTCGGGAAATTTTCAACATGTTGAAAATTTTGTGACGACAAAAAAGTAGTTGTGATTCCGTTCAAATTTCGTTGGAGACCGCAACCCTCATTTCTTTGACGTTTCCATACCGTGGGAAGCCGTCTCTAGTCCTTTTGAGGTCGTCACAATTTCGTTGGTAGTCGTTGTCAAGGACCATAAAAAAAAAGACTTGATTAATTTTTACAATCCTACAAATGCATTATATCTATCTCATGAATCGCACAAAAAGTTTAAAATCATTGACCATCGTTTAAAAATCGTAACCCATCGCAGACCACCGTTTCAATGCCGCAGGTACTCGCAAACGATACTCGCAAACAATATCCGTCACTCTCCGGACAAAATTCGCAAGTCACTGTCGCACCAAGATCGTTACAATTTCGTTGCTTGCCGCAACGTGTCGTCAGGGTTCGAGATGTGACGTCGCCTGCCGTTGGTTATTCGTCAATGGACGTTGACAACGACTACCAACGAAATTGTGACGACCTCAAAACGACTAGAGACGGCTTCCCACGGTATGGAAACGTCAAAGAAATGAGGGTTGCGGTCTCCAACGAAATTTGAACGGAATCACAACTACTTTTTTTCGTCACAAAATTTTCAACATGTTGAAAATTTCCCAACGAATAATTGCGGCCGTCTGCGGTCGCTAACGGATTCGTCAGCGACAACTAACGGCAACCCACGATGAGTGGCGGTAAATTCAAAATTGCAATTCGCAGCTTAACGTCGCTTGCCGTTCACCCCTATTCGTCACTGTGTGACCGGGCCTTTAAGTCTCCTTTTTATCATACTCAAAGTCTACCAAAATCAACCTCTGCGAAAGATGGACAAAATGGTCTTTTTCAAAATGGCAGCCTAAATGTCGTAAAATGATAGACAGTTTTAATTTCAAGATATATTGACATTTTTGACCTACAACTGCTCTTAGGCCCTAACCATTTCATAAATAATTATTTGTGTGCATATTTTTTGTTCAAAATTTCAAAATGGCTGCCAAATACGCTCATTATGGGTTGTGAATACAGGCAGGGCAATCAACTTTTCACCATAGGAGCTGAATCAGTATTAAAATAGTACAAATAAGTTATGATAGACATAGTATATGTATCGGCTTCTTTTAGAGTAAATGTTTGAATGGTAACTGGATGAGCACGGTTTCTGCAGCTCCTATCGGAAGTCTTAAATTTTGAGCGAAGTGCTGCTGTTACTCCACCATTGTCCACGTACTGCAACACTTATCACTGAAGGCCAGTTTGTGCAGTACTCGGCCGGCAACGTGGACCACAACATTCGCACATTAGATGGACATTGAACGTTTCATGGCAGGGGTATGATTGCTGCAGTCACACCTGGCCATACAGTCTGTAGTGTAGTCCCACGGACGACAGTCCCTCATTTCAAATATATAGTTTTGGTTTCTCTATTGTTCAGAAACCAAAAATCAAGGGATTGAAATGTGGAGATGAACTGGTATGCAATCATAACACTATTGTGCTGGGAGGATACAAGAGGGTATATATAATCAAAAGTATAATGCCCTATAACCATACGTATATAATAGCCTATTGTGCTAACATTTGCATTATCGATATCTATCACCGCGGGCGACTTTTGCCGTAGGTGGCATACTTCCATGACACCATAAATTACACCCGAGTTTGATAAGTTATGGATATATACGAGACCAATTTCTACATGTAGAAATCATGTGCATATATTGAGGGGTGGGGGGGGTGTTTTGTTTATTTGTCTGAAATATAAACGATGCATGATGATGTAGATGATTTGATTATGAATTAGATTATTCCCCGGAAAGCACAACCCATACCTCTTACCTATGTTCCCTCCGCCACCTATATATAACCTCCTCCCTCCCCCCTCACCACACTCGATATCGACTCTTCCCTATTATCCCACTCCACTCTTGAGCCCCCTCTCCCCCTCCCCCTTCCCCCTTCCAATGCTCTCCCCCCTCTGTTTCTCTTTCTCCCTTACCCTTACCCCCCCCCTCACACACACACACATACCCTCTTTCCTGGCGATCTCTTCTATCTCTCTCTCTCTATTCTCCAATAAATAAATTGAATAAAAGTTAGTTTAAACCAGCTTTCTATGATATTGATCTTCCGTCATGCGACATGCACATAAATAGAGTTGCGTATAATAGTGTTTATAACAATGAAGTCATAATCTGTCAAGTGGCTATTGTAATGTCTGTGGAAATATTTCGATGGTCTATATATTTTCACAGTGAAATCGGCTTAGGCTAATTCGTAGTCTCAAGTCAATGCTTTCAAACTAAATCAATGCTTTCAAATGTAGATCGCTTTGTTCGACTTCTCTGCTCGTGAATATTGCACTGCGAAATTAAAACATTTCTTTTGTATACTTAGAGTAGGTAACTTCAAATCAAATAATTTTACGATCCACACCACTTATAAGAAACTGAAACCGAAACCGAAACTGACTGACACAAATGTTCGGTTTTAAACAAAAGGTAGAAACAATGAGTTCGATATCTTATGATTCAAGTGGTTAGGCAGGACAATAGGAAACCACGTGATCAAAACCAAAACCAAAACTAAAACTATATATTTGAAATGAGGCAGTGACATCAGCTGAAATCATGAGAGCAGGACGAGTAGCGTTACATCATTATAATTATCCCAAAGAACAGAATAGCATATACTTTAGGGACCTTGCATTGCTTAAGGGTAATAGCATACAAAACCGCGCACACAAACCATTTACTGACATCCTCTGGAAGTTCTCACCATTTCTGAAATGGCCACGCCAAGGTTGGTCTGGCTTTATACAGATGGTACACAAGGGAAACCACCCTGGCCAGGCAAATGTTGTTTTCTTGCCTATGATTGACTTAGATCTAAGAGATATGACATGCATCTACTCCACACTAATATTTCTGGCCGACCAAGCAAGATTTAAGAAGCAATAATGTCACACCAGTCATTACATTTGACCAGCCCTAGTGGTGGAAGGCTCATTCTATCATTACAAATGAGCCTCGCGACAGCAAACTCAAATCTATCGTGCTAAGAATCGGTGGTCTGCATACAGAAATGAGCTTTTTGGGATGCATATGATACCTTATGGAGAACTCAGGTAATCTCTGGACGAGAAATTAGTTACACAGATAACTGTATTACAAATGTGGATGATGGAAATAATTTGATGGCCAACGCAAAGAAGGCATTTGATAAGCTAGGGTCAGATATGCAGTTTAAATGAAGAGACATGTGGAGTAGTACTTCAAATCAACGCAAAATTGGATGAAGAGAAGGAGAGTAATCAAGATAGTCGTACCAGCAGTCTATGGCTACAGTATATGAAAATGGTGGACATCCTAAAGCGTTTCATAAGAGCAGAAAGAACATCACTGGAAGAAATGCTCCCTTTCTTTGCCGCTGCAGGCCATAACTTGTATGCTAAAACGGTATATCTATATCTGCAGGAAATGGCTAAACTCCCTACTGCTGACCCCCAACTTCATTCCAAGTTTCTAGCGGGTCTACATGTGGTTCGCCGTAGTGACAGGTTTTGGGCAGGTTTGTCAACAGATCTGATAATTGAACAAGTGCTGATGCGTAGTATCAAGACAACCGGCGGTCTGACTAGAGGAAAGGGTATGACAGAGTTGCAAAGAACAGTCTGGGTCAATTCTATGCCTGCCTGTTCACACATTAAACAAGCTATGCAGGAATTTACGGGAGTTTAATACAGCAGCAATGAGCAGCACAGGGAACCATCAAAATATTGTCAGCGTTGACACCGAGAAACTGGTAAGCTTTCTGCAAAGTAGGAACCATTTAAGAAGGCAGATAAGTCACTACGTAATATTGTTTCAGGGGTTGTAGGTGAAGCACATGACAATGCTGATAAAGCTGAAGCGGTTGGCATAAATATCAGTCAATCAATGGTTGGCCAACCTGTCGCAAAATACTCCTTTAATTAAGAGGAAACAGCAGGCTGTTACACTTGGATCCAAAACAGCCCTAGCGATAAATAAAGAAGCTGTTCAAATTGACCCACAGATACCATGGTGGAAGTCCTTTTGTTGGTGGCTAGCCTGAGTGAGCCCCTGATAATCTGTCTTTCCAGCATGACGGTTAATGGTTTGTGTGGCGATGGTCTTCATTTGGTGACTCATTGTATGAGGTCATCACAGTGTATTTCGTCCTTATTTATAAGGTTATATATCATTATGATAATTTGTCTCACATCGTATTTTGACACTTTGTAATATTGAGAACATCGAGGGTGATATTTTGCTTCAAACTGTTTTTGCATAAGTACAGGTATATTTGTGTAAACTCGTTGAGCACATGCCAAACATGAATTATTATGAAACATGTGTTATATCATGATATCATGATAAAACTGATAAACTGATAAACGGATAAACTGATGAACTAAAGTTTACCATTATTTACAGCGCCCTCAGTCTTAAAAAAAAGGTTAAATACGATATGTGCATAATTAACAGCTTAAAGGGAACCATTTATTGAATGATGAATAAATTTGGTATCAGAGATAAATCAACGATTGAGTTTAGAATAATAACTTGTCATTGTTGACCAAGATTTTCACAATACCGTAGTAAATAATGGTGTTTTGTTGTTACAATAGTAGATATTACATCCAAACCGTCTAGTTGTGCCACACTTTCTGTAAATATGAACACACTTTAAGATGAGTTTACAAGTGGTAATGCCCTATTTAATTCCATATTTACCTTTGTTCCCCTATAATAAACGTTCTAGCTATTTTGGCGGCCATTTTGAAAACCTTGCAAATGGGAAAAAGCGGTGAATCATATTTCACACCCTCTAAGCATGGTTTGGGACATACGAATCGTGTTATTTTTACGAATAAGTGACATAGTGAGTCTGTTTTCTATTATTTTGTCCATCATTTTAATCATTTTGGAGGCCATTTTGAAAAAGTCGATTTATCCATCTTTCGCAGAAGATTTTGGTAGACTTTTAGTATGTTACTAAAGGCACCCAACAGAAATATTTTCCGCAAACAAAATCCATGTTGCAATTTTTTTGACCTTTTCAGCTGATTTTACTGGCCTACAAGCAACTTACTTAGTTATTCAAACAAGTCACCAATTATTTTCATCCCCTGCCTTTATTATGTTTGTCAATCATAACTGAATTTTAAATCAACATACCATCAAAATCTATTCATTCAAAAAATAGGACGGCCGAAAAACCTTTGTAATTACATGTGAAGCAGTGAATTGGCTATCGACCGGAACTCTGAATGCGTTGGTTCGATTCCCGCACCGGTTCTTGGTTTACAAGTCAGTTCGCTTACTTTACCGTAGTCGGACAAACCATTTAATGAAAGAGATGTCTGCGAACTTGCTTTCTAGTTCACGGGTCAAAGGTCGTTGTAAAGAGATGAAACGAACTTCACAATTGCGAAATCATTCAAATATTGTAATTTAAACATGACATGATATCTACTATGACTATCTTATAAACCCCCAGCCCAAACAAATATAAGTTTATCTATTGTTTACGGAACATTATCCTGGAGATATTAATTGTTCATGTGTGAATTAATTATTTACAAAAGTCAACCATAAATGTGGTCAATACTTGACCCATTTCGAAATACAATTTACTTAAAGGATGACTCCGGCAATCACAACATTATGCCTTATATGATAGAAAATTAATAATCAAGCACGAATGACGTGATTTTATTTGAAACAAACTCATATTGACCATAAAAACGGATTAATACAGTCGTCCCTCAACACGCGATATTCAAAATCCCTAGGCGCCGAAATTGTTCAGTGCAATGACGTCCCAGTAATACAATGAAGGCTGACAACAATTGAGCACATGTAACCATGACGTCATTGCACTAGACAATTTCGGCGCGGGAGTTTTGAATATAGCGTGTTGAGAGCCGGCTGTTTTTATTCCTTTTTATGGTCAAAATGAGGCATAATGTTGTGATTGCCGGAGACATCCTTTAACCGTGCAACAACTTCAGCGATCAAAGTATGTAAATAATGTAATACCTGTTGGATTTTGTTTTTTAATTTAGTGGCGTGATTTTTAAATTTCCATTTCGAGTCCTTACAGTCCAGACAGATAGACATTTTACGTAGGATACATAAATTAGTGCTGGTTGAGGAAAATATGCAACAAACTATTAAAAATTCTGCAAAACACAATAATATTAAATATGCAATTTGATCTGAGTATAATCATAATCAAATATATATTTTGGTTTCTAAAGAAACCTTTAATTGTTAGCTTTAATAAACCAAAAGAATTATTTCAATCGGCTCACAACTGTTGAAGATATGCTTTAAAACAAATGTACCCGTTTTTCACTCTGTCCACGGATGAGGTTTGGCTACATGAAAGTCACACGGTTAATGACATGGAAAGATAATAGAGACAGTGCGATTTTCCAAACGCAGCACGTGGAACGTACGTTTTCGCGTACGTTTTTACGTACGTTAATTCGGTGTTGAATATTGCTAGTCTCGGTTCCAGACTGGATTGTGCTCATTCGTCACGAAGGAGAACAAGACAGCTAGAAAAAAGTCTATAATATTTGATCTAATCTAACAGCTTCTAACCTAGGTCGATAGAGGGCATAGTGATAGAAAAAATAACAAAAAAAAGCGCAGTGATTTATAGTGCGTTACGCACAGGCACAACGCCTAGACGTTGATCCACAAGCCTCAGCACACTTTACAGTGAGCTGAGTCTCTGCCTAAATTCAAACAGACCGCTTTTGATTTTGATTAAAATTCTGACCTACATGCTGATTAAACCTAATTGTTTTTTGTTCTCCCCAAATATTATAGTTGCCCAAAAACATATATTTTGGTAGATTAAAGTTCACTACCTACATACATTATGACTTTACTTTCAAAATGAAACTTTTTCGTCCTGAAAATTGGGCGCGTTGGATGGACTTAGACATGAGGTAAAATCAGCATATTTCAACGTAGCATCTGCGTTTTTATTCTACGTTGGAATCCAAAATGGGAAATCGCAAGGTCATTTTTTAACGCAAATTATCACACACATTTCAATGGGCAATCTCTGCGTGTGAATATTGCGTTTAAATTTAGTCCATTTTTAACACATCGCTGTACCTTTATTATAATGATTTGTTACAAACAAAAGGATCATAATAATAATTAGACTTTCCGTCATATGTTCATTATCTTTGACTGTCTTTAACATATTGTGAAATGGACAAATTTTGTGCATTTTCAACGATGTATCTACGTCGATTTCGTACGTGGAATATCTTCAAAAATAGCTAAATACGTGACCTCGCTTCGATACAGGAGAGTGGTTTTGAATAGATCAACGTACGTCCGATGTCTACGTTTGGAAATCGCAATGTCTCTAATAACATTCAGAACGCATTTGATCGATCAGATCAAATGAATATCCAGCGCAAAAGGATGGTACGCAACGCAAGTGATACAATGAGGATCAGGGCTGAAACCTGTATTTGTCAAGGAGGCAACCAGGTAGAGGGCAATGCAGCACAGTAAACTCACTTCAGAAGAACCAAAGACAAACCAAACAGCCCTTCTCAGGTCTAAACAAAAAGAGAAATGACTTATGTTGTAAATAAAAATAAAGCAAGAAACACAAAGTCAGAAAGTAAACATACTAAAACAAAAAGGCATAAATAACCAAGAAACAATAAGTAATATTGCAAGTATATCAATAGAAGTCCCTTCCCACATCCATTTTGCCCACAAATTAATGACACTTAACAAAATGTATAGCCCATAAGCCCACTGCTAAAGCCCATTTCCTAAATAAAGTTGTTATTTTATAAAGTTATCATTGAGTAATGTTTGATATTTATGCATGGTACGTGTACTCCTTTTCAATCTCCGTGGACAGAGTTAAAAACGGGTACATTTCTTAAAAACAGCACATCTTCAAAAGTATTGAGTATCAAAATATATTTGATCAACCTTTTGAAAATAGGAGAAAAAAGGGTGCAATGAGGGTTCTCTTTTTGACACACCCGGTATGAATTCACATTTTATTCTTCGCGCATTAACGTGCCACGGTACTGAAATTCACCGACAATGCCATAAGTGGGATCTAACTGACCTGACCAACAAATAATCAACACATAAATATGTGAGTACTGCCCAGAGGAAGTTGTCAGAACAACATCATTGATGGGCACCGGCTGCCCATTGAACCCAACAACGTTAGGACTATCAAAATCGCAGGGCAATTTGTCACATATGAACTGCGTAAAGGAACTCATCACATCAGTACCATAGACTGTGCTAGTGATCTTGTAGTGTTCTGTAGTGATAGAATTCGGACAGAATGTGATCTCCAAGAGAGCTTCTTGCATATAACCAATACGCTGGTTAGCTTCTATGGTGACGATTTCTGTGAGATACTCGGTGTCAACCTTCAAATGAAGCCTGGAAGTGGATGTCTTCGTAAAACCTGGACCAGCATAGTTCTTTTTTGTCTTAGAGTCCTGTTAGAAAGAATGGAGGTAATAACATGTTAGGACGAACATGCTCCTTTACATGAAAGTATTATGATCATTGCTCTTCTGGTCAAGTAGATTTAGGGATTCAATCATGTTTCACCGTTGTTCGCCACCGTTTAACAACGATGCCGTCTGCGTAGTTTACTTTGCGAGGATTAAACATCAAACTATAAGAAACTATACGCAGCTTTAGTGCATACATGTTGAGGGGCCAAGTAGACTTACGGTCTTCTTGCGCTCAGGTCTTCAATCGTTGATCTTTTGGTGGTGCAACTAAACAATATATTTTGAAATATCTCAAAATATCGGGAATTTGTAATTGATTCTTTACCTTAACAATGCCTTTCGTAGTATTCTTCTGTAAGTAGATATCTATGGAAAAAGAAATAGCGTCAACGTTTCCAGCAATAACTTTGAGGTACAAGTCCTTTCTACTAATCCACTTCTGTATGATACAGTGTGGACCGGGTTTACCAGCTTTATCGGTGTTGTTGCAAAGTGCGTCTTTCTGAGTCTGTATGTAGGAAGAAAATAAATTAGCTTCTATTAATCTGAGGAAGTGTAGTCAGGTAAAACATGGCATGGTGTATGACATGGTATGACATGGCGCCTTAATATTGTACACTACTGATGTTATTTGATTTTTTTAATATTAAGTTGTTTATTGGATGTATAAAATAATGATAATCTGACTGGTGCGCAATACACCATTTCCAGAAGTTCCCAAAAGTGTTTGCAATTGCAAATTTAAAAGTTGCATTTTGCCTCATTGCCATGATTGCGTGCCCTATCAATTTGTACACAAAGCGTTCCTCAAACAAGAGAATTAGCACCGTGCTTTCCAATTTCCATTGATTAGCACATTAAAACTAGCGCCGTGCTTTCATTGATTAGAACATAACAGTGCATCTTTTGATTTCGTTCCTTAGGGTTTCGATCTCTGTTTCTTTAATTCGCAATCAATTTCAACAAGTGAGGTCTTAAATCAGAGCTAAAGAATACAGGTATTGGCTGCTTGTTTTAATTTTCACATATGTTTCTTTGTTTAGGATATACAGGGGTGTACATAACTGGTACCTTAATTATTTTGCGCAAGGTATTGGATAAGAAACAAACATTGGAAATCTTTACTTTTGCTGGGTCATTCACGATATAATAATTTACTATTCCCATCGCTGGTTGCCATGATGGGTTGTTATATAGTAGTACTGCTGCATTGACAGTTTCACCTGAGAATTGCTGACACAAAGACGCTATAAATGTCTTGGTTTCACCCTTGCCTAACGTTGATGTAGCAGTAGTGATGTACCGGGTGGAAACCGGTACCGGGATCTGATTGGCTCTTGCCACTAAAAACAATGGAATAACAAAAACATGATTAACAATGAGAATTTTCAAGTTCCTTGTTATTTGTTTTGGTTCTGGTCATGCGGTTTCCCATTGTCGTAGCTAAGCTCTCGGGGGAAGTTGCTATTGATAGCTTTGTCTCGACATTTTGTCAGGAAAATCGTTCATTATGGGAAGGGTGAGTGGGGACTATTCAATAATAGGCGCCATATTACAGGAGGGAAAGAAAGATGCCGCCCAATGATCTACATCGGTCAGCGGTGGCGGAACGATCGCGGCCATCGCGTCGCCCTTGATGGACCCTGTTGGTACCATTATTGTGTATAATATTAGTTTGGAAAAGCCGAATATTGGTGAAAAATGAAAGCCGAATTAAAGCCATTCGTGAACGCGTTCTCACTATTAATAATTGTTACTTTAAACATTAAAGCCATATTATAACATTTGCCGAGGAGAACGCCCTCAAAAAATGTAAATTCTGATTTTTACACGATTGTAATGTACTTTAGTCAATAAAGATACTCTGCAAAAATCAAGACTTTAGGTGCTGTTGTTTTGTCAAAATCCGAGATTTTGAATAAAACGATGGAACTGGCGTTTTATTATTACGATGGAAATATTAGTCGAACACGTATGCACAGTATGTACACGGCTATGGCAAGCCAATGGGGCCAAAAGCGTGGAACAGCTACGCGTAGCTTCTTTCTCGTTACGAGCAGCTGTTTGACCAATCAAAATAGTCAAATTTAATCACGTGGTTGGGTCGTTAGCTGCGCGTAGTATAGTTATAGGTATCCTCTTTCAAATTTAATTTACGGAATTAGCATAGATAACGAACGGGTAAAGGAGGCCAAATCACAGCACGTGTCAAGAGAACATGTTGCTAATGCCTGGCTAAAATGACACAAAGCATATTTATTTAGTGTTTCCAAGTTTACACCGTGTTTAATAGCAAGTAACTTTATACTCGGGCTGTATTAGCGGTGCAGGGGATATGAAGGTCAAACAACAACTACTACCGATGTAAAGCGCTGTGTAATGATATTGCAGGGAAAGCGATATCACATGCCACTGTGTAAATATGGAGAGAGTAAAATGGGTCATCATTTTTTTCGGAACGGGGGGGTGGTTCCTAAATTTACCAAAAGTCGGCGTCAATAAATTGCGGCCCTCACTATTTCGGCATCAAAATGTTATGACCCCCAACTCCCACCACCGATACACCTTACCCCCTAGACAGGCTAAAATTGTATTGAAATCAGTCTCTTTGAATACAATAAACACACTATCTATAGTCATCTTGTGACTCCCTACATTTTGTCATTATCAATTTATGACCCCCTCCCCCTTATTTTTCTTTCCAAAAAAGTATGACCCCCTATATTTGGGATCCCCTTCCGAAGAAAATTATAGCCCCCTAAATATAGAACAATCATTATTCTGTTCAGATATTACTTTAATAGCACCTATACCATTTTTTGCTGATATACTACAGATATTTTCATTTACAAAAATTAACAACATAATATTTGTGAGAGAGGATGTTTACATCAGCTCCACGTGTTTAAAACCGCGAATCTGATTGGTTAATAAGCTGCACGTAACGAGAAAGAAGCTGCGCGTACCTAGTCCCACGTTCTGAGCCGCTTAGCTTGCCATACACGGCGTGTGGGATACACATACACACACACACACCCACCCCGAGGATCGTACCGTATTACAACCGCGGAAGTAACATGCATGGGCGCTAGTAGTAAATTCCAATTTTCTATGCTTTACCCCACTGGTTCGGCTCAAAATTAAAAGGGGACATATCTGACAGTAAAAGCTAACATTTTATGGAAAATAAATTCTAATCTATTTTTTACAGAAATGTTATAATATGGCTTTAAGTGTCGGCTTTAAACACTAAGTGTCGAGCGTATAAAGCAGAAACAAAAAAGGGCGACTCGTTTATGGATACGTAAGAGATGTCTGGGGATCACTATTAAAGCCATTTGATGGAGCAGTAGGGTTTTAGCGGGTTCGTCGTCGGACAAGTATAGCATTGTCAAGCTTTGTTCAGGAGTAGCTCGGATTCTCCAGGACAAAATACCTAAGTATAAGAGACATCTAGACAGCCCTTCATTGTCTACTGATGGCTCTGACAAGAGCCGTTCATTGGAGACTCCTGCTTATGAACGGTGAACGCGCAGACCTCGTTAAAGTAGACGTTTTCTGTGGCTCTGAAAATAACCGTTCACTGAAATCCGCCTTCTGTCAACAGAGAAAAAGTAAATAAGTGGTGGCTCTGAAAAGAGCCGTACACTGAAGATTGCCCAGTGTCTACAAAGAACAAGCAGACCTCACATATCTGCTAATGTAAAAAGGTTTGGTGGCTCTGAAAAGAGCCGTACACTTAAGATAGAAAATAAGCATCAGGTGATGCAGCTGCAGAGAGTTTGCAAAAGAGTAGGTTGCCCTGTACCTCTGCGTGATATACTGGTTGCCCCTCCTTGCCTATGAGGTCAGTGATCATAACAACTTATAACAACTAAATACAAGTTAACTTTGTTGAGTAAACGTTTACTGCGTAAGTTTACTAAAGTTGGTTAAACTATGGTGGGTTTTTTTTGTGTTTTTTTTTGTAGCATAAGTACAGACTTGACATTTAATATGGAATACTTTTTACAAAATTCCAAGAGTGGTCTGGTAGCGGTCTGCATAAACGGCACGGGCTAAATGTTAATTGGGGTATGTCGGGAGATGGTGTAAAATAATTGTTTGACAGAAAATGAGCTTTCCATTGGTTAAATTATGGCGCTCATAATGTAGTGAATTAGCCTAAAATGGCGGATTTAAGGAAACTGATCAGATTTATTTAGATTTGAGGCGATTTTACTGAACCTAAGTACCAATAAGTGTTCGTCAGAACTGAAATACACATGTAATCTACCAGTTTTGAAAGTAGGAGAAGCTTTAGAAAATATGGCTCTTAAAAGTGGTACGCACTCAGAAAGTTTGAATGGTCCCCTGGGCCAAATGTTATAAAGTTACTGTACACAAAGAAACAGTGTGAGTTCATTGGACAACCAGGAATCCGCAGAGGTGTTTTTGTACCGTAAGTTTATAACATTTGACCCAAGGGGGCCATTCAAACTTCCTGAGTGCATACAGCTTTTAAGAGCCCTATTTTTAAGCTCCTCCACTGTTCAAAAACTTGGTACATTGTTAGTGTATTTCAGCTGCGATGAATGCCAGTTGCTGACGAAGTTTAAGAAATATCACCTCAAACTCATATACATTTGATAATAACAGAACCTTAAAGTCCGAAATTGTGTCCCCACAAAGCTCAAATTCAGCCTCCCTAAATCCGCCATTTTAGGCAAATTCGCTACATTTGAGCACCATAATGTAAACATATGGAAAGCACATTTTCTATCAAACAATTATTTTACACCATCACCCGACACAACACAATTAATATTTAGCCCGTGCGGTCTATGCAGACTCCGTCCAGACCAGTTTTGGAATGTTGCGAAAAATATTCCATATTAAATGTCAAGTCTGTATTAATATAAACATTTACCTATAAAAGCCACAAGTTCCATTTTGAACAACTCAATTTAACAATCTAAAAGATAATGTTCAGTTAGCCATAATTAAATCAAAATGTGAAATAAGTAACAACAATTTCTATTCAAACATGTCATACCTATTTGCATCTGAAGAGACATATATCTTACCTGAAATTATACATGCAGTAAAAGCTAAACATATGCGTAGTAGACGAGACATGGTGACGAAATGCTGCTCCTTATTTACTGCTTAATGATAATGCCTTTTGTTTGGTCACTGGCTGGTTTAGTTCTTGCAAATTGAAGCGGATATGCCTGTACTAGTAGTGCCGTGTGCAACACATTAAATGTTGCATTGTGGGTAAAATCCAGCTTCACTCAATATTTCCCAATATGTAAATGAGATTGGAATTGGAACGCACCATTAGATATTATCGGGAGGGCCTAGGGAGTTTTTTGAAGAAAAAACTTCGCCCACTAGTGAGATGAAAATAAAATTGCCTCACTGATGAGTACAAAACTTCCCTATCCATCTCTGTATAAAGATATACATAAAAAAATACCAATTTGCGCCCAAAACCAACGAAAAAATAAATTCTAGCCCCCCGATAATATCTTATGGTGCGTCCCTAATCAGTAACCGTAAGCCTAACGCAGATCCGAACCTTCATTTGCATATTGGGTATATTCAGCTGAATAGTGAAAGAAGCGTCTACCAAAATCGACGATGACTACATATTGTGGCATGTAATTATTGCGATTACTCGGGGATTCCCGTAGATTTCGCAATGGGACCCATATACACCCTTTATCATGTTTATAGGCTGAGCAAGAGAAAACGAATTTCCTGTAGGGCCTGATTTCCTCTAGGCATTGGTAGGGCGCCCGCATTTCGTGTTTGGTAGTAGTTTTATTCTAATTCTGTTATTCTAAATTTATATGTGACGTGTCATGTCAAAAGGAGACACTTTTGGGCAGGTCATCAATTTTGAGGTTTTTACATATCTTAAATATAGAGATATTTTGTTCCACAATACCGTTTTCCCCAATGAAATCGGACATTCCTAAGTGAAGATATTGAGTTCGTAAGTTATGGTATTATAAAATTGGAAACTGAGATATCTGCCTTTAAAAATATTATTGACAATGTTGAGAATAGGAATTACCTAGAAAAATGTCTCAAAAAATACAAGATGCCAGTTATATTCCGGTTTGAAACTATCAGACAATATTTTAAACATTAATAATATTACAAATTCGCAACAAACCCAAATTGTGAAAAAATCTCCCCGGGCAGATTTTTGGCTATTTCTCCATTTACGATCCTGCCCAAAAGTGTCTCCTTTTGACATGACACGTCACATATTTTCATGTGGAGATAAAAGGAACTACGGTAGTTGAAATCGATATAAACCAGTGTGCTTCGACTATATTTATAAATACGTATTTATAAATACGCATGTGACCACCTCCACGGTGCCATAACAGCTTGTAGACATGAAATCTGGAATTGACCTTCGACTCAGGGGTGGTCTTCCTGTACATTTGAATGCAAAGGCGGTAAACGACACCAGATTGTCCAGCAAAATTGTCGATTTTGTTCAACTTTGTGATATTATCATAAACATTTAAACGTTGCCGTCGATAAGTTTTTTTTTCCGTCGGCAAATACTTGCGATATAGCCAGGATTTATCCAGTGGGAAAAGGATGTGGCAAAGAGATTTTTAAAAATGGTAACAAAAAGCCTAAAAAAATTAAAATATGGAGGCCAGCATTTCAGGGGGAAGAAGGGCGAAAGATGTCTGACCCTGTCTCACAGGGGGAATTTCGCTTAGGTATGTAAACTCACACACTAAGAAACAGATTTGCTCTTTCCTTGGTATTATTTTATTACTATTGCCTTTTTATTTAGCGGGTTTTTTTAACCAATTAGGCCACACAAAAAAGTATGCTTGTCCATATACCGGTACCATTTTGATAGATGGGTTGGTCGGTCGATCGGTATAACAGTTGTTTCCCCCAAGAGTGACCAGCATGCCAATGCATGCATTCTCACTTGTAGTCAAGAAGCAAAGAGAACCCGTGAGCTTTTTATGATTAAGGTCCAGAATTAGCATTAATATCATACACTGACCTCGAAGAATAGGTAAGTTTGGCGGCAAAAGGGCACCATGCTCAAATAAAAATTCAGGTCACACAGGGTCAAATTTAAAAATCTTGTTATAAACCACACCAAAGTATTGCCCTGATCATAACAATTCAGAAAAAGTATGGTTTGACCTATCTAAGATGCATGGTTTTCGAACAAAAAGGTCAAAGGTCGCAGTTTTTCACAGGGGTCAAAACTTAAACTTGTATGATATTTGATACCAATTCAAATAAAAAATAGTTTGCACCATCTAGGATGTCTCGTTACATAAGTAACCCGATAAAGGGCATGGTCCTTTTTTATTATGACTTACCAGAGGAATACTATTAAAATTGAAATGATTTTATATAAAATCAACCAGATCTAGCATATTATAACCAGATATTTAAACGTTTTCTGACAACCTGTAAACGAAAAGGCTTTGTGTTTGTTGGAATGGTACTTGGCAAGAAATAAGACTTAACGTTCATTTTCTAATAAAGTACAAACACACCAATTTAGTTGAAGTTCCGTGGTATTTATTACAGCAAAAGACACGTTTACAAAATTTTCTTACTTCATATAATTGGAACTTAATGATTAATATCTAAAAAATTACTAACATAAACGGAGGTATCACTAATACGCTATACCATAAAAGTGGGTAACTTTATACAAACAATCTTGGCAAAAGGTCTTGGAACACATTCGTGCAGTTTTGCAAAGCGTTCCATCATTGATTGACAGGAAGAGGGGGGATGTTTAACATCATTATTTCAGATGTACTGTTAATTTCTAAACACAACATTTTGCCAAGGCTGTAGTTTATAATCAAAGATGGCATTAATTACTTCAACTTTTCATGACATTAAATTAATGAAGCTTTATAGCACCTCCACTTTGTCATGTTCTAGAAATATTATGAACTCGTGTACACGTATTTAACAGGCGTAACGTTATATTGGTATACGTCACATACGTCACTTTGTGAGGCATGCGCAAGGCAACGCGTTAGTTGCGCTTAGTTGCATGTCGTTCTCGTACAAGCTTGTGCATGGCAATACCATTTTGAGTCACAATTTTTCTTAACGATACTTTTTGCATTTTGATCAACTTTGAACTTTCTGTGCAATAACTTAAGCAATCAATATATGTAAATGATGTAAATACTTGTTTTAATTTGTTTATTCAGTGACACGGTTATTTATTTATTTATTTGTTTGTTTGTTTGTTTGTTTGTTTGTTTGTTTGTTTATTTATTTATTTATTTATTCGAGTTTTTTTTGCCTGTTGTACTTAATTTTGGAGTGGTATACTAGTACCTACAGTAGTACATATTTCTGAAACAATTGTACCGTCGTAAATGTTGGAATATTTTAATTCCTGAATTAAACGAGATTAAATAAATATGCACATCCATATTTCTTTTGAACTTTTTAATATTTACTGCTTCGTTCTTGAAACATAAGACTTTTACTTTTATTTTCAAATTCAATCCTTTTTCCACGGATTGGAAACATCAATCAATGCTCTGAACCTGAAGCATCAAGCAATGAAAATTACCAAGAATGGTACAATACACATTCTTTTTGAGTCGTGGAATGGATTAAAAATGAAAACAAAAGTGTGGATTTTAAATTGTTATGATTCAAGAACGAAAATTTTCGGAATTCAAAAATAGGCGGCAAAAAAAACACTCAAAGATATTAATTATCTGATGGTACAGTTCTTTTAGAGATACCTTGTATTTTAAAAGTCCTATGCATTTTTTTATTATAGTAACCACCACCTACTATATGAATTGCCTTTAATGGCCTATTCAGTGATCCCAGCAAAGGTGTAAAACTTAAGGATAAGGCATTACAATTGTCATTTGGTATTTTTGCTACGAAACATTTGGCAAAAAACAAAGAAAAAGTTGGGAGCCCCATTCATACATGCAGATAGTTTCTCTACAGATTCATGTAAAATGTCTCACTTTGTTTTTAATACACGGCTTTCCACTAGCAGACTATGTTAGCACATCTATGACACTAACAAACTGGTGCCAAAATCTGAATTTTGATGATTGTTATAGCGTGACGATCCTCCGAATGAGCAAATCACTAAATGGGCCTTTGATGTATTTTCATTTTATGGTGACTGGCGCATTAATTTTTAAAGAGCCACTGTACTGAAATTCACCGACATAATTACCAGAGGGAGGAAAAGAGGGATCGTACTGACCAGCCCAACAAACAACTAAGACATAAATATGTGAGTACTGCCCAGACTGAGTTGTCAGATCAACTATATTGTTGGGAACCTGCATGTCATTGTACCCCACAACATTAGGGCCATCAACCTCGCAGGGCAATTTCTCACATATGTACTGTGCATAGGAGCTGATTCCATCAGTACCAAAGACTGTGCTGGTGATCTTGTAGTCGTCAGTAGTAAATGGATTCGGACAGAATGTGATCTCCAAGAGAGCTTCTTGTAGATAGCCAAGACGTTGGTTGGTTTCTACCGTAACGATCTCTGTGAGATACTCGGTGTCGGCATTCAGATGGCGCCTGGAATAGGATTGCTTCACTGGTGCCACGTAGTCCTTTCTCGCGTTTGCATCCTGATAGAAGCAATGAAATTAAATCAATGCACATTTAATTGATGTTTAAACTATAAGTGCGACCAATTACAATCTTTCCTTCAAATTTGCATACAAAATAATCATTGCTCCTCTACAAGTCCAAAGTGCCTAGGGAATGTTTAGGTATCCACGGGTAAGAGATCGAAAACAAACCTCTATGTCTTTCTTCTTGCAAAGTCCCAGTGGCGACGAGGATTTTATTCGGGGGGGGGAGCAAGAGGTGTGTGTAAAAATCGGAAATTTTGCATTTCTTGCACAGAATCGTGGGTTTTTTGGTGATATTTTGCACAGAATTGTGGGTTTTTCGGTGATCTTTTTTTACTGACAAGAGGGCAAACAATGCAAAAAGTTGACCAAAGCTATGGCAAAAGAAACTATTATGATAGTTTCAACTATTGTGATTTTTTCAATTTTGTCATTTTCCAATAGAGAACTACACCAGGAGTGCTCATCTTAAAGCAATAATGTGCGATTTGCATAATGAATGGATTCCTATTTAAATGTTTGTTTTCACTGCTCACATTATCCCCTTTTAATTTCGAGCCAAACTAATGAGGTATAACGAAGAAAATCGCGATTTCATTCCAGCGCCGAAAATGCGTTTACTACGCTCGCCGATCGTATTACATGTAACTGCACGGAGCATCGCACGTCCTTTCTTGCCTTTGCATCCTGTTTTATAGAAGCAATAAAATCAAATCAATGCACATTTAATAGATGTTTAAACTATAAGTGCGACCAATTACAATCCTTCCTTCACATTTACATACAAAATGATCATTGCTCCTCTAGAATAAAGTCCAAAGTGCCTAGGGAATGTTTAAGTATCCACAGGTAACAGATCGATGTTGTTGACGTGAGTCAATTTTTATGACCCCCCCCCCGTAACGCGGGCTAATTTTGTTTACGACCCCCCCCCCCCAATCTTGATTTGAAAATATTTATGACCACACCTCTCCCCACCCCTTCAGCCCACACAGACTCAAGACAAATTATTCATTGTTGGAACTAAGGCACTGAGCGCACAAGAAATTGATTGTAAGTGCAAAGAAAGTGCGTGGAGCGTGCATATATTTTAATCGTAATACGAAAGAACGCCTGGTGAGCGCGCAAAAAGTTTGCATTATGTAATTAAAGATTGTGCACACATTTTGATTGTAAGCTAAAAGAATGCGCATGTAGCATGCGAAAGTTTGGAGTAACCAGCCCTTAATAATTTTATAACCCCCCCCCCCGTTTTTGGTGTCAAGAATTTATGACCCCCACACACTATTTTTTGGTATGAAAAGATTATATGACCCCCCCAGTATATTCATGACATGACACCCACCCCCCTTCCAAATAAAATAAAATGTTAGCCACTTACATTAACATTGTCTTTCTTCTTGTTCTGGACATTTTGGTCTTTGTCGACATCTACATGTATAGAGAAAGAAATAGCAGCAACTTCTCCAGCCGTAGCTTTGAGGTACAGGTCCTTGGTACTAGGCCAATGCGGTACGATACAGTACGGACCGGGTATACCAGCTTCGTCGGTGTTGCTGCAAAGAGCGTCTTTCTCAGTCTGCAAGGAAGAAGAAAAATAATTAAAGATTCTTTCTCGTTGATGGTAGAACTTGGAAATGACCGTGACTTTGGTAGGATTGGTACATGTATGATTTGTCGGGTTTTGTTTAATTCTAAACTGACGTCTGTAGGGTGTATGGAATAAGACTGAAACTATAATTGTTCAAATTTTTTTTTTTTTAAATATAACATTTGCAGACGATGAGCCGTTTCAAATTTGTAGAATCAGTAAAACCTGGGATTGATGGCGGTTGGAGGAGGATCTTGATTATAATTGACGACCAAATTAAAAAGACTAGTTTGAGTCTGACGTCAGTGCAAAGGCGCGGCGTGATTGGTTGCTGACCTGTGCAGTACGGCATTTTTAGCCTGGTTGACAGGACGTCATACACAAACTAGTCTTTTTAATTCGGTCTTCAATTACAACCCCGTGCAAAAATCCAACGATTAGTAAAAGCACACATGCACAAAAAAATAGTCCTAATACTAGGTATGTCACAGTGGCTGCACAATAATTCTGCTACACTGTGCATGCAAGCATAACAGTGAATTGAAAAGGGCGCGCTTCAAATTTGGCCAATTTTAGAAAGCATCCATGTCATTAAATGAATTTCTTTATATGCTTCATTTATCCAAATTGTTTAAATTTTTAATACATGGTCTTTCCGAGGCTAACATCGGGTCCTCAAAAATTAAAAATTGTTTTGTTTAAGAGCTACTGACTGTTTTTATGGATTTTTGAAGATCGCTCATAAATCAGTAAATATAGGCCTATTGAAGTAAAGGAACTACCACCATTTAGCTGAAATACTAATCTTTCTTAGCATGTAAATTAATTCCGTCGACAACGAATGAAACACTTCCCTAAAACTAGTTGAAGCAAAACATTAATCAATGATATTTTTAGGGAGTAATTTTCCAAACCACAATAGCACTAAGCCATTGTGTGTGTCCAAGGCCATACTATTTTTGTATACGCGGTACAGTAAAATGGCTATTGCTTTTACTGATTCTCCTCCCATGTTAATCCAGATGACAAAATGTTAATTTAAAGTCTCATTGCAACTGAATTTTAATTTTTACTTTTCGGACTTGGCTTTGAGTAATGGTTACACATACCATGTTTACAGTAAAAATTAAAATTATATTCTAGACACCGTCAAAATGTCAAACTTTTTATTTTTTTTGTATTGTTTTTAAATAATTAACTGCAGTTCATTTATTCAACCTCATAACAGGATCATACTTAAAAAATTTATGATGAATGAACAGACATTCATTAAATATTGAAAAAAAACCTAAAATACTCATGCCTAATTTGCATAATAAAATCATAAATACATAATTAGCTGTAATTACCTAATTTGCATAATTAATTACTTTTTGTGTATTTTTGTTATCAATTGAAAGAACTTTGCATACATATGTGTGCAAAAAAACCCGCACCTTTATATCATGTACGGTTTTCTATTGGCATCAATTTTGCATATTAATTAGCTGAACTTAGTCATTTTTTGAGATTTAATTTGTCTGCAGATTGGCCGAAATTGCTAAAATAGTATATTTGGTTAATTTATTATAATTATTCAATGATAGATTTTTTAATTTTGTTTTCTGTAACGAAGTCAGGAAAGATAGGCATTTAACATGTGATATTTATATTAACGCTGCTTTTTCAAGCAAGCGTCCAAATATACCTTCAAAATCTCGAAATGTGCCAATTTTGTCATTACAGCCATTTGTGGCAGGATTTCATTCCATCTACGAGCATCTTTAAATTGACACTACGTCACAATGCATTGACCGATTTCAATTCTGTTTTTTGATTTTTGATGCTTTAATAAAGCTCAATAATGTAGGAACATTAAATAACGTGTTTCTGCTGCGATTATTTTTGAGGTGATATGCCTACTAATACTATGTGTGGTACAATATAATGTATTCTATTACACTCGCGGCCCATTAAAAATCACGCACTGTGATTTGTAGATTTGTCAAAACGGTTCGCGTGAAAGCACTATATTTGAAAAAATGTGTAATCATTGCGTATGGCTAATAATGTTATTCCTCAATATAACACCACTCCTATCTTTGCTTTGGATAAGAAATAAACGCTTGCTCATATTTACCTTTGATGGATCATCCACGATGTAATAATACACGACCCCCATATTGGGTTGCCATGATGTGTTGTTATTAAGTAGTACTGTTGAATTGACAGTTTCACCTAAGAATTGCTGACACAAAGACGCTATAAATGTCTTGGATTCACCCTGGCTTAGAGTTGATATAGCAGTAGTGATGTATCGGGTTGAAACTGGCACCAGGATTGGCTGGGCTCTTGTCACTAGAAACAATAACAAAACACTAGTTTTAAACAATGACGCCTTTTTCTTCCGGAAAAAATGGTAAAATTTGGCCAAAAATATGGGACTCGGGTATAGAAACGGGTTCCATATTTTTCATAAATATGAGTCCAACTTACAAACTCTCTGAGGCACATCCCTACCCAAACCAAACTTGGGACCATCTACCAGGGTTAACATTTAGCCCATCCCTTACTTGTCCGGATATGATACAACCCAGTCTCCCTACTATTAAAGTGATCATAAACACATACCAAAAAGTAATTCCCCCCCTTAAGGAAAGACCATTACTCCAAACCGTTTTGTTTTATGCCAAATTTGGGGATATGCATTCGAAGCAAAATGACACCTCATTTGCTGCAATGGCCCCAATATTGATGTCACAGCGTACATTTAAATGACAGTAACCCAAGATTTGAAAGTTGCAGCAAAATCTTACTTGATCACATATTGAAACATGACAAGCAGGGTTTACTTTAAAGCACGAAACACGCGTATTTACGCGTTCACGCACTTTGCAGACCCCTTCAAATCCTGGAGTTCAAAGTCCAACGCGTACAAAATCTTGAAAACGTACGCGTTCAAATATTACAAGATTTGAATAATTATAGAAACGCATTGTTAAAAACGGTTTTATTGTATGCCATTTAGGACCTTGTTGGTCAGAAAAAATATTGAAATCTTCATGTTTTAATTTGATATTAAATGAGTAATGACCACTAATGTAAATAATGACGATTGTTATTGATTATATCATGTTTTGATAATGTGCAAGTATACCCAGCAAACACAAAACGTTTTGGACATCATTCGCAAAAGGTTAGAAAAGGTTATTAGAAAACGTTTAAATGTCGGGTTATATAAAGGGTATAAACATTTTCATAACATTCAAAAACATTTTTTGATAATTCTCTGCAAATATTCTAACATAATGTTACATACCTGTTGACAAAATATTTGAAAGTGGTGCAATTTTTTTTACACTCTAAAATGTGTAAAATATTGCCAAATGTGCGTAAATTGTAAATTTGTCAGAAAAATGGCAACATTGTATTATTTTCACAAGTTCGATGCTAAAAAATATTTGTTTTATGACTTAAATGTAATATTCAATTGTAAAATGTGTTGCCTGATTTGCGTAAATTTTTGAACATCAACAAATTTGGGGCTAAATAAATATTTGTATTATGAATTAGATGTAATATTTATCTGTACATTTGTTTGTTAAGGTAAGTGCATATTTTTCACAGTGTAAAATGTGTAAAAATGCACGTAATTTTGGTAACATGCAATCTATTTTACACAAAATGGCATTTACACACCGTTGACCTAGTCTAAAATCTTCATGTATTATGAGCATGAACGTCGATCAAGACTCTTCATCTGACTGCATGGCTACTTTTACCAAGTTCTTCACTACACTAGTAATTTCTCAAAAAAAATAGGCCATGGGAGCGGGGGGCGAGTCCTCCCAAATTTGTCCATAGGGGACGTCCCACCTATGAAACCTAATAGATAACCTATTAATTCTAATAGAAGAAAAATTAAAGCAAATCATTGTCCTGGGCATCTTTCCTTTTAGCCCTAAAACACTGTATTTTGGGCCAAAAATGGGGTAAAATTTCTAAATTGCATGAGCTCGTCCATCAAATACCAGAATTCACCTTCATTTTTGGGCTAAAATAGCCTGAAAATTAAAATAAAATTGAGGGCTTCCCGTGCAAATGTCCCAGTAAAACAAGCACAAAACATGCTAGATCCCTTCTTATTAATACTTCGGCCACCTAATGTACTGGTCTCCCTGGATGGTAAGGCAGGGCGTCCCTCAACCGTATTACAGACTCAAGGAGAAATTCAGGCAAAGCGCGCAAAATTAGGCAATTTTACCCTATTTTAGCCCAAAACGGTATTTTAGGGCTAAAAGGAAAGGTGCACAGGACATTTATTTGCTTTAATTTCTTATCTATTAGGATTCATAGGTGAGACGTCCCCTATGGACAAATTTGAACGACGCGTCCCCCCCTCCAGCTTCCACTGCCTATGAGGGAGGCAGTCTGTTGAGGAAGTCCTAGTGCAGTGAAGAATTTGATTAATAAACATGGACACATATGAATTAAATTAATAGTTTACAACATTAATTCAGACAAAATAGGTAGCAAATTAAGATATTGCAAATGATTTTAATAGTGCACTTTGAAAATAAAAATGTGCAGCCCGTGCAGTTCTTCATTGTTTATTTCTAGCCCGGTGTGTTAAAAAGGTTGTCTACCCCTGCTTTAGGTGGATAAGGATGACACTCTCGTCATCAATGATAGAGGATTAAATACGGTAACATTATTCCCAGTCATATACCGTAATAAATCAACAACAATGAAATGGAATTTGTGCCTCTTGTTTCCTGTGTGTTAACTACTTAATGTATAGTATGAAAATGTTAATCTATTTAACAGTGGTCTTAAAATTCATGTATATTAAAGATTAAATATAGAAAAGTGAGTCGCAAATGGCCATTTGCCAATTTATGGCTAATTATTACCATATAATTATTTTGGGCTACTTAGTTTTCCTATTTGCCTAGAAATACTGGAATTTTCGATATTTCATATTTACGTTAGAGGGAGGGAGGGGTTCAGCCTCCTAACGAAAGGACTTTCGTTTATAGGACTTCATCGAACTTTCGGATTGTTCCCTTAAGGATAAGGCTAATAGAGGAGATAATTAAATGGGCCCCGTATTGCTCCTTGTCCATGGGCCCCCGGGCGGGTGGACAGGGTGAAGGAAGTCCATGGGCCCCGAGGGTTCAGGGGAAAAACGAAAATTAAACTAGGGGGAAATATGAAGGAATAGGGCTGATGAAGGAGATGTTAAAAGGCCCCACACTGCTCCTTGTCCATGTGCCACAGAGGCTACGCCCCTGCCTGTGATTGCCATCCATTACATCCTTTCTTCCATCCATAACATCACTGCTCTTTTCCTTGTGACTCATTAGCTCTTTAATGTCCGATTTTTTTTTATAAAATGTTAATCAGAAAAGAAAAGATATTTAGAAGGGTAAATGTAACTTTATTAACTGACTTGTCATTAGTTTTAATTACCTAGAGCTCCATGAAAGTACAACCAGGTTCATTAATGTCATTAAGTTTATGGTATTATGTTTAAAAAATGTAAATCAGAATGCAAAAACGAATACAAACTTTGCAAAATAGCATAAAATGCGCACAGCTGCCTACATTTCATGAAATTACAGTCTCTGTAAAATGTAATAATCAGAAAAAATATTTGGAGGCTATGTTTTCATTTCAAATATCAATCCGTTTAATTGAATTATCATTTTTACTACTCTATGAAAGTACACAGCCGGTTTACTGATATCAAATTAAAAGGTATTATTTAAAAAAATGTTAATCATGAAAATTGAAAAAACGCATTGAAACATTGTATTAAATGTTGCATATAAAATGCACACATGTCCCTACAATCTCAAAATGTGATAAGATTTCTGTAAATTTCGCAAGTTAAATGAAGCAAAGGTGCATAAGTTGTCGGCAAATTGTATAAAATTCGGCAAAGTTGCATACAAATTCCATTAAAAAAGATTGAACATGCTGTTTATTAATTAAATGGCCATATAGTGCTTAGTTTTATACACAACGATGTTTAGTTCATAAACATGGTGTTTATGAACACAAGTAATATACCTTTGATACCCTAATGATCTAATGTGTTTATCAGTTAGGAACGGATATGTTTAGTTTAGCGTTGAAACTGTTTTATTTAGTATTTACCTCTACCTTGACACCAAGAAGAGTTTAAAAAGCGTTACAAGTAAATATTATTGAAGTTTAGGTATGCGTATAAAATGCACCCCCTGATTACGCCTTTATTATATCAATTCGCATGTCATCCACTGGTAAAGTTGTCCAGCTGATTTGCTCACAAATTGCGCGCTGAGCGAGCGAGCACAACCTTCAACATTTTAAAAGAAAGTCTATAATGTGTATCTTTCTTGGACTGAAGAAGCGTAACCTGTTCTAATATACGGGTGGATGGACCTTTCAAGTAGGGTCGGTCTTGCTGTTGTTGTTATTGGGTTTTTTTGTTGTTGTTTTTTTGTTTTGTTTTTTGTTAAAAATCACAAAAATCTGTAAATAAAATGCCATTTTATTTGCAACTGATTTTACATGCATATAGCAAATAAAATAAACTTCAGTTTTTTCCCTAATTATCATGATCCTTCGTCCCCTTTGCACAAGCACGTGCATAGCAACCAGCTCGAGAAAGGGGAACTGCACATGCGATGTACATGCGCACACTGGTTTTACAAGACTATTTCCCCTTTGTGACGTCAGCCCGACCAAGAGAATGTTTAGGAGAGCTGCAAGTGGGTGGACAGGGTGAACGAAGTCCGGGGGCAGGGTTCAGGGGCCCGAGCTTAAGCGAAAATGAAATAAGGCTGATAAAGAAGATATTAAAAGGGCCCGCACCGCTCCTTGTCCATGGGCCCCCGAGGCTCTTGCTAGACGCCCCTGCAACCATTAAAACAAAATTTTTCGAAATTTTGAGTTGTATTGCTCCTGTGGTTTTGATATGAGAAGCAAAAACGTGTACAAAAATGCTACATAATACGATTTACATATTTTCGTTTGTGGTTACCACTTTTTACCGTGTTTCTCATCGCTTATGATATTCCATTTCTTCAATCTAAATATTGTACTTTTAAAATGTTCCGTCAGTAGGCCTACACGAAAGGTTTGCGGTGCCGCATACGAGACGTTCCACATGCAAAATACGCTCTAATGCAAATTATCTTATTATTTACTTTCAAAATCTCATCAATATCAATGATTTTCTCCTCTATCTATGAATCGATTTGCTTACTCGCCAACTTACTCCCCCAAAGATGAACAGTACGTTGCCGAGTAAAAAACAATAGCTGCGGCCTAATTTTACTAGTCTAGTAACTTACGCACGTTTGGAAGTCTCAAAATTCCAAGATACTCGCCAATTTACTCCGCAAAAGATGAAGAGTAAGTTGCCGAGTATATAACAATAGAACTTACTAGTCTAGTAACTTAAGCTGATTTGGAAGTCTCAAAATGCGAGATACTCGCCAACTTACTAAACTATTAACTTACTCCGAAGTTACGCGGATTTTTGTACCTTTTTTTTCATGAATTTCGTAAATTCTGTATAATAAAGCAATATACTTTTGCTACAACTATAAATAGTCCCAGGTCGCTCGATTTCGGGCATTCATATCACACTTAATAATAGTGTTGTCTTTTTCTTTGGTTAAAATAGTCTTTTTATAGAATAATTTTGAAAATGCTTATAGACGTCATATATATAATATAGATGTTACAAGGATTGAGGAAAACATTAACAGAACAAGCAGTACTACAAATAATAGAACAGCAACAATATTTAACAATCTAAAATTATCGGTTTAGGGCACCATTCAATGAAAATATAAATAACTATCGAATATGTAGCAGCATTTTTACTCAAACCCCCTTAGTGCTAGAAGAGATAATATCTTACCTGAAATTATACATGCAGTTAAAGCAAAACTTATGAGTAGTAAACGAGACATGCTGAATTGAGTGGTGACAAAATGGAACTTAACTTGCTGCTGCCGATGTTACACCTTTGTTTGTATCCGGACTAAAACTGAGCATTTGAAGTGTAAATAATATGCCTATAGCCTATACACTAGTACAATGTATAATGCCGTGTACAACATTGAATGGTTGAATGGTATATAAATATTAAATATCTACAGGGTGTATCAAAATGATTGGTACCGACGACTTCTCTTTTTTTTTTGGGCAGAATATTTTTTACTATTTTTGTACCAGTTTGGGGTTAATTGTTTAATATTTAAAAATTATAGTAGTTTTATCTTTTCTAAGAATTTTAGATAATCAAGATAGCACATTTCGTTCAGAAGTTACATGATTCTAACGGAAAGTAGGTGTTTTTACACTTTTCATCGCAACACTGGATCAGTAACGCTCCGTTTTCAAAGCTCTATTTTACTACAAATACCTTTTAAGTTTGACTGATAATGTTTTATTCTTTCCTTGCCTATTTCTTCATTCATAATGTATATTAATGATCTAATAATATTTATTGGTTGAGAGTAATGCCTTTTAGGACGGTAATTATTTACATTGTAGTATAAGATGCATTGAGATTACTAAGTAGACGGTGTAGCAGAATGGGTAGACAGTGTCTGTTAGGTAAAACCTGTTTATTGGAATGGCTCCACAGTATTCCACACTTCAGGGTTTCATAGTGAAGAATTACTGGTTGACACGAAGCTATGGAGAAGTTCAGAGAAGATTTAGAATATAGTTTCCGAGAGCAAGTAGTATCCCATCATTCCCATGCAAACATGCTATAACTTACAATGTTTCAAAATTTGGTATGGGCAGTTACAGAATGGATCAATCCCATGTGTTAAGTTGCATGACCCCTTTTTTGGACAGATTTTCCCAATCTCATGGAAAGACCCCCTTTTTTGGAACCTTCTCACTGAAAGACCACCCTTTTTCGGTGTCTTGGGTCTCACCAAAAGACCCCTAGTTTCGAACTGCTGTCCGCACATCCCCGTCACTTCCAAAGTCGAGTGCCCCCCGGTCCATTGGCAAGGAGCAGTGGGGGGCCATTTTAATATCTTCTTTATCAGCTTTATTTCATTTTCGCTTAAGCTCGGGCCCATGAACCCTGGCCACCGGACTTCGTTCATCCTGTCCACCCACTTGCTACGCCCCTGGCAGCTCTCCAAAACATGCTGCAAGGAACCCCCTTTTATGACCATACAATTTAGACAGCAGAGTCCAGATCAGTGAACAAAAGCACTGCTTAGTCATGATAATTAGGAAAAATGAAGTTTATTATACATATATATTGGCTATATGCATGTGAAATCGGCCGTTTTTGGGCCAAAAGTGGAGTTTGACGGAAATTGTTGCATGTAAAATCAGCTGTAGTGGGCAAAAAGTAGATTTATTTTGACTGAAATAAACGCGTGAGGGGAAAGTTGCAAATAAAATGGCATTTTATTTACAGATTTTTGTGATTTTTAACAACATAAAACAGGCCAGAAAGTAACAGGCAAAGTATTAGATGATCTATCCATAGCCTCCATCCTAGAGGTGTCTGAAGGTAGTGATTCAAGGAGGGGCATCAAGTCACTCTTGGAGAAAGTGATGAAAAGTGATCCATCTGGTGCAAAGAGAGCACTGGGTACTACAGAGAACTCATCTCTCGAGCTTTGGATATCAGCTCACTTCCATCCTTGCCTTTCACTGCAATAGCACTTGATGACCACGCGTGGAGTTTCACTATCTACATGGGTACTCGCAAATTAAACTTGTTGCTTAGTATCGTTTCAGACACAAAATGTGGCGAACTTTTTTCTTGTCCTTTTTCGTCTCTTTTATGGGTGTCTTACTGAATCTTTGCAGACATGATGGCTTTAGTTACGATATGTATGACCTCATCATATTCATCACCAAATGCGTGTTTGTCAGGGCAACATTCTTTTTCTGTCTTTTTGCATCTGTGAGCTAATGGTGCTGCTTTTTCTCTGTAGATTTTAGACCATCTATTTGCCAAGCCTCATTTGCAACATGAGGCAACAAGAAATAAGGATTTGAGTAATGCCAACAAGGTCTCTTCGCCTATTTTCATAATTATGCACTGGAAACTCATTTAGGTTTGATTTTATTATCATTGAATACCTATGGGCTGTAGAGCTGCAAAAAGGCATTATTTGTCAAGAGTGGGTAAAAACATGCTTAGAATTGGCAGAGCTGTCTGTTTCTGGGAAAGCTATAACATTTACAATGAAGTGCACCTAGTCTTTGATCGCTATGACTCCAGACATCTTCTTGATCCAGACACGGACGTCTTAAAACTGACTGTAAGACACCATCCAAACCTTGTGCAGCTGGTACAAGTGTGATAACTCTGAGTGAGCCATAGAAACATAAAACTAGGACCAACATGTTTTAGGGCTATCAAAAGCAGCAGATCTTCCTGGGTTTGTCTGGAGCCGAAATTACTAGGAAGTTTATTGGCAACTGGGTTTGTCTGGAGCCGAAATTACTAGGAAGTTTATTGGCAAAGGCAATAAAACATGCTGGAAGGTCTTAGATAATTTGGATGCCAACCATGATATCATTATAGCGTTTTCCCAACTTGGTGTGACAGACACTATTTCTGAAGCCGTCAGTGATGCCACATTAACTCCAGATGCCGTCAAATGACGATATGGTCAGACTTGGTGTACCAGTGAACGATGCAAGTGTAAAATTAATGGACTGTTTTTCACAGACTTCTGTACATGCCGTGAAGACAAATAACTATGTGCAGGGGCGAAGCAAAGAGCCTCGGGGGCCCATGGACAAGAAACAGTTCGGGCCCTTTTAGCAGGGCCGGATTTACCATTTGGCCAGAGGGGCCCCAAAAATTGTCCTGTGCAACACCATGTTTTGCACCACAATATGGTAACATTGCAAAATTTTGCGCGCTTCACGCATATCATATTAACCCTTCAACATAGCAAAATTCACCTCCATTTTGGGCTAAAACGGTCTGAAATTAAACATTATTTCGCGCGAAAATGTCCCAGTAAAATCGGAACATAATATATTTATCTCATATCTTATAGTAAGCCTCCAACTTGGCCTCTTGAGTGCGCTGCCTTCCTCACGGTGAGTTTGGGGCCTCCAAACTTTGGCCTGGCCCAGGTATATAAATTCGGCCTTGGTACTTTTAGCATCTCCTTAATCAGCGCTTATTGCTTGGGGCCCCCTGAACCCTCGGGGCCCATGGACTTCGTCCACCCTGTCCCCCGCTTGCTATGTGACAATGCTCCTTCTCATACAGAAAGTGACCGTGACGATGAAGAGGACAGAGATGATGATGTTTAACAAGCCTAGCAGGACTTGCAACAACTTTATGTAAATCCATATAATCTAGATGCCACCGGTTAAATTACGAATCTGTATGTTATTCATAGATGTGTAGGGCACTGGTGTTTGAAATGGCTCTCACCAGGACTGTCATTTTAAAATTCATGGTGGCAGTGAAAGGACCATTGTTACAAATTATGGGATGGTGATTTTGCAACCGCCATTATCATTATCATAAACATGGGTATTGCCACCATTTTTAGCCTTCTATGTTGCTCACAAGCCAAGATATGAGTGAAAGTATGTTTTCCATGTCGGCCATTTTGAAATTCAAGATGGCCGCCAAACTAAACTACTTACAACTAATTTAACGGCTTTTCCGGAATCCTTGGTATCACAAACATGGGTATTGCCACCATTTTTAACCTTGTATGTTGCCCACAAGCTGAGATATATGGCAACATAATAGTGAATATGGCGGCCATTTTGAAATCCAAGATGTCCGCCCTCTGCAGCATTTCCAAAATTGGCAACAAAGATTTTCCTGTTCCTAGACATGTGTAGAACATATCCAGATAGGTGGCATCTTCTAATCATTAAAATTCTACGGACTCCTAGTTTGGGACACTTTGCCCGTTTTAAACTTCTATAACTGTAGAAACTTTTCAACAAGTTTCCAAAATTCCAGATTCCAGAGTAATCGTAGCTAGTATTACATAAACCCGTAAGTAAAATTGAATATGAAAATAAAACAGATGCATTTGAGACAACCTAATCGTTCTTTACTCCATATTCATTATCCCCCGTGTATAAATATGGGTGGTAACAATATCCTTACATAAACAAACCCACTATCCCTTTTATAAAATCATGCCAGTATTCCCAACAAAAGCGGGTGAGATGGAACACCTGAGATGCATATGAATAATTCTACCACTCCAGAGTAAATTTGTCATGGTGCAACCAATATGGGTAGCTTGGTTAAAGGTGTGTGATCATGTGTCATAATCTGTTTCTATCTTACATTCAGGCCTACCATTATAACAATCTTTTTCTAAATTTTTAGTCGCATTGCTCCAGCGGTATTGACATGAGAAGCAAAAATGTATATGAAATGCCCCATAGGATTTACATACTTCCGGTGGTAGTCGCCATATTTTTACCACGGTTTTGTTCACACCATCTGAATGAAACATATTATGAGCTTTCTTCTGATACCAAATTGTTGATGAGGAAAATGGGGAGGCTGTCGTTCTGGTCACACACCTTTAAGAATGAACAGCTCAACCAATGTGAAATGATATCTAAAATCGCCCATTCAGTCACTTCAAGACAGATATAGATCGATGTCAGTTGAATTTATTGTCAAAATATTCCCCACATTGCATTATGCACGTCATTTTCCAAGGAACTGAACCCAAAAAATTATGAATTATGGTCTAATTTACTTCATTCATTAATATATTAAACAATAATACTGATCAGTTTGTGAAGGGAAACAACAAAAACGGCCATTCGGTACAGACCCTGGTTCGGTATCGCAAAAGACGTGAAACTGGACGCCAACGGCCGTTTTTGTTTTGATTACTATTTGGTATATTTTGTTATTCATGAGTGACTAATAGAGGAAATAGAATATATATCTAAGTTATTATATTGACCAGCGAGAGGTAGATACCAGGCAATTTGATTGAATAAATACAGTAAAATACAGTAAGATGAAATAAAATGCAGTACAATAAAATCAAATATTATTTTTTATTTGCAAAAGAAATAAAAAATAAGAAGAAGAAAAGAAACAAAACAAAATAAAATATAATATGAAATGAAAATGAAATTAAGGTACATGTTATGTTCAGCCCTCAATATCCTAAACAAAGACTAATTATGTAAAATTTAAAACAAGCAGCCAAAAACTCAAAGATGCAGCTATTGACTGCTGGTTCAATATTACTGCATTCAGTAAGTATTATAACATATCTATAATATAGAGTACCTGTAGCTGTGAGGGCACTGTAGCTGTATGTATGAGTACCACCAGCATCAGATAGTGATGCTGTTTGACCCCCAATGACCCCATATGACCTCTGACCCTAGATGACCTTGGCTTGATCCCCTTTGACCTTTGATGACCTCGGTTTTATTTGAGACATCCGTTTGAAATTTAGAAATCATTTTCAGCTATGAATGCTGGGAAGACATTGCAGGGAGTGGTGAAATCTTCCTGTTCCTGTCATATTGAGAATTTTTTATACCAAGTTTGAAATTTGACCCCCTCCGTAATGACCTTTGACCTCGGTTGACCTCAATGTTATTTTGCGCATATATTCCCCTCGTAGCAAGGATTCCACCCACCAAGTTTGAGCCCGATCGGACAAAGTTTGAAATTTGACCCCTCCGTAATGACCTTTGACCTTGGTTGACCCTCGATTTTATTTCGGGCATGTATTCCCCTCGCATCAAGGATTCCACCCACCAAGTTTGAGCCCGATCGGACAAAGTTTGAAATTTGACCCCCTCCGTAATGACCTTTGACCTTGGTTGACCCTCGATTTTATTTCGGGCATGTATTCCCCTCGCATCAAGGATTCCACCCACCAAGTTTGAGCCCGATCGGACAAAGTTTGACATTTGACCCCTCTGTAATGACCTTTGACCTTGGTTGACCCTCGATTTTATTTCGGGCATGTATTCCCCTCGTATCAAGGATTCCACCTACCAAGTTTGGGCCCGATCGGACAAAGTTGAAATTTTGACCTTTGACCTTGACCTCCGATGACCTTTCAAACTACCCCATAAACGTGGAATGCCCGATACCTATCTATATCCGAAATATCGGAGCGATGCGTCGAAGCGCGTCGAAACGCATCGCCGGACAGACAGACCCACAGAGCTTATTATTTTATTAGTATAGATATCTATAATTGTTTAGGATATACAGGGATGAACATAACTGAACCTCTTAAGATTCAAAGTTAAAACTTAAAACTTAAAGTTCAAAGTTAAAACTCTTTTGCACACAGTATATTCGACCATATTTCAGACACTGGACACCTCCGGATTTATTTCCATTAAAAATAATTAATAATATTTAAATGTATACCATATTTTCGCTAAACTTGCACTTGTTGAACTGGGGGAATTTATGACACCCTGTCAAACTATTTTAATCAATTTTAATCGGATATCAAACATAACCTAGGAGAGGTGGTGGGTGGGATAAAACATTTGCCTTCGTTCTCAATGACGAATTGGCAGAGAATGGCCTTAGTAAACAAAGAGGCGCCGGAGACTCCGACCAGGTACGGCCGTGATTGGACCTCCTCACACAGAACGAGGCACAATTAGTCAGCAACGGTAAAAAAGCAAACATCACGTGACGTCATTAAAGCGAAATCATATCAGCAGCAGGGATAAATGTTTGTTTCATTTGACGAGCAAATTAAACTACATTCCATGGATAAATAACAAAAAATATGACGTGTTTGGGGCTGGAGTAAACTGACATATGAAAATTTTAAGAGAGAAAAAAATCAGGAATCAGCGAGGATTGAACCCCGGTTGCTGTATTACCGGTCCAGAGTCTAACCACTGCATTAGCTGAGTTCACAGTCGGTGCCCGAATACCGACACTTTTTTTAATGATTATTATCCTCACACATTATGGCTACAATGATCTGTTGGTCTATACAGAAATTATAATGTCAACGACGCTATTTAAAATAATGCTAAAAAGTTTTCTTTAAATGTCAAATATTACATAAAATACAGCTAGACCGTAAGGGTTTCAAATGTTGGATCCTTTTCAGGATATTACATGAATTAAGATTTTTGCCGGACTTTCATTTATTTTTGGTGCATTTCGGAGGCATATAACCTCAATTTACGTGCTATTCCAGGCCCTTTAGTCACTCGTTTAAGGATTTTTGGATCGTCCTAAGTGGTATCTCTGTTTATATTATTTTATTATACACAATGAAATGAAATTAAACGTACATTTTCGAACAAGCACAATCAACAGAACAAACAACAAACCCTACGTTTTTGTTGAAATTGTGTTGTATTTATTCAAACCAAAAATACATTTAAAACACTTCATATATTGAAATATAAATTTTGAATTAGCAACATACACCAAATTATCAGTAAAACGGTAAACAATACGCGGATTTAGGGTTTCGCTACCGGAAGTCAATTTGCGTTTTGCATAACAATAGATACAGTTCGGAGATTAATCAATATTCTTTGTTATGCAATACGCATATTGCATTATGGGAAGGAATTTCGGCACAAATTGACTTCCGAAAGAGAAACCCTAAATCTGCGTATTATCGAGCAACCTACTTAGTTATTCAAACATGTCACCAATTACTTATTATCCCCTACCAATCATAACTGAATTTTGAATCAACATACCATCAAAATCTATTCATTCAAAAAATAGGGCGGTCGAAAGACCTTTATAATGTGAAGCGCAGTGAATTGGCTTTCGACCAGAAATCTGAAGTGCGTTGGTTCGATTCCCGCACCTATTCTTGGCTTATTTGTCAGTTCGTTTGCTTTACCGTAGCCGGACAAACCATTTAATGAAAGAGATATATGTGAACTTGCTTTCTAGTTCACGGGTCAAAGGTAGTTGCAAAGAGATGAAACGAACTTCACAATTACCAAATCATAAAAATATTGTAATTTAAACATGACATGATATCTACCATGTCTATCTTATAAAACCCCGGCCAAAGCAAACATCGGTTTCTCTACTGTTTACGGAACATTATCCTGGAGATATTAATTGTTCCTGTGTGAATTAATTATTTACAAAAGTCAATCATGAATGTGGTAAATACTTGACACATTTCGAAATACAATTTACAAACGACATTTGCATACTTTGATCGCTAAAGTTGTTGCAAGGAAAGTTCGATGTTGATCAAAATGCAAACAGTGATATAATACCTGTTGGCATTTTTTTATTATTATTTAGTGGCGCGTCCTTACATTCCAGACAGACAGATATTTGACTTTGGACACTTAATGCTGCTGGTTCAGGAAAGTATCCAACAAACTATTATAAATTCTGAAAGAAACAACAATATTTAATATGCAATTTGATCTGAGTATAATCATAGGTAAACAGGGGGTAGCCGTTACCTAATATGAACAGGGCCGGATTTACCTTTTTGGAGGCCCTGGGCCAGGCCAAAATTTGGAGGCCCCAAACGCACCGTGAGGAAGGCATGTGCACTCAAGTGGGCAAGTTTTTAGATTTTACTAGGAAATTTGTGCGCGAAAAGTTTAGCACAAATTGTAGTTGAATTTTGCTATATAACAGGCCAGTGCGCGCGAAACGAGCAAAATTTTGCAATGTTCGTGCCCTATTTTTGCCCAAAACATGGTGTTTTTCAGCTACAATGGAAGATGCACACAGCACAGGGTAATTTTGGGGGCCTGTAATTTTGGGGGCCCCCAAAATTTGGGGGCCCTGGGCCCGGGCCCATCTGGCCTTATGGTAAATCCGGCCCTGTTATATGAATTCATTTTTTATTCCTCGCGCATTAAAGTGCCACGGTACTGAAATTCCCCGACAATACCATAAGTGGGATCTAACTGACCTGACCAACAAACAATCAACACATAAATATGCGAATACTGCCCAGAGGAAGTTGTCATAGTAACTTCATTGATGGGCAACGCCTTTCCATTTAACGCCACAACGTTAGGACTATCAATCTCACAGGGCAATTTGACACATATGTACTGCGAAAAGGAACTCATCACATCAGTACCAACGACTGTGCTAGTGATCTTGTAGTGGTCTGTAGTTTTAGGATTCGGACAGAATGTGATCTCCAAGAGAGCTTCTTGGTAATAACCAAGACGTTGGTTAGCTTCTATGGTGACGATTTCTGTGAGATACTCGGTGTCAACCTTCAAATGAAGCCTGGAAGTGGATGGCTTCGTATAACCTGGACCAGCATAGTTATTTCTTGTCTTAGAGTCCTGTTAGAAGGAATGGAGGTAATAACATGTTAGGACGAACATATGCTCTTTTACATGAAAGTATTATGATCATTGCTCTTAAGTAGATTTTAAACTGATCAATGATTTGCCGAACAAGAACACCCTAAAGTTCATTAAAAAATCAGGTGTTTGCCTTTTTGGATATAGATGTCCTTTTGACACGTGAAAGCATTGTAAAAAAAAGCATGGATAAGACTACACTGCATTTTTGGGTATACATAGAGAAAACGATATTAATTTACTCTTACAGAGCGGGTAATATATTTACGTGATTTATGAAATGGACATGACATATTATCTGATTATGATCAAATTGGCCTATATAATTGAAGACCTGAGCTGAGCGCAAGAAGACCGTAAGTCCACTTGGCCTCTCAACATGTATACACTAAAGTTACGTATAGTTTCTTAGGGTTTTATAATGTTTAATACATGTTCCAGATTGAAAATATCATGAAAGGTTGTGAAAGATTTGTTTTGGCCCCTGAACATGTATAAAACATTACCAAACTATACGAAACTATACGCAACTTGAGTGTATACATTTTGAGGGAACTTACGGTCTTCTTGCGCTCATCTCTTCAATTGTTGATATTTTAGTGGTGCAACTAGGCAATATATTTTGAAATATCTGAAAATACCTGTAATTCATAGTTCATTATTTACCTTAACAATGCCTTTCGTGGTATTCTTTTGTAAGTAGATATCTATGGAAAAAGAAATAGCGTCAACGTTTCCAGCAATAACTTTGAGGTACAAGTCCTTTCTACTAATCCACTTCTGTATGACACAGCGCGGACCGGCTTGACCAACTTTGTCTGTGTTATTGCAAAGTGCGTCTTTCTGAGTCTGTAATTAGGAAGAAAATAATTAGCTTCTATTAATCTGAGGAATTGTTCACACACATGTAGTCAGGTAAGACATGGCATGGCGTATGACATGGTATGACATGGCGCCATAATATTGTACACTACTGATGTGTTTTTTTTTTTTATTTAATATTAAGTTGATGTTTATTGGATGTATATATAAAGTAATGATAATTTGACTGGTGCGCAATGCACCATTTCCAGACATTCCCATAAGTCTTTGCAATTGAAACCTTAAATACGTCACGCCCACTAGTCTATGTGTACATCCAGTGACGGTGCCAGGGGGCAAGGGGGAGGGCATTTTCTCCCCAACTATTTTTCTTGCCCCCCTCCCACTTTTGAGGCAACAAGCCTAAAATTACATAAATTTCCACTTTTTAAGGCAGTTTTGCGTAAAATTTGTCGATTTTGCACCCCTTCCCCCGAAATTCACTTCCCCCCATGCCCCCGGAAAAAAATCCTGGTGCCGCCACTGCGTACATTTGTTATTTCTGGTTATCGCGCAGTTCAACGTACGTAGTGACTTTCTCGTCGATTTGCGCAGTTCTATTGCGTAATCTTTACCTTTGTTGGGTCATCCACGATATAATAATATACTATTCCCATCGCTGGTTGCCATGATGGGTTGTTATATAGTAGTACTGCTGCATTGACAGTTTCACCTGCGAATTGCTGACACAAAGACGCTATGAATGTCTTGGATTCACCAATCCTTAACGTTGATGTAGCAGTAGTGATGTACCGGGTTGAAACCGGTACCGGTATCTGCTTGGCTCTTATCACTAAAACAATGGAATAACAAAAACATGATTAACAATGAGTAAGTTCCTTGTTATTTGTTTTGGTTCTGGTCATGCGGTTTCCCATTGTCGTAGCTAAGCTCTCGACAGAAGTTGGTATTGATAGCTTTGTCTCGACATTTTGTCAGGAAAATCGTCCATTATGGGAAGGGTGAGTGGGCAGGGCCGTTCCGACCATGAGGCCAGGTAAGGCGGTCGCCTAGGGCGGCAAACGCAGAGGGGCGCAACAACTTCGGGGCGAAAAAAGAAACGGGAATGGAGAAAGAAAAGGGAAGACAAAATGAGTGCGGATAAAAAGAAAAGAAATGGGAGGAAAAATAAAAAGGGGGCGAAATACAAATAGGTCGAAACTGATGAGTTTTTAAGGGGGTAACCTTTTTTGGTATGCTTTGGTGGGGCGGCAGGAAGAGGCTTTGCCTAGGGCGGCAAAATCCCTAGGAACGGGCCTGTGAGTGGGGACGATTAAATAACACTAATAGGCGCCATAAATCACCTGAAACCAATAAAATGATTTTAATTATAGTGGTCTAGGTGAGTGTTGTCGGTCGACTTCAAATGCAAGACGCGCTGCCCAGTTTTGTAGACTTGTAATCGAGGCAAACCCTGTCGTTCACTACCTTCATTCAAGCATAATAGAACTAATATTAAATTTCTGCCCTATTATGACCATCGGGGAGGCACAGGAAAAATGGAACCATTTTTAGATTATCCTTTGAGGTGTAAGGATGCCAACACATATTGGTTCCACTAACATGACTAATGTAGGAAACCTAGATGCTAACTCAAAAATCACCCCATAGCGCCATGCACTATACATGAATGAATGATAAAGATAGCCGTCATATAGATTTAGGTGGTTACACTGCAAAAGCATTGCGTAAATTTTACGGTAACTAAATACATGTTAACTTTGTTGAGTAAACGTTTACTGCATAAGTTTACTAAAGTTGCTTAAACTTTGGTGGTTTTTTGTTGCCTAAGCATTAATATAAACATTTTCCTGTAACTGCTACAAGTTACATTTTGAACAACTCAATTTAACAATCTAAAACATAATGTTCGGTTAGCCATAATTAAATCAAAATGAGAAATAAGTAACAACAATTTCTATTCAAACATGTCATACCTATTTGCATCTGAAGAGACATATATCTTACCTGAAATTATACATGCAGTAAAAGCTAAACATATGAGTAGTAGACGAGACATGGTGACGAAATGCTGCTCCTTATTTGCTGCTTAATAATGATGCCTTTTGTTTGGTTACTGGCTGGTTTATTTAGTTCTTGATAGTGCAAATTGAAGCGGATATGCCTATACTGGTAGTGCCGCGTGCAACACATTAAATGTTGCACAGTGGGTCAAATCCAGCTTCACTCAAAATTTCCCAATATGTAAATGAGATAACCCTAATGCAGTTCCTAACACTCATTTGCATTTTGGGTATATTTAGCTAAATATTGAATGAAGCGTCTACCAAAATCGATGACTACATAATATGGCATGTAATTGCGATTACTCGGGGATTCCCGTAAATTTCGCAATGGGACCCATTTATACTCTTTATCATGTTTATAGGTTAAACAAAAGAAAGAAAAAACAAGTTTCCTACAGGGCCTGATTTCCTGTAGGCATTGGTAGGACGCCCGCATTTCGTGTTTGGTAGTAGTTTTATTCTAATTCTGTTATTCTAAATTTATATTTTCATGTGGAGATAAAAGGAACTACGGTAGTTGAAATCGATATTAACCAGTTTGCTTCGACTATATTTATAAATACGTATTTATAAATACGCATGTGACCACCTCCACGGTGCCATATCGGGTAACAGCTAGACTATGGACTTTTGATTTTAAACGGGATTTTGAATGGGCAAAGTCCCTAACACTCACACTGGCAATCATACTTGTTTATCAATCAAATTTAACCGCAAGCAAATACAAGACGCGTTCATGCACTTATTGACGCGTTCATGCAATTACACAACACAAAGGCGGGGTAGGCCACATACTTGTGTACCATGTAGTTATTAATGGTAATGACAGGTACCCGGAGGATTTAAACCATAACGAGATCGGGGCAACCAATCACAAGCCAGATCCATTTAAAGATGCATTACATCATGGCCAATTTTAGTAGGCCAGATTTCCGACAATCTCATCCATAGAAGCTCATAGACAGCCGTGTTAAGCATGAAAACCGCAATCCAATGTCAGTAGTCCACTTGGGAAGCTAACAAACAGAAGGAGTAGGGTGACTGAAAAGAACAGATGTGAAAATCTATCAATTGTGCACACATTAATTAAATCAGAGTTCCAGAGTATGCACAATGGGCAAGTGGACTACGGGGTAGTCTAGGTAACAGCTTGTAGACAGAAAATCTGGAAGTGACCTTCGACACAAGGGGTGGTCTTCCTGTACATTTGAATGCAAAGGCGGTAAACGGCACCAGATTGTCCAGCAAAATTGTCGATTTTGTTAAACTTTGTGATATTATCATCAACGTTCAAACGTTTCCGTCGATAAATATTTTTTTCGTCGCCAAATACTTTCAAAATGTTTTGATTTGATCATTATTTTGATAACATATTACAAATTCGGAATCTCCCCATGTGTATAAATTTGCTATTCAATTAAAACTGGCATAAGGATTTGATCACATTTGCTGGTCTTGGTATGTCGTGCCCATGGATCACGTGCGTGTTTATAAATACGTATTTATAAATATAATCGAAGGTAGTTGTGAGCATGTGCTGAAAGCAGCGATGTAGCCAGGAATTTTGCAGTGGGAAAAGGCAAAAGGCTGCGGCAAAGAGACTTTCAAGGGGTTAAAATTTGACGACAATTGTCAAAAATGGTAACAAAAAAATATGGAGGCCAGCATTTCAGGGGGCAGAAGGGCGAAAGATGTCTGACCCTGTCTCACAGGGGGAATTTCGCTTAGGTATGTCACACGCACCCCCTCACCCCATGTAAACTCACACACTTACAAGAAACAGATTTGCTCTTTCTTGGTATTATTTTATTACTATTGCCTTTTTATTTAGCGTTTTTTTTAACCAATTAGTCCAGACAAAAAAACTGTTTGTTTGTCCATATATCATATGCATTCATGCATTCTCACTTATGGTCAGGAACCAAGGAGAACCCCGTGAGCATTTGATGATTAAGGTCCAGAATTAGCATTAATATCATACACTGACCTCGAATAATAGGTAGATATGGCGGCAAAAGGGCACCATGCTCAAATAAGAATTCAGGTCACACAGGGTCAAATTTAAAAATCTTGTTATAAACCACATAAAGTATTGCCCTCAAACATAACGATTCCGAAAAGGTATGGTATGACCTATCTGAGATGTATGGTTTTCGAGCAAAAAGGTCAAAGGTCGAAGTTTTTGCTTCACAGGGTCAAAACTTAAAACCCGCTCCGATTTTCATAACAAATGGTCTCTTGTTTGATATTTGATACCAATTCAAATAAAGAATAGTTTGCACAATCTAGGATGTCTCGTTACATAAGTAACCAGATAAGGGGCATGGTCTGAATTACCAGAGGAATACTATTAAAATTGAAATGATTTTATATAAAATCAACCAGATCTAGCATATTATATCCAGATATTTAAACGTTTTCTGACAACCTCTTATACTTTTGAAAAATGTTACGAAAAGGCTTTGTGTTTGCTGGAATGGTACTTGGCAAGAAATAACACTAAAAGTTCATTTTCTAATAAAGTACAAACACGACATAACCAGAGGCTCCGGAAGATTTTGTATATTGGAGGGGTGTTACGAGTCGTACTTGACTCAAGGCCAAAAACACCTTTTACCCGAACTCACACGAATGCACAACACAAATACACTGTTTGATTAAGCTAACAAAATCTAAGTCTTTAATTGAAAATAAAGTATGCTTTGTACATATAACAACAATTACAATAAAATTACACAATCAGTTTTATTCTATCGGTACTTAACCAGCGGTCTTCTTGTTGGTGATTCTAGAGTTCTTGCAAAATTTCTGGACGACTGATGTAATATATCCTTATTCACTTGTCCTGCGAAAATCAGCGAAGTCCAGTGTACACTTGCGTTTATACATATCCTTGCATATGAAATCCTCACACGAAAATGATGCTACTTTCTCCCAAGTACTAAACTCCTTGCGTCGTTCTCCAAACACGTTTATAACTCCTTGCGCAGTTCTCCAAATACTAAACTCCTTGCGCCGTTCTCCTATACTAAACTCCTTGCGCAGTTCTCCAAATCTCTTTACTCCTTGCGCAGTTCTCCTACTTGACAGACTTTAGAAGCTTTGAATCAGTTATCAGCATGACGACGAAGATCACAATAAATCCCTCCTTTTGGGATGTCTCCACACTATCTTCTCCGTTCAGCGGCTAAATATTTAAATATAGCACCTTCGCTATAATTCCAATGCTGATTCAATATTCAACTAAGTGAATATTTTGCTGCACCATACACACACAGCTCACTGCTTCATAATAATTAAATGTCTGTGTCATAAACATGTTGACATTTGCTTTTATAGCAACCAAAACCCACATCTATTAATAGCCACTCTGTCATATTACAACACTTCCTGTGGGAAATTCCCAAATCTTACCCATTTCACAATCCAAGGGATTTTCCAAGATTATTAATAAAAGGAAACCTTCTAGAAATGAAGAGGGGTTTCCCCCAAACAATCTAAAATTAGATATGATTATATTTGTTTTGATCACTTGATGAATGAAAGGGAATTCCCCCAAACATGCCATAACACACAAAGTCTTGCATGATTGCTTCCAAGGTTTTTCCCCTTGTCTCATATTCCTCATGACATACTTTCAACTTGTAAACAAAGTTAATCAAATTAAATTACTCAGGGCACATCACAGGGGGCATAATATTTGGCCTGTTCCGAGGCGGCGTGAAACGCGCTGAAGGGGGTGGGTGCGGAAGCTTTTGAAATGAATACATTTGTACATTTTGAATTATACCCTAAAATTATGGATTTTACCTTAAAATTATGAATCTTATCCTAAAATTATGAATTTTACCTTATTGAGGCCCTTGCTTAAAGGAGTATTTCGTGATCCTAGCATCCTCTTTTTATGACATTTTTCAGTAGATATCCATGAAAAAAGCTAATTTCCAAAATTTCAGTTGATTCCGATATTGCGCTTGCGAGTTATGCATGATTATGTGTATTACACTGCTCCAAAAACAATGTGTTGTAATTTCGTTCTGGTATACCAGAACGTAATTCAAATTTGACGATATTTTTGCGAAATGAATTAATCTGCACAAAATATTTTGTACATAAACATTATGTAGCTAGACGTATCCAGTGGTATAAAAATCTCTACTTTTTTTAGAATAGTGGGGGGATGAGGCTGTGGATCACGAAATGCCCTTTTAATTTGTGCCTGTTTTACATAATTTTAGAGTGCTATACATACAGGGGTCTCTAAAAGAAATGTACCGCCATAAATTTTAATTTTTGAGTATTTCATTTCGGAACCAATCAAAATTGAATAATTTATTCAATTGCATGTCATGCAGCTTCCGTGTGCTTATTGAATTTTGAAATTAACTTTGATCGTGAAATATAAGACTTACAATAATATTACGATTTTGAATCCTTTTTTGTATTCAATACAACAATCAATAATCTGTACATGATGAGCGTGTTTATAGTGAGACAATCTTTCCGTTATTTAGCTAAACTACCGCGTAGTCTAGATTTGCAATGGTTAGTAAAACATTAACAAAATATAGACTGCGTGGCAGTCCAGCTAAATACCACATAATCTGGCTCACTATAAACACGCTCATAGTATCAAGCACTAAGTAATTAGAGAATAAACGATAGGAATTTTTATTTTGCCTATCCTCTACCGTGTGATAGACGACAGGCAGGTCCAATATTTTGAGTAGTGGATACCGGCGCATCCACTACGATAAAATATTGGACCTGCCTGTCGTCTATCATAGGTAGAGGATAGGCAAAATAAAAATTCCTATCGTTTATTCTCATTCTTAGTCAGTTAAATATTATTTTAATAACTGCAAACAAATTTTTTAAGCAAAAACTAAGTTACCGTCATAAAAAATCCCCTCATTATAAAATGAACTTAACTTCACGTATTCTGTTGCGCGTATTGCTAGCGCGTTCGCGTATTCCGCACTAGTCTACGCGTCCAGCGCGATACATACGCGCACCTCTACACGCATGTTACGCATTATCAAGACGCATGATGACGTGGGGTCGTCTACGGCCTGATAGACGGCACCCGAAATCATGTGATTGTCCAATCAGAAATGTGTCTACGAACTAGACCACTCCCACTGACTAAGAATTATAAATGCTTCAATGCACAGACTATAAAAAGCGCAGACCGAATTAAAAAAGACTAGTTTGCGTATGACGTTCTGTCAACCAGATCAAAAATGCTGTACTGCGCAGGTCAGCAACCAAACACGCCCTTGACACCAGACGCAAACTATTCTATTTAATTCGGTTTTCAATAAATAGTGGCATGGATTAAAATGAGATGTGATTTTCAAATTGTTATAATTCAAGAACGGAGTGGTTATTTTCGAAAATCAAAAACAGGTGATTTATACGTTTTATTTTATTTTTATCGGCAAAAAATACCCAAATTGAAATTTGCTGACGGTACAGTTCATTTAGAGATAACATTGTATTATTAAAGTACTATGTATTATAATAGTAACCGCCACCTATAGTATGAATCACTTTTAACATATATATTTTCACTTTATGGTGACTCGCGCATCAAAGAGCCGCTGTACTGAAATTCACCGTAAAAATTACCAGGGGACGGAGTGGGATAGTACTGACCAGACCAACAAACAACCAAGACATAAATATGTGAGTACTGCCCAGACTGAGTTGTCAGAGTAACTATATTGTTGGGAACCTGCTTGCCATTGGACCCCACAACGTCAGGATTATCAACCTGACAGGGCAATTTCTCACATATGTATTGTGCATAGGAGCTGATCCCGTCGGTACCATAGATTATGCTGTTGATCTTGTAGTCTAAAGTAGTAAATGGATTCGGGCAGAATGTGATCTCCAAGAGAGCTTCTTTTTTATAGGCAAGACGCTGGCTGGTTTCTACAGTAACGATCTCTGTGAGATACTCGGTGTCAACCTTCAGATGAAGCCGGGAAGTGGATGAGTTCGTAAAACCTGGAGCCGCATATGTCTTATGGTCCTGTTAGAAGGAATGAGAGTAAGGACATTTCAGTGTATAAACGTTTTAAGTCGAACATATTTCTTCAGATGAATGTATTATGTTAATATCTCTTCTAATTAGATGATTTAAAGGAGTATTTCGTGATTCTAGCATATAGTCTTTATAGTGTATGATTCAATAGATATCCATGAAAAAAGCTTGTTTCCAAAGTTCAAGTTGATTCGGACATTGATAACAAATTACGCATAAGCACATTTTTACAGTACCCTACATAGCACTGTCTTGCAATTTTTGTCTGTCGAAAGACAGAAAATACAAATTGGACGATGTCTTTGTAAAACAACCGAATCTGCAAGAAAATTTATGTCCACTGACACAAAAATATTATAATTTTTTTTTTCCAAATGAAACATTGCTAAATCTTAATCCTTTAGCTAGTTTGGCAATGAAAGTCAAATTTTAATATTTTGTTAATTTTTTGGAAATAAAGCCCAAAAACATGTAATTTGTAGGGCATTTTGCGACATTTTTCGTATTCCGACAAACAAGCCCAAAAGACTTGAACAAAGACTAATTTCAAGTTATGCATTCTAATTTTTGGACAACACATTTTCCAATCTTTTTCATAACCAATTTGCAAAAATACCATATAATATTAAAATTATGAACTAACTCTTAGCCTATACACAGGATTTTCAATGCTTAGACTTGTGCCAAGTCTTACAATTTTGTGACTACACTTGTAAGAAAACGTGCAAAATTGCATGTTTTTGGTCCATTTTCCCTCAAATTGCAAAAATATTAAAATGTGACTTTTATTGCCAGTTAGAACTAAGTTAAGGATTGGGATTTAGCTATGTTTCAATTGGCAAAACAGAATAATATTTTTTAATTTCAAAAAATTATTGCTGTATTTTTCTGGAATAGAGAGTAGACCTTGGTTTCTGATGGTATTAAAAAAAAACGCAACTCGTTTATAGTAAGGTGGAGATAAAGCTGTGGATCATGAAGTTAGTACCCTTTGTTTAAATATTTGATACAACTTTGTGCATTTTGCAAGAGCTATCGGTCTATGAGAACGAATGTAATTAATTTTGTTTGCTATTTTTTCGCTTATTCTGGCATCTGGCATTATATCATGTATTATTGAAGTTGTGAAATAAATGTTTCTTGAATTGAAAAAAAAATTGAATTTATGTATCGCATCGCTCATTAGATATCAAAGCACTTGCGTAAACCTCCGATTTTAACATTTGCAGTTAATTCTTTACCTTAACAATGCCTTTCTTAGCATTCTTCTGTATGTCGATATCTATCGAGAATGAAATACCACTAACGTCTCCAGCCCTAGCTTTGAGGTACATGTCCTTGGTACTACTCCACTTCTGTATGATACAGTACGGACCGGGTACACCAGCTTTGTCGGTGTTGTTGCAAAGTGCATCTTTCTGTGTCTGTAAGTAGGAAGTAAAAATACACCTTAGCTTCTGTTCAGGCGGCGAGTGGCATGATAGAGCCGGCAACTTGTGAAACCGCCCGGCCGTATGGCATTTTCCATATACTCGGTTAGTTTTGTGGGGTTCATTATCGAACCCCAACGGTTTTAGCTTGTATTTATATTATCTATTAACATAGGCCTATTTGTTTGTGATATTTCAAGCGTTTTAAAATTTCAAAATAATCCAATTCAATTACACGGATGACGATAAAAATTTACTGAATTTAGAGGATGCACGGCGACCACCACCTGCTTCTGTTCATCTTAGGAAGTGTTCACATGTGTAGGCGGGTAAAACTTGGACATGACACCGTAATGTTGGCTACTGCGGATGGTTTGCTTTTTTTGTTTTGTTTTTTAAACATCTTACGTTGAAGTACATTGGTGCATGTAATATTAATCTGATTGGTGTTTAATTGGTACCCTTGGGAAATCTAAGAATTCATAGGTTAATGTTAAGGGATGGGGTATGAACGTTTGGACAGTATTTATTGTGGGACATTAGAGCACATCAGACATATTGAATTGCATTCTGAATACGAAGAATGTCCTTCTGATATCAAATAATTTTGATTTTTTGAAATTCGCAATGTAATACACATTTTATGGCAAATCATAAAAAATTTATATTTTTGATATTTAACAGTACTCAAAGTAAACTTTATAAATCTGATGATTTATACTTAAAGTGTATGTAGGTGGGATGAAAAGCCGACGATCAATTGAAAATTTTGACCTTTCGTATTGAAGATATGGATTTTTTCCCAAAACACCAACAAAAATTAGGTCTTTTGGGAAAAAAATCAATATCTTCGATATGAAAGGTCAAAATTTTCAATTGATCGTCGGCTTTTCATCCCAGCTACATACACTTTAAGAATATATCATTAGATTTATAAAATTTACTTCGAGAACTGTTAAATATCAAAATGTGAAAACTATCAAATTTTAATAATTTTGTCATAAAATTTGTATTATATCGTGAATTTCAAAAATGAAAATTATTTGATATCAGAAAGACATTCTTCGTATTCAGAATGCAATTCGATATGTCTGATGTGCTCTCATGTCCCACAAAAAATACTGTTGAAACGCTCAAAACGCTCATTCCAGATCCCTTAATGAAATGAGTAATTGAAATGTCTCCACGCTTTATTGAATGGCGAGGTCACTGGGAGCGTTCCGCCTTAATAGTACATGGTGTATTATTGGTCGAAGCAGCCAAAAAAATCGATTTTCATTATCTTAATCAATATATTATTGAAAAATAATACTTTGATGTTTTGCAATATAATAGTTCATTCTACAAATCATATATTTTGAAAACTTGCTTGATTTATTGTTGTTAATGAGTTATTTAAGTTTTACAGAAGTGTTGCTGTTTCAGCCCTCTTTACAACATAACTCAAGAACCACAGGACCTACAAAACTATATCTGTAATATTTAAATTCTTGTACACACTCGCTATGAAATGATCAATGCAATATTTGCCAAAGCTCACTACCATTCGCAAGATGCTGTGAACTATCAAATCGCAACAGTTTAAAATAGTTGCTAACCTTAAATGACTCGGCGCTGATGCTCTCTGGTTTGTTGAAGCGCAAAAATGTTGCCATAATGCAATGTTCGTGCCGTGATATAATATACATACTGCAGTTACTGTCCGTTTTCCTATACACAATACACAGTGCTCTTACCATTGACGCGTGACCTCTACAAATAGCGTACGTTAGAAGTATGGGGATTTGCCTAGTTAACGTCGCTGTGTGAAAAATAACCGGCCAATATTAAGAGTATTCTTCTAAAATTCTAGAAAATATAGTTTTGTAACATGTCCTAAATTTTTAGCTAATTTAGATGTTTGGAAATATTCGTACTTTGGTGTTTTAGTGTATGTTATGTAAACGACAGATAACACCAAAAATATGAAGAAATTATTTCCAAACCGTGTTAAGTCAACAATCATTATGTTGCTCATTTTCAAGAATGCTGGTTAACAAAAAGCAGACCATTGTCTCATTTCGTGAACAAAGGTCCACATACCATTGTTTCCTTGCGTTTCCTTTATAATCGGTTACCCAACTGAAGCTATAATACCAGCTCATTGCGATACCGCACATGTAAAACAGACACATGTGCACAACCAGAGAAGATCTGATTTAATCAGTTGAGCTGTTTTCAATGAGTGTTATCTTGGTTTAATAGCTTTTAATGGGGTTTAAGTCCTTCAAAGGTCGTGGTGAATTCTACTGTAGACATGACTGCATCATGACGTGTTATACTTGCAATAATGTGATATGAAGTTTTAAAATATATTTTCCTAAATAAACTCCATTTCCAATCTTCGCATTGAATAAAAAAACAAACATTGGTAAAGTTTACCTTCGCTGGGTCATCCACGATATAATAATACACTACTCCCGACGGTACGTCCCACGATGGGTTATTATTGAGTAGTAGGGTTGCATTGATGGTTTCACCCGAGAATTGCTGACACAGTGCCGCTATGAATGTCTTCTCTACACCCTGGCCTATCGTTGTTATAGCTGTAGTGATGTACCGGGTTGAAACCGGTACCTTGATCGGCTCGGCTTCTATCCCTAGAAAATCAATGGAATAACAAAATAAGATTTATTAATAACAACTAGTTCACCTGTAGCTGTGAGAGTAACTTATAGCGATGCTATTTGACCCCTGATGACCCCTTTTGACTTTTTGACTCTTTTTACCACTTTTAAGCCCAAATGGGCATACTGACCCCATATGACCTTCGCCCTCGAGTGACCTCGGTTTGATTTTGTTCATGCTCCCGTGATATGGAGAATTACATTCACCAAGTTTAAGCCACATCAGACGAAGTTTAAAAAGTAGCCCTGGATGACCTTTGACCTCGGATGACTTTGATTATATTTTTACGTGTTCCCGTCATATCAAGGATTCCACCCACGTTTGAGCCCGATTTAAATTTGAACCCTCCGTGATGACCTTTGACTTCGGTTGACCGCGCTGTTATTTGGCACATATATTCCCCTCATATCAAGGATGCCACCCACCAAGTTTGAGCCCGGTCGGATAAAGTTTGAAATTTGACCGCTCCGTGATGAACTTTTGACCTCGGTTGACCTCAATTTTATTTCGCGCATATATTCCCCTCATATGAAGGATTCCAACGACCAACTTTGAGCTTTGATTCTGTTTTGAAAGTTTTGATCGACGGAAAAAAGTTATCGACGGAAACTCTTACAATAATACTACAAAGTTGCAAAAAAATGACAAATTTGCTAGAAAATTAGGACATGCATCCCGCGTTTCCAATTGAAATACACAGAAAGACCACCCGCTGTGCCAAAGGTCACTTTTCCAGACATCCTGTCTAGACGGTGCAATGTCAGCGCCCATCTGGTCACGTGGGAATTAAATTAAGTGCCTATATTAAATGCCCTAAAGGACGCACCATTAGATTCTCAGGGTGGGGGTAGGAAGTTTTTCCAAAAAACTTCACCCACTACATGAGCAAAAAAAAAACTTTCCCCACCAACACTAAAAAAAAAAAAAATCCCTACCTAACTGTGTATAATGCATGAAATTTAAAAAAAACAGCAAATGTTATAATATGGCTTTAACAAACGCGTACCATTTTATTTTAAATACGGGAGCACGGCATTGGTTGCGGTGGGATGCGGACGCGATATCGCCATTTCTGACGTCGCCTTTGGAAACACGTAATCATGAAATCTTCACAAATAATTCTATAAGAAATTCCATAATACTAGTACATTGAGGCGTTTGGAAAAGGTTACAGGGCATTGGGCAGGGCTATGACACTCTATTCACGTGGTTTCTTTTCCAACGCTAAAAGATTACGAATTTTGGTGGTTTGTAAATGAAAAGTGTCCGCACTATCGATTGATTACGTAACTGTTATGAATAATTTATTAGTTTTTCAATGCAATCGCCTCGACCCATTAATACATATTATCTGTATTTATCAAAGTACTTGGAATAGCAATCTGGTGAGTTCACTGAACTACGCCCAAATACTGATGGAGTTTTAATGGCGCTAATCCTCTCCATACACAGATGAACAAATACAATAGGAGAAGGTCAACACATATGACCTCCTATATGACATGTTATATGAGATGTACAACAACCTGAATATCATAAAGATCAGTGTTCGTTTGTGCATATGAACTGCATATTTACAATACTAAATATTACTCGTTATATATTATGTCAAATATTGGTATTATGACAACACGGTATACATTGTATATAAAACGACTAATAGATCCTACTATCATGGCGTCAGGTCATTGGTTCATCATATCCCGTATGTTTCTTAAAATTCATTCATATTTGAGACAAATTTCTGTGCCCATTTTATAGGCGTACAGGTGGATCCGGGTTTTTTTTTGTCATTTTCATTTCTTTTTGATGAAAGAATTAAGGTTTTCCACCACTGTGTGATACTAATTTAATGCTATTTGTAAATGAATGCGGATTCCCGGTTGTTGTTTTTCCACAGTGTGACAACTGTCCACCCATCCAGACAACATCATCACATAATAAAACGTCTGTATTTTTACGATGAGTAAATATTAAACTGAACTTTGCCTTGGAACATTGTGTAAGACGGTGTAAGATTTTGTGGGCGCCCTCAACATTATTATCCTCTTTGTATCCGTAAATGACATGGCATAGACTGTGTGAATTCTATGAAGACTACTTATACATGGGGTCATATCCATGGACACAAGTAACGATAATTGACAACACGATACGCGACTGTATACACCAATCCGAGAAGCGTTTACTGTATTTGGCCCTCTATTGACGGCAACACAGATGTACCAGAGCGGAGATTTAATTCGTAATTCAATACTCATGATTGTGTATTGAATATCACTGTTGTGTACAATTCCCGGGTACAATTCTGTATAGCACACAATAAATAATGGATGGAACCCCCGACCTCGGGACACCGCAGTTTTACATCGGGGACACCGCAGTAATGGCGAAGTCGGATAGGTGTATAGGGAGGCTCACCACTAATAATTAATAATGCCGGGTAGGGCCTACTCCTGGGCGACTCGTGTGGGCAAGGACGCTTAGGACGGTGACCAAATGAGTCTCAAATTTCACCGGGGAGGGGGAGGGGCACTCAAGTATGATAATGTAGGCCTATACACATGTGTGGCCAACTTTTTTAAACACCCCCCTAAAACGAGTTTTACCCTACCAGCAAATTTAGGATCAATAGGCCTAAGCTAACTTAATACACTAAAGGAAGTTTTGATGAGAAAACGGACATTTTGATGAGAAACGGCCAAAATGGTGAGAATTTAAATTTTCTCATTCTTTTGGATGAGAAACTTCCTGGTGTGTGTGTCAATCATTATTGTCTTATTAAAATCCGGGACTTTGGTTGACCTGTGCTAGACTCCAGCACATGTTAATGACGCAGACAGTTGTGGTAACACCATGGTCGCAGACCTGCCTAAAGCTCAAAAACAGATAGCAATGAAACCAGTTTTTATTTTCCTTGCTCTAGCGAGTTCACAGAGAAGGTGTTTCTAGTACAATGCAGCGTCGGACTCTAGCTGAGAGCGTAGCCTGAGTCCAACGGACTCCAAGAAGGGCTCTCCATACACAAATGAACAAACACAAAGGAAAGTAGTCTCCTCCGTGACCAGCTTGACTTCGATGGAGCGAAACCAAATTGGCTGCAGAGGAGACGGGTAATTTTGCCATGCAAATGAGGTGAGTGCCCTCTCAAGAATAACTACTCTCTGCATTGGGTCTCGACTATTGTTTCTTGTGTGGTATTCGCTACTTGCACGGTTCCGCCATTATGCACTATGTGCGGGGAGAGCCTCGAACTGGCAGCATACATGAATGGGAATTGAACTAGTCATAACGTTCTGTGTAAGGTTACATAATTCTTCCTTTCATGTATGCTGCCAGTTCGAGGCTCTCCCGCACATAGTGCATAATGGCGGAACCGTGCAAGTAGCGAATATTGGTACAGGATGACACGACTGTTGCTTGACTGACCTGGGATTGTTCTATTGTACTTTTCCACCAGGCAAACCAACGCACTGAATGGTCTATTGTTCTATTGTGTCCGATTTGAGCGCTGACATATTGGAAAATGTTGCCAATCAATATTCATGAGAGTGTACATTCAACGTCCAATTTTCGAAATTGGGTGACTTGTGCTTGGCAGGTGTAAAATACATCTGACTGGGCGTTTTAAATACGTAACGCATAAAGGCATTGGCATCATCGAATGGCTGCCTATAGTGCTGTTAGTGTTAGGCCTATGTGTGTGTGGGCGGGGGGGCTGTGTTTAGTTTCTATAATAATTATTATGAGGCCTACATTTATTTGTCATTCATTTCTTTTCCTTTCTCTGTACTTGCTATAGTATCATCCCCCTCTTCTTATCTCCCTTCCTTCTCCATCCCCTCTTACGTTTTGTCCCCTCTCATTCCTATCATTTTCCTTACCTTTCTATTTATTTACGTCTATTTATTTCTTTCTCTTTATTTCGTCCTCTTTCTCTCTTCCTCCAGTCCCTCTTATTCTTCATATCCCTCCTTCAACCTCATCCCTCCCAAGACCTCTCACAGAAGAGCTGCCCCCCCTTCAGTACGCCACTGATTATGACATTCTCCTTCTTAAAATAAAATAAAATAAAATCTCAATTTGTAAAACAACTTTTATATAGGCCTATACCGGTATACTTATTATATGTTACATGTATAGAGGGTATTCATTACTACGTCATTGATGTGATTGCTCATGCATAAAATTCCTCCACATAGGTTGTTTAGCTTAATCGGGAGAGTGACCTCTTGAAATGATGATCACAGTTATCTTTGAGTTATTACAGTGAGGCCCACGTACAATGTTCAACACAAAGTGAACAGTGCTATAACTTGGAGGACAAGCAAACCAACACCGCCAAATTCGACTGACATGTGTACAACATGGGAAGCTATGGGGAAATTGAACACTTGTTTTCTGATCATGCATGTGTTTATGGTTCGGGTAGCGGTTACTTAGCAACTCTCGTTCCGCTTGGGTTTGTTGCATACACTCTATACGTAGCTCCCGGGACGTAGCTATTTAATACCATTATAGACATGGCAGCCATGATGTGTAATCATTCAGCAGGCGCATTCAATTTATTTAAATGAAGCACCTAATGTCAGTGGGGTGACAACGAACTATGCATTAGCGGCTAATGTGTGCCTTTTGTGCTTACGGCTACTCAATCACACCCTTGGGTTTATGTATAACAATAGGTACTTTTCATTCCATTAAGCGCTTTCACGCGACTTGCATTTGATCACTTATTGACATTAGCCTCCTAGGTAAAGCGTTAATACACTGTCGGGTCAGCTTACCGATTTAATGGTGGAAGCCCTTTGTCCCAAACAAAAGGTACCTTTCGATGAATAGCTTGTCACATTTCAAATCGGCACACGGTTTCAATGCGTTACGTAATCTATTTCCTCTCCATCTTATAATAGCTCCATGAGGCAAACTGCCATGTAAGTGTACATGCACATTGTAGACCTACTTCATTGCAGGAAGTAGGTCTTAAACAATATGTTTAAATGGTGCGTAAAAAGATTTTTGCATTCAACGCACTGAAATTTGTGTCTATACCATGCTATAGCTAACCCATGCAGCATTAGTACTTTTTGTCAGATATGAACCGCAACAAAAATTGATCCAAATCCAATGTAAAGGCATGTACTTATCGTTTGTTTAAACATGGTTCTTCAGTTACATAACGTCTACCCGTACGAAACTCGGGGAGCTGATGCAGGCTGCGATGGTTTTAAATGTAGGCTAATTAGGGTTCTGCTACAGTGGCGTAACCAGGTGTTTAAAACAGGGGGTGCAAACTTGTGAATGTACCGACAAAACAGGATATCACCGACGAGTGTTCTTGTGTGAAACATATGCTAGTGATCTCCCATACTCCCCCATATCAATTTGTAAGCGCTCTTTAGCAAAATCATAGTTAATTGAATTTACAACCGTATGACAAAACGTAAAGATAAGATTTGCAATTTAAAGAGAATTGGCCATTGCTCATTAAAATGAAGCTAATGTATGAACAATATAAGTGTGCTCTTTCATTTAATGACATAAATTTGAAAAATATTGTAAGTATCACTTGCGATTTTGACTTTTAAAACCTACATTTTTGGTCAACAATTGTGCGTGAATAGTTGATTTCAACAGCTTTACCACATTCGCATGGAATTGCGTCATTTGTTGACCTAATGAACAAAAGTGTTTTTAGCGGGAAGTGTTAGCTTTCATTCGATATAAAATAAAATCTGATAGGATGAAAGAAACACTTGAGGTTTTGACAAAAACCAATCACAGAAGCCTATTTTCCAGCTAGAAGCTCACACAGCTCTTATGATGATATACACTCAACTGTGTAGAGAAACACAGACTGTGTTCTCTACAAGGTACTGCTGCTTGGACGAAATTGTGTGCTCAGGTGTATCTAGGTGGAAACTGCATAGATGCGTTTAAAAGAGAATCTTTCCATATGCCCCTCAGTGCAACCATTACCTGCCAAACATTGATAGTTAAAAGTACGCGAAAATTTACAATATTAATGCGAAAATTGAACAGGCGAAAGGGAACAATCACATCGCAGATATGTGTAGTAGGCCTACGGTTATTCCGCTGTACACACGGTCCCAATGACCATCGCGACGCGACGGTCATCGGGCGTTGTGTACCGACGACTTGTGATTTCTGATTTGGGGGGAGGGGGACCGATCCCATTATCCACCCTCACTGGCCTGTATAGGCTTAGAGATGCATTCCTGAATTATATGCTGAATGGTTTATTATGGCGTGTCCTTCGCCACAGCAGTCAGCGAATACCTGTTAAGTGTGCTGAGGCTTGTGGGTTGTTTTTTTGTGCCTTGCAAGGTATGCCTACCATGATTTTTGTGAACACGCTCTGGATTTTTGACTTCATACAAAAATTAGGCATAGAATCCTAAAGTTAATTTCAGAAAATAAAAGATTAGATTACCATAAGAAACGACTCAGTAATCTTTAGCGGGGTTCTATGTAATTGTACACACATTTTCACCACCTTATCAGTAATTGTCATTTTCACTAAATTCAAAAAACAGTCGGCGTATATTAAATTAAAATATAATACTCTAACTTCTAAACCAGATCAATTGTACCGCGATTGGGTATCATTAATCTTTATAATATATATGATTTACAATAAATATTCATAATATTCTTTTTTATTTATTTAAACAGTTATTTTTTCTAAAAAAACTTTTAGAAACAATTTCATTTTGGCGTATTCTGATGAGAGTTGGTACAGGATATTATCACTGTTGTCTGACTGACCTGAGAGTGTTCTATTGTAATTTTCCACCAGGCAAAATCTTGTATTGGCCAATTTTGTTATGTAGTATGGTTTATTCTCCTGGACTCCCCTGTACACACACGGTCCCAAGCAGGGGCCCCAAGGACCATCGCGACGGTCATCGGGCGTCATGTACCAACGATCTGTGGTTTCTGATATCTGGGGGACACCGGCCCCACTCCCGACCCGCATGGCTACACCACTGTTCGGCCCCTGAGTCTTTGAGTTGCATTCCTGAATGCTGAATGGTTATTAATTCTCGCGTTTCACAATACGATGCGCCGCCAGCGGTTGCTTATGGCAGTCAAATTTTCGACTCCGGAGTCGACATCGCCGTTCTTGCTGCTATTGAATTTTCACGCGAGTGTGATAATAAATATGTTGAAAACAGCTCCACGAAGGATCCCTGTGATCAACAGATAGAAAATGGATCTACTATAGTTGTAAATTGTTGCTGTAGTGTGCATTCGCATGTAACATCATTATAATGACATGCTAACCATCTTATTTAAATCTGACAAAAGTCGCCGATAAAAGCATTTTGATTAATTGTTATAAGCAACCTCAATCATATCTAAACCTGTTGCCCTTCATGAACAGGAATTGCACCCAACAGTGCAATAAACAATTCTTAATTCCAGGGCTGTAAAGGTCCATGTTGAGCAACCACATTTAGCAATTAATATCCGTTTCGGAAATGTGAATAACTTATTCAATAAGTAGCAACCATTTCTACTCAAACCCCTTTATATCAGAAGAAATTATATCTTACCTGAAATTATACATACAGTTACAGCAAAACTTATGAGTAGTAAACGAGACATGGTGAGTGGTGACGAAATGTAACTGAACTTGCTGCTGCTGCTGATGTTACTCCTTTGTCTGCTCTTGACTAAGCGAACATTAAGTGGATCATGCATAATAGGTCTATGCCTATAAATAGTGTGCCGTGCCGTGTGCAATAAGTGAATAGTTGAAATCAGTGAATTCCATCAACGCGTGACACGACAACTCGGGAATTCCCCTATATTTCGCAATGTCACCAATTGTTATAACGTTTAAAAAGAAGTGTTTTACTGCAGGTGACCTGAACACCTAATTGCGAAATGCGTGTTTTTTATTATTATTATTTTCAGAGTTAGGATACAATATTAATGTAACATACAGGGTGATTTAAAATGAACTGTACCCAACTTCAAAAATAAAAATAAAATACTTACCGACATTTAAATAATTTGTGTTTGTAAGCTAGCATGTTTCCCATTATTGGTGAAAAAATCATGTCTTTACCTCTAATGGTTTTGAAGAAAAGCACATTCTTAGAAAACATACCAAAAACGATGTTGCACACGGATGAGTATTGTATTCAAACTATCTGTTCTACAGCATTTTGTTCACTCAACTGCCCTCAGACACTTTCAGTTCAACATAAATTGCGCATGTTTATTTAAGAATAAAAATAAGATGAATTGATAAATAAATAAATACAATTAAAATTAAATACTTACCGACATTTAAATAATTTTATATTGCAAGCTGTAATAGGGCAGTAGGCTATGTTTCCTATTATTGGTGAAAAAATCAGGTCTCAATTACGAGTGTATGGATATTGCACCAGCACCATTTCTATTTGAATTCAAATTTCCCTCTACAATTTCAAGTCAACGGGTCCTTTGTTCTACATGTATTATTTAACATGTAATCTTTGCAAACCTGACATTGACATTGAATATCAATATTATTGATTTAAAAAGGCGAAATAACATTTGTCTTGGTTTTGCTGTACGTAGATTGTACGTAGTCATGGTAGTTGCATTTAATTACTGCAGTAGAGAGCACGGATAAACTTAGTTCCGTGTGTTGGTCTAAAATTGGGATGATAACTTGAAAATGCTATATCTTTTGACTAAAACCACTTATTATCAAAATTCAAAGTTTCTACTACAGAACACTTATCACTGCTTTCTATGATAGTTTCTGGATATGTACAATCTCCGCAAATAATTTTATGACCATTTATTGACTACTTTAATTGTAATAAACGTCAGTGTATAATTTCGAGATCAGCTGAATGCGTTCATCATGATTGATAACATATTTGTATGTATCAAAAATCGACTGTTTGCATATAGTCTAGATGTCTGTTCTTACAGTAGCTCTGGTAGGTTGTTTGGGTCAATTGAGATCAAGATTTTGCAATAAACTGGTTTTTTTATTGTTAATGTGGAAACTCTACTAAAGAAATGCGCAAAATGCTCACAACTATAATGCGTGATTCGAACAACGTTAATTTGTATAAATAATATTTTATTTGAACAATTTAGGCTATACACAATTGTTTTACATCTGCGCAGATAGGTAATACCAAAAACGTTTATGCATATTCTACAAATCGATATTTAGATTCAAAATATAGATCAATAAAGTCAAAGTCAGAGGCATATTTTTCGAAATAAATTTTCTAAAAAAATTAAGATTTTGGAATGCTTTATGAAAACTTCATACGGATAAATAAATTTATTTTAGAACAAGAATCACTTCCAAGTTACTCCTTTCCTCGAGCACTGTTGGAAAATAACGAAAACTACTAACAATGCTAATTTGGAAAAGGAAAAGCAAAATCCCTCTCTCATCAAGTCAGGAAAATCTTCCGAACGATAACCAAACATTAATTTTATACGGCCTTACATAAAAAGTTCGATTGAAAAGCTAGACCGGGAAGCTAGAGTTAAAACGAATATTAAGCATAATAAAAGAGATGCATTTGAGGTAACCTTGCGTAGGTAGTTTTTACTCAATATTCAAATATCTCCCGTGTATAAATATGGGTGGTAATAATATCCTTACATAAACAAACCCACTATCCCCTGATAAAATCATGCCAGTATTCCCAACATTAGCGGGTGAGATGGAACACCTGAGATGCATAATGAATAATTCTACCACTCCAGAGTAAATTTGTCATGGTGTAACCAATAATGGCCAACTTGGTTAAAGGTGGCTGGTCAGACGTTTTTCTGGTTCCTATCTGCCATTGATTGAGGTCACCATTAAAACAATCTGTTTCTAAATTTTGAGTTGCATTGCTCCTGTGGTTTTGATATGGGAAGCAAAAAAACGTATCACAATGCCCCATAATACGATTTACATATATGACCGTACACCACGAATGAGCCATAAAGTCGGCCCCGATCAATTTTGTTTTATTTCGTGTTAAGAAAATATATATCATAAGCTTTAAAATGGTGTATCATTTGACTTCAAACGAAATCCAAAAGCGGGGTTATGGTTGGTTGAACTTTGCTCCTTCAACAGAATGGTACGTTTTCTGTTCTACATGTGTCTCCACATTGCTGGTATTAAATATCAAACAGTCATAATTGGCGGTCATTTCAAGGCATTCCCTAGTCAACGAGGTTCATGAATGTCCTCTCATTGTTAATTGTTGGTTATACGTACCTAGACAAAATACAATACTTTGTATTTGTAACCCACCACTTGAACAGGTTTTAGCCAAAGCAAACAAAGACTAGAGCTATTTAAAAATTCTATAGACATAATATGTAATATGCTTATTATCCTTTTCAACAATAGGATTATTGATTGGTTTAAAAGGTGTTTGACTGGTGCTATCAAAATGAGATACATGTTGAACCAAATTGAGGTACCTATGAATTACCTTCATGCACATTTTACACTCTATTAAACTCATAATACAATTTGCCGACTTTACGGCTCATTCGTGGTGTACGCTCACATATTTCCTGTTGTGGTTACCACTTTTTTGCCGACTATGTTTTTTTACACCATCTAAATGAAACATATCTTAGGCGTTTTACTAGGATAAAAAGAAACATAATGAGCTGTCTTCTGACACCAAATTTTGATGATGAAATGTGACCGTGCAGCCCGAATGAGCCGTAAATGTCCTAAATTGTATTTTGAGTTACAGTGTAAAATGTGCACGAAGGTCGTATTCATCGGTACCTCAAGTTGCTTCGACAAGTATCTCATTTAGATAGTCAAACACCTTTTAAACCAATCAATAATCCTATCGTTGAAGAGGATAATAAGCTTTTACCTTAGATGTCTATAGAATTCTTAATAGCTCTGGTCTTTGTTTGCTTTGGCTAAATCCTGTTCAAGTGGTGGGTTCAATGGCCGCCAATTATGACTTTTTGATATATTACCAGCAATGTGGAAAAAGAGACAGATGTTGATACGAAAAATGGGAACATTTTGTTGAAGTTCAACAAACCATAACCCCGCTTCTGGATATCGTTTGAAGTCAAATTATATACCATTTTAAAGCTTATTATATATATATATTGTCTAAACACGAAATAAAACAAAATTGACCGGGGAGGAATTTACGGCTCGTTCGTCGTGTACGGTCACAAATATGGGGGATAAGGCTGTTGATATGATCACACACCTTTAAGAATGAACAACTGAACTGGATATGAAAATGATATGATAGATATTCACATGACAGCGATATGGTATAGTAATATAAGGGGCTGTGCAATAATTATGAGAAACAAGATTTTCATTGGCAGGGGAGCCGATAGGGGGCAAGCGATTTTTGGCACACATTCATTGGGGACGAATTTAAAATTAAACGCTTTTAAAAGCTTATTAGGAATGTAGTACGGAAACGCATGCAAATTTTCCCACTCGCTGCCCTCGCAATAATATCTAGACCATTTAAGTTTTGCAAATTGGGATCCCAAATATTTGGAATGTGCAAAGGGGAGGTCAAACATTTTTTTGGCAGGCCGAGAGAAAGCGGACAAATGATTTTGGCAGGCAGAGAGGGTGAGGGTAAATATTTTTGGCACCTCGAAATTAAAAAAAAATTATATTGCATAGACCGGCCCTAATAATTAATTCCCCTTCCGAGAGTATTCATCATCACTGATCATAGTCTAAATTAAATGCATGCAATTAATCGCGCAATTTTAGTTCTTGTTTCATTTTGTAATACGGGTGATCATATCATAATATCCACAACCTAGTTCTTTTTGCGATTATATGCAGTACGGAAACGCATGCAAATTTTCCTACTCGCTGCCCTCGCAATATATATCTAGACCTTAAAAGTTTTGCAAATTGGGATCCCAAATATTTGGAATGTGCAAAGGGGAGGTCAAAGATTATTTTGGCAGGCCGAGAGAAAGGGGACAAATGATTTTGGCAGGCAGAAAGGGTGAGGGTAAATATTTTTGGCACACCGAAATTTTAAATTTTTTGTTATTGCAAAAACCGGCCCCTAATAATTAATTCCCCTTCCGAAAGTATTTATCATAGTCTAAACTAAATGCATGCAATTAATCGCGCGATTTTAGTTCTTGTTTTATTTTGTCAATATGGGTGATCATATCATAATATCCACAACCTACAATCCCGGTCATAATTGTTCGAACACTTTAACATGGGTACTTCAAATATGCCCCCCCCCGATCAATGTTGTTGGTTGGTTTTTGTTTGGTCATGAACCCCTAGAAACATCCAACATTGATTGGTGGGGCAGGGGGAGGGTTGTAGTAGTAGGAAATGGTTCAGACTTCACGTCAAAGAAAGCGAAATTTTGACACAAGTGTTCGAACTACTTTTGTCCGGGGTTGTAGTTCTTTTTGCGATATTATGCATTGCCAGCTTGTTTTCAATGGTTATGTTTACCTTTGATCTTGAATATGTCCAGACTGCCGGGAATTATTTTTTTCTTAACATCTTCAATGTGGTATCAGTGTACTTCAGTTGAATTTATAAATGCGCTTTTATAAATACGCACGTGACTCATGGGCACGACATACCAAGACCAGCAAGCGTGACCAAATCCTCATGCATTGACCACTATAGACGAATCCAATTTCACGCATTCCTACACCTCAATGGCTGCCAAAGTTGGGTCCCCGTCGGCTCCATCTCACCTAAAATGTGAAATGCGGCCTTGGAGGGTATTTTAAACTGCATTCTATCACCTGTGTTACACATAGACAAAAGATTAATGACAGTGTACAACACAAAAGAGTCTAACATCGAATTTTAAGCGGCTTTAATCCACCCAATTGGGCAGTCACTACACCAGTTTGGTGCATGCGGGGACCCGTCATGGCCGACCAAATCCTGACCATGACTTGGCTCGTTGGATACAGAAAAGGATATGAACTCTGTAGATATCATCAAATTTAAGTATTAATTGAATAGCAAAATTATTACACATGGGGGATTCCGAATTTGTAATATGTTATCAAAAACAACATTTTGAAAGTATTTGACGACGGAAAAAAATATTCAACGACGGAAACGTTTACAATATAATCACAAAGTTGAACAAAATAGCTAATTTTGCTGCACAATAGTCTCGCGTTGTTCCGCCCTTGCATTCAAATGTATAGGAAGACCACCCGCTATGTAGAAGGTCACTTCGAGACTTACTATCTACAAGCTGGCAGCGAGAAGGTGGTCACGTGCGTATTTATAAAAGCGCATTTATAAATATAACCGAAGCTACAAAACGATGGTTTGGCAGAGTCCTAGAGGATGCACATTAAATCTTCATACTGGACTAATAACCATTTCGGTGATCTACGTCTAAATATAATGATGCGATCGTTGCTTATTAAACTTTTTTGTTCTGCTTTATTTTGTCATAAATCTTTCTACATTATAAAATCCATTCTATATGTATGAAACTATACCATGACACAACAAACTTTAATTTTGCATAAAGCTTACCATATGTGTATACATCGAGGGTTTAAAAACACATAGCCGTAACTCACTATGACCAGTTCCCACAAAATGAGCATAAAGTTGGCTCCGTGCTTTGATTTTCAAAGATCAACACTTCCTCCACAGTGTCTTTTCTTTTCTGTTGAATTTTGTCATGATTAATGGACTGTTTCTTCTATAGTGCTCTGGCGACTTTATGCTCATTTTGTGCGAGCAGGTGATTGTGAGTTAAAGCTTTGGCTCTCAGCCTTCGACATACAACCGTTTCAACCGTTTGCATCATGTGTCGTCTACTACTACTAAGTTTTGCCTTGACTGCATATATATTATTAGGTAAGTTATTATCTCTTGTATCACTACGGGGGTTGAGAAGAAATGGCAGCTACCTATTCAATAAGTTATTCACATTTTCAGTTTTAAACCAATAATTTTGTTTTTGTTTTTTGTTATTTTTAAACCAATAATTTTGCTCAACGCGAAAATTGTACTATACAGTCGTTTATACGTTACAGTGTACTAACACTACCCTCGTATTATAAGCTAATCGCTTCTTTTAACATTCATATCTTCAATTTTTGTAACACTTTAATCTATCAGACCTATATTTATTTTTGCAAGTATTTTCAGTAGTAAAACGTTACAATTAGGTCGACCATGTCGATGAAAAGTATTCAAAACCATGGGAAATCACAACGCTATACCTGAAATCAACTGACCTTGGACTTTTGTCACGGTATTGTAGTAAAATTACATTGTGTGTTTTATTATACCTAGCTAACCTGTGACTGAAAAATCCCCGATTTGTCATTAACAACAACACACAACAAACCAAACCACTCACCAACACCAAGTACAACAGTAGGAACTAGAGCCGCTGTGGCGCTCGAGCCACATATATCGTAGGTTTTTTCTGTGATGGCTGTTGTAACTCTGGATGGGGGCGGGGATGAGGTGGGGTTGGGGCTTGGTTGTTAGGATGTTGGTGGTTAGTTGTGCCTAATGCCCTACCAAAGGCTGATATCCTTCCCAAAACCTTTCCTATTGCACCACCAACTGCAAATTAGGTGTGTTTAGACGGTAGCCTACTTACAAGCAAGCCGGCAATTAAATTATGCCAGGGAAGTGAGACTAGGCTGCAACTGTGTGTCCACACGGGACTTACTTGTAAGCCAACATTGTCTATGAGCCAACTCAAAAGTAAGAGTGACCTTCACTGGTAAATTATGCCATGATTAATATGCACAATCAGAATAGAATTGGGTCATCAAGGTCATGCTTACATGCGAGTTTACAATCAAGTCTTGTTCACACTGGCCTTACATTCGAATGTACTTCGCTACCCCGGGGGCACTTCAATATGAAATGGATATAGGTGTAGGGCTGGCACTTTCGCAGTAAGGGGCATTCGGTGAGAGCAAAATGTAAACAATATGGGGTCATTGGGTGAGAACATGACTTTCGGAACCTTTGGGTGAGAGCCGAAACAGTGTCAAAAAAACCTCACAAATCAAATTTTTAGTTCAAAAAGGCTTCAAATTTCTTTGTTTTACAGTAAAACTGCATGCAATAACTGGTCCCCGGGAACTGGTCTTAAGTTAGTTATAAGTATATAACCAATTAAGTAAAAACTGTGTCAACTTTGGTCTAGATTGGAGTTTTACAACTTGCTCGCCAAATGCCAGAATTTCAAATTGATCAGATGTGATCTATGTTTTATTGCATCATGATTGCTGCATAAAATGATGAAAAAGAAATTTTATTAATATGATATTTACCATCTATTCTCTATCTCTGCCTTAATAATAATGCTTACAAAGCTCAAATTTGCCATGCAACCTAGTCTCCCTACTAAAATGACCATATGTAGTGATAGCGCCATCTGTAAATTTTCAGTTTATTTCAGGTAACGCAAGGTTTTGTGGCAGTACACCACTAAATCCTTCCGCATTTGGTGTGACAGTCCCGGTAAACATAGGTCGGTAGTGAAAACAAGTGGGTGTCCCTTGGGAGCAAGATGAGTAGCCATGATTGTTTATTATAATTAGATTAAAAGATATGCAATTGATCAATGTTCAGAATATCACAGAATGGTGCATCTTGATCTGGTCAAAAAGTTTGGCTCCCGAAACTAATCCGCGTGCGGACATGGTATGGAGGCATTCGTGCAAGCTGAAAATAAGGGTGGCGCTGTTCAGGTCCCCGTAGCTTAAAAGTTAGTCTCAACTTGTGTCAAAAACCCCATTTTAAATTAAATTTCAATCTTTATTTAAGACATTGGTGCTACCAAAATATGAAAAATGGTTTTACATGGGGTAGAAAAACAAACTTACTTTCATGTATATTTACACGTATTTCAATGGGAGTTTATTTAGTGGTGTGCGCCCTTGTAAATTGAAAAATACCAATTCCGAAAGAGACAGCTCGTCACCCTTGATTAAAAAACACAAAAGGCCGCAGAGCTGAGGCCACTGACTTCCATAGTGAAGACTTGCAACCTGAGTTACAATATACAATATCGAAGAGCCACTCGGAGCATGAGAAAACAACATAAAGTCTCTAAGTATGAAATGGCTAATTTGCAGTTTAAGTTTGATCGCCATTGTTTCTTTGTAGCCCTGCGGAACAACCCTGGTGGCTATTGTTACTTAGTAATGTCATGATGCTTGGTGATTAAAACAGGGAGGGCGTGTGGCCGAGTGGATAAGTCGCTCGACTCATAATCCATAGGTTGTGAGTTCGAACCCCACCTGTGTCAACGTGTTGTGTCATTGGGCAAGGCACTATGGGGGTTGGGTTATGGTGGGGATGGATGTTTGTATAGTTGTTTGTTTCAATGTTGCAATATTGGCACTGATTAAGCTGCTGCCTTCAAATTGCATTGTTTCTGTTTAGGTATGTTTAATGTAAATTCTAGCAATTTGACCTGCGGGTCACCATTAGAGTTTGTAATAAAACCTTACCTTACTTTGTAGTCCTACGGAGCAACTTTGATGACTATTGTTTCTTTGTAGCCCTGCGGGACAACCCTTATGGCTATTGCTTTTTTGAATTTTGCCTTGCTTTGCCTTACGTTTTATATACATAAACTTAATAACAGTAAATGCCGCTATACCACTACACTAACATGATTCATATGATCATTTTAAAATCAGCTGTAAAATGATAAACATGATTACGGAGACTGGGTTATAAATCTCATATCCGGACAAGTAAGGGATGGCCGGGCTAAATATTAACCCTTGTATATGGTCCTAAGGGGGTTTCAAGTCTGGTATGGGTAAGGATGTGCCTCAAATAGTCTGGAGGTTGGACTCATATTTAATTTTTAATTCGTCATAAATATAACCCATTTCGATGCCCTAGTCCAGATTTTTGGCCAATTTTTTAAAACAATTTTCCCAGAAGAAAATGTCGTCATTATTCAAACCTTTGTTTCCTTATTGTTTTCTAGTGACAAGAGCCCAGCAAATTAAGGTACCTGTTTCAACCCGGTACATCACTACTACTATATCAACTCTAAGCCAGGGTGAGAACCGCACATTCATAGCTTCTTTGTGTCAGCGATTCTTTGGTACAACCGTCAATACAACAGTACTACTCGATAATAACCCATGGTGGCAACCCAATAGAGGGATCGTGTATTATTACATCGTGGACGATCCATTAAAGGTAAATATGAGCAAATATTTGTTTCTTATCCAAGGCAAAGATGGGAGAGGTAGTGAGCAATGATATAATTAAGGACAGAGATAAAATGAATTTATCGCGTCTGATGTCACTGTCAATTACGATCCTTGATTGGTTAACACAGGTTAATAGCGCGTAAAAGGAAGACCGATCTATCTGGTGCTGATCGGCGAAAAGGAATAGCAGCAAATGGCGAAAAATTACGTAGTTTTGCAAGGCAAAAAGCAGCTTTTCTAGGCATTGTTGACATGGTGCTTTCGCGAAAGAAAGTTTCCTACTATAAAGGCCTAACTTTTGAGATGGTTTGCATGTTTGAAGGTGCAAAATTAACAATAAGGCGCCCGGTTATACCGCCGCGTTCAGCAAGTTATCATCACGACACTTGTAAACAAACCGTGCTCGCGTTTGATTGACAGATGACGTCAGACACGATAAATTCTTTTTATCTCTGTCTTTAATTATAGTACATTATTTCAAATATAGTGCTTTCACGTGACGCGTTTTGACAAATCACAGTGCGTGATTTTCAATGATGGGCCATAAGGGTGATAGAATATATCCAGGGTTGAGAGCCAGAAAGCCTCAACTCACAATCACCTGCTCCCACAAGATGAGGATAAAGTCGAGTAAGTCGCCAGGGAACTATAGAAGATACAGTCAATTAATCATGACAAAATTCAATAGAAAACAATAGACAGTATGACGGAAATATTGATTTTTGAATTTGAAGACCAAAGCAAGGAGCCAACTTTATGCTCATTTTGTGAGAGCTGGTCATGGCGAGTTACGGCTTTCTGGTTCTGAACCCTCTAGTCATGTATAATGTACCACAAAAGGTATTGCACTATTTTGCGCCTCACACTATAAATCCTCACCTCACAGCTTCTGTGAGCTTTCATCGTTGGATTTCTTGCAGGTACCAAGGACCTGTACATCAAAGCTAGGGCTAATCAAGATCCTCATCCCACCCCACCAGCCTCAGATGTTTGTGATTCTTCTCTATATCTGAAAAACGATTCATCGTCTACAATTTCTTAATCCTTGTAACCAGATATCATGGGGTTTTTTTAGTTTCAGTTTCAGTCTAATTCTATACTCTACGGATATCAACTTCGAAATTAAAATCATACCAACTATGCCAATGCCACTGTCATGTCTAAGTTCTACCATCAATGAGGAAGGATCTATATGTACGTATCTTTCTTCTTCCTTGCAGACTGAGAAAGACGCCCTTTGCAACAACACCGACAAAGCTGGTAAACCCGGTCCGTACTGCATCGTACCGAATTGGACTAGTACCAAGGACCTGTACCTCAAAGCTAGGGCTGGTGAAATTGCTGCTATTTCTTTCTCTATAGATGTCGACATAAAAGAAAATACCCAGAACAAGAAGAAAGTTAATGTTAAGGTAAAAAAAGGAATAATAAAATGTGACATTATGCGCTGGTATTAAATAGCTTTTTTCTTTCTTTTGGCAAATCTGTTCGGGGCAAAATTAGAAATGGACTTATCTGATGGCAAAAACTAACATTTTGTGGAAAAGAAATGCAAATATATTTTTATTGAAATGTTACTAGCTTTAAATGTGCATTATTTCATTTCATTGTTTCTAACAGAATGCAAAGGCAAGAAAGAACTACGCGGCACCGGTAAAGCCATCGAATTCCAGGTTCCATTTGAATGCCGACACCGAATATCTCACAGAGATCGTTACGGTAAAAACCAACCAACGTCTTGGCTATGTACGAGAAGCTCGTTTGGAGATTACATTCTGCCCGAATCCATATACTACTTTAGACTACAATATCACCAGCACAGTCTTTGGTACTGATGGAATCAGCTCCTATACACAGTACATATGCGAGGAATTGCCCTGCGATGTTGAGCATAATATTGTGAAGTTCAATGGGAATCAGCTGCCCAGCAATGAAGTAGTTCTGACAACTTCTTCTGGACAGTACCAGCATATTTATGTCCTAGTTGTTTGTTGGGCTGGTCAGTTCGATCCATCGGCAGGTAATTATGTTGGGGAATTTCAGTACAGTGGGAGCTTATTGCCACGGCTTATTGCGCGCGGAACCATAAAGTGAACATGAAATCTGATTATAGGTGGTGGTGGTAATAGTCAAACATGATGTGTGGACCTTGGTGTTAACATTTTATTTCAAATTAGGAAGATTTTTAACATGGGGGTGGGGGCTGACAGAAATGCACATATGTTGATGACCCGTGCCCGGAAGCCCCCCCTCGGAGTTCTGCAAACAATATGTCAAAACACCATTTTTGATGGTTTATGATGACATTTTTCACTTCACCTGGAAATAATAATTGTGAGCTGAAGGGTATTCGAGCCTCTGCACCAAAATTATGTATTGAGGGGCTAATAGCAGCCCACCTCCCGGTTCCTAAGCCTATGGGCTGATGTGCTAGTTTCATGCCTCTCCAGTGGACATTTGTCTAATCCTACCCAGGACTATTATGCAGGAGGTGCCACTGGAAATGGCAATGGCACTGGAAGTGGCATGTTGTGTTAACCCATGTTGCCTGTAATTTGACTTGATTTTTATCGATTTTTACATACCATTGAAGATTAATATTGTTGTATGTTTGTTGGAAATTGTCAAACTAATTAAAATAAAATAGTTACCATACCCCAGATCACTGTTCTTTATTTCGTAGTTTTAAGACGTGTATATGTGAAGCTTTTAAATTAAAGCATTTTCCACCCTGATGTGGCAGTGACGTCAGTGCGCATTTCATTGGGCGCAGCTACAAATCGCTAGTGTTCGCTCAAAGCGCTAGCGTACACACTCACCCGCTTAAAAACGCCGCATATCCTCACGCGCACTGCCTCAACAGTTTGACGTCACTGCCACATCAGGGTGGGAAATGCTTTTGACTAGTCAATTTAAGTAAAACAATGGACAAAATCGGAACACCGATGTTTTTGCCTGCTCAGCACCTCCTAAACAACATATCAAAAAAGGAGAAAACGTGAAGCAGGGGCAAAATGCTAAATTTACATAAAACAAAAATGGCCGCTAATGCAGGGCTCAAAATTTCAAAATTGGACGAATAATGGATGAAACTCATCTCGTTGTATTCCTCTCACTATTAGCTTTCAGAAAAAGTATAGTTTGACCTATCTCCGATGTACAGTTAGGCATAATTGTACAGTTAAGTTATAGGCATAAAGGTCAAATGTCCAATTTTGCTTTCCACGTGCATACAAAAATCAAAAATGCTCCGATTATGATAAAATTGGTCTTAAATTATTCCGCTTGGAAAAACGTTTTAACCAAAGAATGGTTCTCAGGTTTTTTGTTACCTGGGTAACAGGTAAAAAGAGTCAAATCCAATTAAATCATATTTTGTGATGTTATAGTCACATGTAACAAAATACCTGCGATATGGCAAACTATTCTTTGGTTAAAAATTAATGCTGTTCATGCACTATTTCGGTGCAATTATGCCAAAGTTACAATTCAATGTCCGAATTAACTGAAATTTTTGAGATAAGCTTTTTTTCTTGGATTTCTTTTCACGAAATGTCACTGAACCTTTATATACACTTGCCAGTCGGGCTAGTAATTATTATAAAAAGGTAACCGGTCCGACTAGAAACTTACAGTATGCCAAATTTAGGATATGCAGCACAGTGTCATCGACCCTATATCTTCATGGCAGAAATCGCCATGGTAGGTTGAATCCACAGCCACGATTGGCCATTTGGTTCAGACCTTTGAAGCTCTTTGAGACGAATAATTAGTCGAGGGACATGACTAAGGCTACTCACAATAGCTGGGTAATTGATCTTGGTTGTGCGTGAATAAGCTTGTATACCCCATTGAGGTCAATGGTCATCGACTTTTATACTGCCTAGTAGTGAGTGCAGCGGTGGAACCTCTATAGTCCGACGGTTCTTTATTCCGACGGTTCTTTAGTCCGAAGGTTCTTTATTCCGACGGTTTTTAATTACGAAGGTTCTTTATTCCGACGGTTCTTTATTTCGAAGGTTCTTTAGTACGAATTTTAAAAAAGGTTCCCCAGTCCGAATATAAAAAGAGGTTCTTTAATCCGAATTTTAATAACGGTTCTCTAGTCCGAATATGAAATTAGGTTCTATAGTCCGAATTTAAACAAAGGTTCTCTAGTCCGAAATTGCAAAACGGTTCTATAGTCCGAAACGGATACCGTGTTCTTTAGTCCGAATTGATAAACGGGTTCTATAATCCGAATTTTATTTTTATCATTTGTTTCAATATCAAATCATCAATTGTTAAATACAAATCCGCTGATGGTCAACATGGTTGCTTTCTCTGGATATTTTTCGTAGCATACATTGACGTTTATCTTTATTCTGGTGATATTTTCTTCATTTTTATCTGTTTTTCATTCCGTTATAATATTATATACTAGTTATACACTACGGTGTATTCGAGCATTGTCGAGTTCAAATTTTCATAACGCTATCCCTCCTTGTAAAAGCTGCGGCTTTAGTCATTGAAACAAATTTAGTCATACAAATTAGTTTAGAGAATAGTTAATTTAAGTATGGTTTTATCTTGCGATTTGGGGAGTGTATGTATAGGTCTCAAATTTTTATTTAAGCTATATATAGCTCTCTTTTACTCCACATGAAGGCCAAAATATCTCTAAAAAAGATTTTATTTTTACCAAAATCCATCCACATTAGGCCTACATCGTGATTTTCTATTATCTAGCTAGAGGGCGCAGTATACATTAATGTTATAAAAATTCGGACTATAGAACCTTTTTACTGATTCGGACTAAAAAACACGGTATCCGTTTCGGACTTTAGAACCGTTTTGCAATTTCGGACTAGAGAACCTTTTTTTAAATTCGGATTATAGAGCCTATTTCTATATTCGGACTATAGAACCCTTTTTTAAATTCGGACTATAGAACCTATTTTCATATTCGGACTAGAGAACCGTTTTTAAAATTCGGACTATAGAACCTTCGAAATAAAGAACCGTCGGAATTAAGAACCTCTTTTCAAATTTTTTTCGGACTAGAGAACCTCTTTTAAAATTCGGACTAGCGAATGTTATGAACACATGTTCGGACTAGCGAACCTTCGGACTAAAGAACCTTCGGATTGTAGAAGCGTCGTACTACACGCTGTAGTCCATACTTGACCAACGCAATATAAAATTAGAGTTTTGGTTAGATTTTGAGTTCAAAGCGCACGGCCAATTTTCAAAGCGCATTCTAGCGACTATCATATCTGTTCAACACGTATTTTCAAGTGTATGAGACCACATCTGGTTTCTTGAGAAAAAATCATTTACGGGAGATATTCATCATTTTCTAACCCGGTATCCGAAGATTTTCGTCTGATATCAAAATCGTCACTAGCAATTCACGTGTATCGATCCCCTGTATTCATTTTAGTGTCTCTGCTGCACCAAATAATTATTAGCGGTGTCGGTGTGTGCAGTCGAAGCAGAATTTATTTCTGCGCATTATGACACCTCATTTATTGCAATGGTCACAATATGTCGCAGCATATATTTTAATGAATGTTACCCAAGATTTGAAAGTTGCAGCAAATCCTATTGCCTTGTATTCGGTATCCATTGAAGGAAATCTGTTCAGCTAGCTCTCATTGGATTTTTTTTTTGCTTCATTACAATTTGTCCTATATTAGTGGTAATGTTCGATTCAACATTACTGATTGTGAGGTGTTCGCGATAGATGTAACAGAAAAAAAAACATTGAACTTGTAATGTTTTAATATCGGATTAAGTAAATAATGACCTCTGATGTGAATAATGATATTTTTTATTTATTGATTATCACGTGTTTTGAGCTCCTCCAAATTCACGAATCCAGAAGAATAATCCAATGAGCGACGAAAATATTTTCTTTCATGAATACTGAATACACGGCGATACGACTTTGCTGCAACTTTCAAATATTGGGTTGCTTTCATTTAAAATGCTGTGGCATCAATATTGGGACCATTATAACAAATGAGGTGTCATAATGCGCTGAAATAAACACTGCCTCGACTGCATATCCCGAATTTGGCATACGATCAACCGTTATTGTGGGTAATTACTTTTCGGTAGATGTTTACATCGGATTCTACCGGTTTTACACACAAAGATATTTGTTTAAAAGACGTACCACTCGGCTTTTTCCAGTTTAAATTATAGAAACTCCATCATGCAGTGCGATGTATTATACTAATGTATTCAACCATTTCGTCAGGCGTTTGTCACCATGTGTCGTCTACTACTCGTAAGTTTTGCTGTGACTGCATATATAATTTTAGGTAAGATATTAGCTCTTCTGTTACAGAGGGGATTGAGTAGAAATGGTAGCTAGGCTACTTATTGAATTCATTCCCCTTCATTCACACTTTCAGTCAATGGTGGTTAAAGCGAAAATTTTATTTTATTCAATCTTGTTAAATACGGAACTTGTAGTACTATATAGTAGTTATATTATTGCTAAATGTATACTACCCTCTGTTCGTACTATTGCTTGCTGAACTTGAAACCACTTGCTTCTTTTAAGCTTTAACATGCATTACTTAAATTCCTGTAACCTTAATATATAAGATGTCTATTTATTGTTAGCAAGTATTGTCTGTAGTTTATAAAACATTACAATTAGATCAATGAAAAAGCATGGGAAAATCATATTATCATATCAATATACCTGAAATAGACTGACCTTGAACTTTTGTCATGAAAGTAAAATTACATTGTGTGTTACTATACAGTACATGTACGCGTATATATCAAACTTACGACTGAACAAACAGATAGATGTTATAAATTTAGATAATTGTGTTTTAAGGCATTAATATTTTATACTTTCATTTCATCCCATTTGTCATCACAAATCACCAAAACCAACAAAAACAGTACGGATTGCAAACCCCGGGGGTATTAGTGGAAATGAGGGGACGAGGATGTGCGAAGCGACCGCAGTTTTTTCTTTTAAAAGACTCCCACCCCACCCCGGAAATCAAATGGTGCGCCCCTAAGCACTGAAAAAGGCGCATGATGTCACCGTAAGTGACACATTTAGAATTGTTTGTGACGATTTCAAAGATGTTAAAGACCCATTCAGTGATCCCAGTGCAAGTGTGAAAAAATTAAAATTGTTTATAAATTGCTTAAAAGTGAAGGATAAGTCATTCTAATTGTCATTTTGTATATTTTTTGAAATGACAAATTTGGCAAAAAAAAACCGAAGAAAACAGCAGTACTGACGAAATTGAAGCCCTATTCAAATACATGTAGCTAATTTAGATACTGTCAGTATCTAAATTACAGATTCCTGTAAAATGTCTTATTTTGTCTTAAATACATGGCTTTCGGCTGAACCACTCGCAGGCTATGTTAGCACATCTATGGCAATGACAAAGTATCCGGATGAGCAAATCACTGAATGGGCCTTTAATTATATCATGCAAAGGACATTACCATCTAGTACGTAATGTGAAGTCGACAAAATATTAGATTAAGCTTTTCAACTTATAAAACTGTGTAGACTCTCATTCATCTGGGTATGTTGAAATTAAGATTTAATTTAAATACAAGTATGGTCAACCAGACATACATATTTTTGACATCACAACCCAGCTGAAGGTTTCAGTCGCAACGTCGGTTCGTCCGTCGAAAACAGGTAGGTCTGGTTGACCAGATTTAACTTAAATCTTATTTTTAACTTATAGTTTTGCAAGATTCTTTTTTCAGCGATGTTGCAATACTTTAGGCCAGTGTTTGTGTAATATTTTGTTACCCCATTGCTTTCTAGTGACAAGAGCCCATCGGATCCTGCCTGTACCTATTTCAACCCGATACATCACTACTTCTATATCAACTCTAAGCCAGGGTGAGGAGAAGACATTCATAGCGTCACTGTGTGGAGGTCACCAACTGTTGTATGACACTGTCAATGCAACAGTACTGCTCAATAACAACCCTTCGTGGCTTCCACAGAAAGGGGTCGTGTATTATTATATCGTGGATGATCCAAACAAGGTAACAAGAAATTAGCATTACACTGAGGTTAATTATATTATAATGTACCGTAAAAATTCGTAAATAAGCATATGTGCCAATAAACAAGTTGCTCGGACAAGAACGAATATTTACGGTAATTTGTTAAACTTTTTCATTTATTTTCTGTTGTCGTTTAATTGCAGTTACTTGCAAATTAAAAGAAAAAAATACAAAAGTTTAACAAACTACCGTAAAAACTCGTTCTTGTCCGAGCAACTCGTTTATAGGCACGTATGCTTATTAACGATTTTTTACGGTACCACAGAATGTATTTACACTATGCGTCTCAGACTACAAATCTTCACCTAAGAGTGTCTGGGAGCTTTCACAATGATGTAACCATATCGTCGATATGTGGGACCTATGTCATGTAGGTCTATAGTAATCGAGATCCCCTCATTCCCACTCAGCCTGAGGTTTTTGTGATTCCCCTCTCTATATCTGGGAAAACGGTACATTGTCTACAATTTCTGAATCCTTGTAAACAGCAACCAGAGGAATATCATTTCAAGGAATATTTGAAAAATTCCACTGTAGTTTTATTTTATACACCCAACAGACATGAAATTGGAATGTAAAAAAAAATCATACCAATCATACCAACGTTACGGTCATGTCCAAGTTCTACCTTCAATGAAAAATAATCTAAGAAGTATTTTATCTTCCTCGTTGCAGACTGCGAAAGACGCCCTTTGCAATAACACAGACGAAACTGGCGAAACCGGTCCGTACTGTGTCGTACCGAAGTGGAATAGTACGGAGGACCTGTACATCAAAGCTAGGGCTGGAGAAGTTGATGCTATTTCTTTCTCTATATATGTCGTCATAGGGTACAATGCCACGAACAAGGAGGAAGACAATGTTAAGGTACAGATATGAATAACAAAATTGTCTTGTACAAGACGGTCGTAATATTGTAGTATACCACAATTGAGACTAATTCGACAGTTTTTTGATGAAATCTTCGAAAAAACACCGACTTGGAACTCCTAATTTCAATATAGTAATGAGAAAAATAGGATCTTTCATTAAGATATCAGTTTATTATGGGATCTGATGGTTATCATTAATTTTTTTTTAAAGACACTGTAGACTACCAGTATCACTCTGTATAAATGTCAGTAATTCCATAAGGAATTAGTCTACATTTACATGGTTTTTTGCATGAATGTTTGAATGGAACAACATGCTGTTATACATTAGTTTTAAAGAAATCGGTTTTCCAAATATATCAGGTCACCTTCCTTTAATTGGTCGCAATTACATTTTAAAATATCAATTAAAATATCAATTAAAATAATGTGCATTGAATTTATTTTATTACTTCTAACAGGATACAAATGCAAGACAGAACCACGTGGTACAATTAAAGCCATCCTATTCCAGGTTTCATCTTAATGCCGACATCGAATATCTCACAGAGATCATAACGATGGACACCAACCAACGTCTTGGCTATCTAGACGAAGCTCTCTTGGAGATTACATTCTGCCCGAATCCGTTCACTACTTTAGACTACAAGATCACCAGCACTGTCTTTGGCACGGATGGAATCAGCTCCTATGCACAATACATATGTGAGAAATTGCCCTGCGAGGTTGATAACCCTAACGTTGTGAAGTTCAATGGAAAGCAGCTGCCCAACAATGAAGTTGTTCTGACAACTTCTTCTGGACAGTACCAACATATTTATGTCCTAATTGTTTGTTGGGCTGGTCAGTACGATCCCTCGGTTGGGAATTATGTCGGTGAATTTCAGTACAGCGCTTCTTTAAAGCACAAGTCACCATAAAGTGAATTATAAGAGAGATTGCGATTTCCAAACGCAGTGATCGGGCGCACGCCCGGGACGCACGTTGATCTATAAAAACCAATCTCATGTATCGAAGCGAAGTCGCGTATTTAGCCAGTTTTGAAGATTTTGCACGTACGAAATCAACGTAGATACATCGTTGAAAATGCACAGAATTTGTCCATTTCACAATTATGTTAAAGACAGTCAAGCATAATGAACAAACGAAGGAAACAAACGAAGTTGTTAAAAACTGACTTCATTTATACGCGTTGTTCACACGCAGAGATCGTCCATTGAAATGTGTGTGATAATTTCCGTATAAAACATAACATTGCGATTTCATATTTTGGACACCAACGTCGTATAAAAACCCAAGTGTTACGTAGAAATAATGCTGATTTTACGACATGTCGAAGTTCATGCAACGCACCTAATTTTCAGCACGAAACAAATCTCATTTGAAAATGAAGTCATGATCTAGGCCCTATGGATGTAGTGGTCCTTAATCTACCAAAATATATGTTTTGGGGCAACTATAATACTGGGGAGCACAAAAATACAATTAAGTTTAAGCAGTATGTTAACCTTGGTTTTTAGTTAAATCATTGAATTAGACAGGAACTCGGTGACCATTAAATTTTCAATCACTTTGCCCTCTATCGACCAGATCAGATATTATAGTCTTTGTCCCAGCCGCCTTGTTCTCCTTCGTGACGTTTGAGCACAATTCAGTTTGGAACGGAGACTAGCAAAATTTAACACCGTTTTCAACGTCATATAAACGCACGGGCCAACGTACGTGCCACGCACCACGTATGTAACATCGCAATCTCTCTATAATATTGATGACAGGATAGGAGATACAACGTGTTCCTCTCTTCATTGGCGTAGATCCAAGGGAATGGGGGATAAATCCCCACCCCCAAATATTTTGCCAGGGGGGATGGCCCATACAATTATCCCCCCCCCCCCATGTTGACGCCTGTATAGGTTTCTGACCAAATTAACCTCATATTTGTCCATTTCACCCCCAAAAATGCTTCGCGCAAATTGATTCCAAATTGCAACATATTTCAACAGTTTAGCTTCAAAATAGCAAGAATTTCAGCGCGCTTCGCGCACATTTGTACCATAAACTTATTATGTCGCCAAAAGGTGCTGAATTATATACTTCCAAGAATTTTTTTCAAAACCCATCCCCAAGAAATCTACGCCACTGTCTCTAATGACCATCTTTCTTTATTTGTTACTACAGAGATTCAAGAAACTCTAAAACTGATGTATTCTCTTTTTTAAATAGATTCATCAGGTTTGTTCAGTAAATTTCACTTTGGATTTTTGTTTAGCAAAACCAAGTGATATTTTTACTCACTACAATATTTTGTCCTACTCATCGGAGGACTTTCCCGGCAAACAAGCCCAAGTCGTGTCAAGCTTGTTTGCCGGGAAAGTGGATCAGATGTATAGGATAATGGCCAAGGATTAGAACGTGAGTGGCTAAGAATGGCCGTGGGCCGGAGGCCCTAGGCCATTCTTAGCCACTCACGTTCTAATCCGCGGCCATTAACCGACTTAATACACACTTATGACGTCGCGCTATTGTTTTACCGCTCCATTATTTTCCACGAATGGAGTGTTATTGAAATTTGATGCTCTTTACAAATTGATCAATTGCTCACACTGAATACACTATCAAATACACTAATAGAATGATCGTACTAGGTGCGGGTGAAAAATACACGGACTTAGCTTTATGTAAAATTTCTATAGAATTACCCATCATATCACGATCCAGGTGTTTAGTTTAAATCATCCGTAACCACGTTCTTGAATTATAAAGATCTAAAATGTTTGTTACCCAAATTGAATAAACGTAGATTCGTAAAATCATTAAAGTGATTAGAAGTACAATCAATAGTTCTTTATGCCCACTTCTAATGTGTTAACTATTGACATGATTGAAGTAGTTGCGTTTAGGTCTGTATTTTGCATAATAAAGAAAATTGGCAAACTGGTCATAGGTTAATATGAAATAGTTAAATGCAGATCATTGCAGTTTTGTACCTCAAGAAAGGTAGACCTGCCGCTATCATGAGCAATGATATTATTCTCTATGAATCGAGTGTTCGATTTTGGACAACCTTGCAATTATGGACACTATTTATTTATCTTGGATACTAGTAATTATAATTTGTGATGGAATCATTCCGAGGATATATATCGTTGATTCGCAGCAAGGACCTAAATCAGGTATGATTCTACTTTAAGCCGAAGTAAGGTACGAACATTTTAAATGTGTAAACTTTGTTTTATTTGGTTGGCCTTATTGCAACCCATTTTACCTAGGCCTATTATGTCCCTGAACTTCGGCGGCAAAAAAAACAACAAACAAACTTCGCCGCTTCCTACGCGAAATAAAAGCTCAACTTCCAGTCCCCTCCCGAAATCAACTGGAGCGTCCCTAACATTATAATATTTAATTATCGGATAGGCCTACTGATCGATGTAAGTAAATATTCAAACATGCCAAAATACTATCAGATGAAACATCAGATGTACTAAAGTGAAATAAAAATTATACCGAAAATAACCTACTGTGGCTTTTATCATTATTAAACATGCCCAAAGCAAACGATTTAAAAATAAACAGATACATAGGCCTAAATACATGATACATAATGTGTATTATGTAGCAATGTTGCCCAAAATGTAACAAATTAAACGTTGGTCCCAAGCCACTGAAAACGTATAAAAATATAAAGAACAAAAAAAATGATATAAAAACACTAAGCGTAGAAAGAAAGGTCCAAATAATTTAAAGTTACGGGCTTACTAAGTTAAGCCTAAATAAGCATTTTCCACCAAAGTGAGGGTAAAAACACATCTTGCATAATAAGTAGGCCTATATACAACTTTTTACCTGCCCGTTTTGATCTTGCCTTACTTTTCACAGATTGCATTGTAAATTTATGTTTAAGGGCTCGGATAGCGACGTTTTCACGTGTAGGCCTATATAATATATTTGAGGGACCTGAGAGCAAATCAGACACATCGAATTGGATTTTGAACACGAGGAATGTCCTTCTGATATCAAATAATTCTGATTTTATTAAATTCGCGATATATACATTACACATTTTATGGCAAATTATTAAAATTGTAAATTGTAAAAAGTAAATTGTATAAATCTAACGATATGCACCTAAAGATTATGAAGTTGGGATGAACAGCTGTCCATCATATGAAAATTTTGACCTTCATTATTACAGATTTTTTTCCTCAAAACACTAAAAATGTAGGTCTTTTTGGAAAAAATGTTTATGTTCAATATGAAAGGTCAAAATTTTCAATTCGGCTTTTCATCCCAGCTAGGCCTACATAGGCCTACAGTTTCATTACATATCATTTATTAGATTTATAAAGTTTACTTCGAGGACTGTTAAATTAAAAAATATGACATTTTAATAATTTGCCATAAAATTTGTATTATATCACGAATTTCACAAAATCAAAATTATTATTTTTTTTTTTATATCAGAAGGACAATCCTCGTATTCAGCATGTAATTCGATATGTCTGATGTGCTCTCATGTCCCATAACAATAATGTGCAAATGTTGCTATCCGCTTCCTTAATTTATTGTATTAATGAAAATCATAGTTTTGTTGTTTTTCGTATCATTGTTTTGCATGAATGAAGTGATGATAACAATACTGCACTTTACGCAAATACATGCTTTTCGAAAGTGCAATTGTTATTAACACTACATTCGTAAATGCCAGTACCTTTTCCTGAAAAGTATTTGCTTTTCAGAAAAAGAGAAAGGCATTTACGAATGGCGTGTTATTAAATCATCGCTCCATTCGTGGAAAATAATGGAGCGGTAAAACAATAGCGCGACGTCATAGGTGTGTATTAAGACCATATCAGTCATACTTGATGAAGTCCTCCGATGAGCAGGACGAAATATTGTAGTGAGTAAAAATTTCACTTGGTTTTGTCAAACAAAAATCCTTAATGTTGATTTATTCTCAGTGTGCAATATCTAAAAAATTGTTCAAAACGTTTCTTTTATGCAAAAAGTTTATCCATGCATGAAAAAAATAAGAGAAAAATAAAAAGTAATGAAGAAAAAATAAACAAAAATGTGCTTGTTGTGCAATATTTTGATGGTTAGTCATTCTTGACACCCCTGTCATCTTGTGCTCATAAGTTAAGTTGGTTTTAAGATACGGACAATTATAAGAAGGATGAATAGAGAATATCTAAAAAATTGATATTGAGAGCCAGAAAGACATAACTCACACAAGAATCCATTATGAGTTAAAGCCTTCTGGCTCTTAACTCTCGATATTTTGAATTTCGAAAATTGACCCCTTCGTCCTTAAATTGCATTCTGAATACGAAGAATGTCCTTCTGATATCAGATAATTTTGAAATTAAAAAAAATTAAAAAAATTAACAGTCCTCGATGTAAACTTTATAAATCTAATGATATGTACTGAAAGTGTATGTAGCTGGGATGTAAAGCCGATGATCAATTGAAAATTTTGACCTTTCATAATTGAAGATATACATTTTTTTCCAAAAGTACCTAATCTTTTTGGTGTTTTGGGGGAAAAATCCATATCTTCAATACAAAAGGTCAACATTTTCAATTGATCGTCGGCTTTTCTTCCCAGCTGCATACACTTTAAGTACATATCATTAGAGTTATAAAGTTTACTTCGAGAACTGTTAAATATCAAAAATATCAATTTTTAATCATTTGCCATAAAATTTGTATTATACCACGAATTTTAAAAAATCCAAATTATTTGATATCAGAAGGACATTCGTCGTATTCAGAATGCAATTCGATATGTCTGATGTGCTCTCATGTCCCACAAAAAAATACTGTCCAAACGTCCATACCCATCTCATAAGGCATTTGTATAATATGACAAAAAATGTCATCAGATTTTTGATAAATAAATAATTTGTCATTTTATCAGACATTCAATTAGTAATGCACGTACCCTAAATGACTAATTAAATCATGATAAATCGCGAAGTCATAAATTCACCATTAGTCATGCAATTTCTTATACAAATTGAATTTGTTAAGGGATCTAAAATGAGCGTTTATTGCATTTCGACAGTATTTTTTGTGGGACTTGAGAGCATCTCAGACCTATCGAATTGCATTCTGAATACGAAGCATGTCTTTCTGATATCAAATAATTTTCATTTTTGAAAATCACAATATAATACAAATTTTATGACAAATTATAAAAATTTGATATTTTCAAATTTTGATATCATACAGTCCTCGAAGTAATTATATAAATCTAATGATATATTCTTAAAGTGTATGTAGCAGGGAGGAAAAGCCGACAGTCAATTGAAAATTTTGACCTTTCATATTGAAGATATGGATTTTTTTCCAAAAAGACCTAATTTTTTTTGGTGTTTTGGGAAAAAAAATCCATATCCTCAATACCAAAGGTCAAAATTTTCAATTGATCGTCGGCTTTTCATCCCCCCTAAATACACTTTAAGTATAAATCATCAGATTTATAAAGTTTACTTCAAGTATATACTGTTAAATATCAAAAATATCAATTTTAATGATTTGCCATAAAATGTGTATTAAATTGCGAATTTCAAAAATCAAAATTATTTGATATCAGAATGACATTCTTCGTATTCAGAATGCAATTCGATATGTCTGATGTGCTCTAATGTCCCAAAATAAATACTGTTCAAACGTTCATACCCCAGCCCTTAAGTCATGAAAATATGGTGAAATGATGCAAATGAATGTGAAATGATAGTACTGTTCTTTTAATTTTTTAGCATTATAAATATATAATTTCAGCATTATTTTTCTTGAATAACAAATATATACATTGTATGACTAATTTTAATTAGTCGAATTACACTTTGTTTTTACTAACTTCAGTTTAGCAGTGTAGCTATGCCTATAGGGCCTACTGACATTTTTTAGTAAAACATTGCAAACGAAATCACAAAAAATGTATTTTCAGCCCACTTTCCAGACAAGACAGCCCCCGGGGGCACTCAACACAAATGATCATACGGGTATGTTCCCGCGGAAAGACTCCCCTTTTTTCGATTTCGCAGCAGGCTCCGAAAGACCCCCTATATTTGACCAAAATATAGACTATGCCATAGTCGATTTTTGATAAATAAAACATGTTATTAATCATGCTGAAAGCATTCAGTTGAACTCGAAATTATACTGATATTTAATAAAAAAAAAAACCTAGTATAAAATTGTTATGAAAAAGTTTATATAATTATATTAGGGACAGTAAAAGTAAAGTATACGTAGGCTTATATTATTAGATGCAACATATCATAATGTCATAATTATATTAGCACTTCAATACTGAACAATTCTGATTTTAGAATCTACCAGTTTATTAATCGCGAAAGTCCGCACTTGGGAAGCTAACAAACAGAGGAAGTACGGTGACTGAAAAGATCAGTTGTGAAAATCTATCAATTATGCACAAATTAATTAAATCAGAGTTTTAAGCTTAAATGCAATATCCGGAGTATGCACAATGGGCAAGTGGACTACGGAGTAGTCTAACCAAAATAGAGCTCCGAAAGACCCTTGATTTTGATCATTTCAGCTCTAAAAGTCTCATTCCTCATATTTCTGGTTTTTTAGGCGATTTTCAACCAAAAAGCCAAGGAAAACTCTTGATGTTGACTCTTCGCAGCTCCAAAAAAAACCATTTTATTTGTTCGCAGCCAAAAGACCCCCTTTACCGGTACGCCGTCAGCTCCCAAAGACCCCCCCTGACAGCCGGAAATGAAAAGATCATTTTATTATATGAGTCTGTGAATTTCCTGTCATGTCTGTGAGACGACAGACACAATAGCGCCCCCGAAATGATTTTACAATTCATATTTTAACCATTGTGCATGGTGGCAGGCAGCCTATATAAAATTATCATAAACACTCTCTCGTTAGTTCAGGTGGCTGTAGCGTAGTCCCAGCAAACACACAGATGTGTTTTAAAAACGTTATAACCGTGCTATATACGCTTTGGTTGTATTCAAAACGTTTTAATAATGTCGGGTTATATAAATAAAAGGTCATAATGGGTTTAGAACGTAAATTACTGCAACAACATTTTAAAAATGTTGCATGTTAAAACATTTTTGCTAAATATTTTGTCAACTCTTAAAAAATATTATGTTAGAATGTTTTGTATTAACTTTTCAAATTTGTTTCTGGAACGTTATTAAAACGTTTAATGTGGCCCTAACCTTAAGCCTATATAAGCCCACAATAAAACGTTTTCTGCAAACATTGTGTGTCAAGAGCTATGAATCTATATAAAATTGGTCGAACTAATTAGCTCATGTATAATTATACAGATCGTAAAATAGTTTTAAGCTACCATTATGCTCACCCCTGTTTAACCTAAACAAAGATGAATCAAAATTAAAACCACCTGCACCTTTTAGCTTTGATGGCTTTGATTTGAAACCTCATTTGTTGAAAGCGGTTGAGAATTAAAGAAATCGGTGATTTCTAAACCCAAGAAAGGAACGAAATCAAAGGTTCAGTGTACTTAATTGCATGGGAAGCACAGCATAATTAGTTCTCATGTTAAAGAACGCGTAGAGCGTATAGTAGAGCATAGAGCAAACTGCAACTTTTGAACTTATCTTCCTTGTGAGTTTAGATCAACGTGTCTTTATTCTTGACCGATTTCAACAATTGAGGTCTTACATGATACATCCGAGCTAAAAGATGCCGTTATCAGTTAGGCCTATTAACTGCTAGTTATATTAATTCTTCTTGGGGGGGGGTACTCAAACTTTGGAGGTGACGCGTATGTAGGGCTGTTAAGACCCCCCTTTTCAGCGTCGCTGTCACCCAAACCCGGGCACCCAAAGACCCCATATTTTTTACGAACACATATTCTGTCACCCTATTTTTCCACTGTCACCCAAAGACCTTTACAAGTTCAATTTTAACAGCAACTTTCATTTATCACTGATTTTGTCACTTATTTTGAAAAAACAAAGAAATTTGAAGGCATTTAGATTTAGAAATTCGATTTTCGAGGTTTCTGTGGCGCTGTTTCGGCTCTCACCCAAAGATTCCATTTAAAAAAAAGGTAATGTTCTCACCCAATGACCCCATATTTTTTACATTTTGCTCTCACCGAATGCCAAAAATCATGCTCTCACCCAATGACCCCATATTTTTTTACATTTTGCTCTCACATAATGAAAAAAAAGTATATATCGGAGTGCGAAAGTGCCAGCCCTACACCTATATCCATTTCAAATTGAAGTGCCCCCCCCCCCGGGCATTGACTATACATCATTCCGTAGGAGTATAGTCGTCACTTGAACTTGTACTTGTACTTAATTATAACATATCTGTCATTGTATAGGGGTCAAAATAACTGGTACCTTAAATCTTTTACGGTTTGTAGACCTAATTGCAGGCCTAGTTATGTACTAGGGCTACTACATGTAGGCCTATGTAGGGCCTATAGGCCTACATCGGGATTTCAAAAAGCTTCCAAATGTTAGCGCCGAACGTCAAAAAAGCCAGACTAGACACGCACCCTTGCTGCGACACAGTATTGAAGATTTTTTTTTAAAGATTTACCACACTTTCTCCATAAACGAAATTACTTTATCACCCAAGCTGCTTTCCCTGTAACCTTGGTAACGTGACTATTTTTAGGAACTTTTGTCTCTAGAAACACTGCATTGAATTTGACCTGCTTCGGTCGGTCAATCAAGTTCAAGTTCAGCTGGCTGTCTGAGTCTACCGGGGTGTATGTTTGTAAACAAAGGAAAAATAAGATCACTCTGTTCTTCTTTTTAAGTTGATATTATTTGTGAACAAGAAACGTTTCTGTCTAGTCTTTTGGCAGTGCAGTGTGAATCTCCAACCTTCTAAATTTTCCGTGAGCAAATATCGACGACACGAGTTACCACGGCGATTTCATCATCAGTATATATTTCGTTACGGGCGTTGCACAGAGTATGAACAGAACAGCAGATGTTTGTGATTTCAGTTAACATGGTTAACAACGTCCGATATATACTTTTTTTTCATTATGTTTTTTGATTCCACGTAAAATATTCGATGAAACATGTCTTCGTTATATTATTTAACCTATTCCCATTATTATGTCAACTCATATTTAACTTCAAACAAACATTCAGTACAAGATGAAAATGACTTGAAATAGGCCTAGATTGTATTGAATATTCTATATATTTGGAGTATTACCCGGTATGGCCCTAAACGGAGTTTGTGCAAACCTACCGTATATATATGTTTTCTGAATCCTTTGTTGTTTTCTTTGTGTCCTTTCCCCGTGGTTGAAAGGATAGTAAACCAAACTAAACAAAATTAAACTGAATATCAACTTTACAATGTTCTCTGTTCTGTATATATTTTCTTTCAAATTTTGATACGACTGCTTGGAGCGCAAGAAGGTCAACTACAGGCCCCTACTGCAGGAATGTATTTGTTTATTGAACAACGTCGTGATTTAAGTGAATATAATTTTACATCAATAATTTGATGAAAAATACTTCATTTTGACCGATGTAGGCTTATACTTAAAATGTACTATTATTTCTAAAATTAATGTACTTGACACTTTTAATTATACAGAGCAATATTGGAAATTTAAAAAATGTCAGTCTGAGTGAGTAGGCCTATACCATTTTACCATTGAAATTTTTCTTGGCCCCTTTCCAGCTAGAATGTGCACGATGTCAAAATAATTCTATACAAAAAATGAAGTTTTACCCAACCAATTTACCAACACAAAGGGTCGTTTTCTGAGCTACGAGTAAATGGATATGAGTCAGGGTATATAATGTTACCGTCCAACTAAAGTTCATTGTTATGTCGCGGTATAAACTTATAAACTTATAAGGCCAAACAAAAAAAACCTATGTCTCAAAGCCGCCCAAAGTCATGAAATTCTGAGACATATTTGGAAGAAAATTAATTAAAATTAATTAAAATTAATTATTAATTAATATTTGTACTTCAAATGTGTAAATCAGCCCCAATTTTATGCTGTGTACTTTTGAACACTAGAATATGACATCTTAATTCAAAATTAAGTTTTAAAAAATCTAAAAAGAAAAAAATGAATAAATAGGAAATGCATTCCGCAAATAGGTCGATGACACAGCTAGTGTTAATTGCATTGTAGTTACATTTCACAGATTTTTGTATAGTGCTAGCCGGTTTATGGCCAGCTGACTTTTTAAAAATTAATGTTAGATAACTTATGCATGATGTGGCCAGTGCTGTATCAAATTAAACTTACTATTAGGCCCTATTAGCAACTAAATAAACCATTACTTACAAACATAAAAATCTTGTGTCTAAAATCAGTTAGTTATGAATAAACCGATTAGGGACCGTTCACAAACACTTGTTAGGGGGGGCCTGATGCAAAAAAAAAAATTCGCGAAAATTTTACGCCCCCCCCCCTTTACAGACCTCAAAATTTTCAGCCCCAACACCACCTCCTTTTTTTGACATGAAAATTATGGGTCAACCCCATAGAAAACCATATATAAACTCAATTTTCCCAGGAAAATTTGTGGTCATTTTTTTCAACAAGTGTTTGTGAAGTGTTTAAGGGTACACTTTTGCTTGAATTGATCCATGTATTGTGGCTTGATAAGCATATAGGCCTACTGTGTGTAACCCAACGTTTTAAATATTTTGGGTTTTGGTTTAGGTAAAAACGTTTTAATAACATTAAAATGTCGGTTATATGAAAACACACTACAACAATATTTTTAAAATGATTTCGAAATGTCATTGTAAACTATATTTGCAAACATTTTTGGCCAAATATTTTGTCAACACTTAAATAACATTAATTATGTTAAAATATTTGCACCCAGCAAACACATAAATGTTCTTAAAATGTTTTTTACAAAACGTTTTAATAACATTTAAATGTCGGGTTATATAAAGGTCGTGAAAACATTTTAAAAACGTTATTGTAAATATTTTGGGCAAACACTTTTTGCAAAATATTTTTTCAAACCCAAAATAACATATTCTGTTTAGAATGGTTTGTACCAAGTTTTCAAAAATGTTTTTGGAGTGTTACTAAAACGTTTTTATACCCTTTATATAACACGACATTAAAATGTTTTCTGTAAAACATTTGTGTTTACTGTGCAGTAAATTACCAACAAATTTTTTTATGTTATGAAAACGTTTTATACCATTAATGTACCCTTTATATAACCCGACATTTAAACGTTTTCTGACAACCTTTTATAACCTTTTGCGAATGATTTCGAAAACGTTTTGTGTTTGCTGGGAACTTTTATGTTACACACCCTGTATACAGATTATACAGGTAGGGGCCTACACAGGTACAGGGTGTCCCAGAAAACAGAACCCTCATTGCGCCCTCTTTTTCTCCTATTTCTTAAAAGTTAATGAAATGTGTTTTGGTATGTAAAGAAACCTTTATTCGTTAGCTTTAAAGGGTGGGGTATGAACGTTTGGATATTATTTATTGTGGGACATTAGAGCACATCAGACATATCGAATTGCATTCTGAATACGAAGAATGTCCTTCTGATATCAAATAATTTTGATTTTTTGAAATTCGCAATGTAATACACATTTTATGGCAAATGATTAAAATTGATATTTTTATATTTAACAGTCCTCGAAGTAAATTTTATAAATCTAATGATATATTCTTAAAGTGTATGTAGGTGGGATAAAAAGCCGACGATCAATTGAAAATTTTGACCTTTCGTATTGAAGATATGGATTTTTTTCCCAAAACACCCAAAAAAAAATAGGTCTTTTGGGGAAAAATTCCATATCTTCAATATGAAAGGTCAAAATTTTCAATTGATCGTCGGCTTTTCCTCCCAGCTGCATACCGGTACACTTTAAGAATATATCATTAGATTTATAAAATTTACTTCGAGGACTGTTATATATCAAAATGTGAAAATATCAAATTTTAATAATTTGTCATAAAATTTGTATTATATCGTGAATTTCAAAAATGAAAATTATTTGATATCAGAAAGACATTCTTCGTATTCAGAATGCAATTCGATATGTCTGATGTACTCTCATGTCCCACAAAAAATACTGTCGAAACGCTCATTCCAGATCCCTTAATAAAAATTTAAAAAGAAATATTTCAATCGGCTCACAACTTTTGAAGATATGCTCTTTTAAAGAAATGCACCAGTTTTTTACTCTGTCCACGGAGGAGGTTTGGCTACTTCAAAGATTGAAAACATGGAAAAGGAGTACACGTACCATGCATGAATATCAAGCATTCTTCAATGATAACTTTATAAAATAACGAAGTTTATTTAAGGAATGGGCTTTAAAGGTTGTGACAGATTTGTTTTAGCCCCTGAACTGGTAATGTTTTATACATGTTCAGAGGCCAAAACAAATCTGTCACAACCTTTCATGATGTTTTCACCTTGGCACATGTATTAAACATTATAAAACCATAAGAAACTAAACGTAACTTTAGTGTATAGGCCTACATGTTGTGGGGCCAAGTGGACGTACGGTCTTCTTGCGCTTAGGTCTTCACTTGCTCCTCGTGGGACCAGGCTTAAACAAAATGCTCGAAGCAGGCTATATAGCCTGTGCAAGCATGCTAGCCTATGTCGAAAGAAGAGAGAGAAACGGATTTGAAGGATAAAGATCAATGAAAGAAAAGAAAGCCACTCCCTAAACAAGTGAATATTTTCACTGTAAGCTTCTGAGTCCGGCCTCTGGGTCAAGAGAAAGGAAACTCAATTGCCACTGATAGCTGATCCTGGGGTCAAGGTGGTTTATGCTGCAGGATGTGTTGCAAAGTCATGTAAGGTGCTGTCCCTTTAACTTGTCCGCTTGTTACAAGTGATAGAAATGTTTTTTGAAGTTTGAACCATTCATGAATAATAAATAAATAAAATAATAAATTTTGGATGACCAATGCAATCAGTGTCTCGGGTTGCAGCAAAAAGATATTGAATAAAAAAAACCGTCCATCTAGAAACCAATTGCATTTAAAGAAGCAAATTAATTTTTTGATATTTTAGTCTTAAATTCGTTCTCCCATCATTGTCATCATCTCCCACCTCCTTTATTCCCTCCATCATGTTGCGCACCATCTCAAACCCGGTACTTATGCGCTGCCAGTTCATTTCCCCTTTCGGTTTCCCCTTTCAAAAGTTATTAATAATAACAAAAATAATGCAAAATCTTATATCTATATTAGGACGTGGACACCATGGCCGACGACACAGAAGACTGCAGCTTTTCACGTCAACCTTTACAAAGAAGTGGTATTCACGACAAACATCCGACACATGAACAAACTAAAGCAAAACAATGTCCTGAGAATGAAGACATCCCACAAAATCTAACACTTGCGAGTCTTCCGTCAATATACCTTCGACTATCCAAAGCAAAATTGACAGGTACGTATAGACCATTCCTAGAATTGGCACTTTCCTGCCGTTGATGGGGTGAACACCGATATCATGCCCTTCTTGACCCCGCTTTCATTTGTCAACGTTTGACAACCAAATACAGTACTTCAAGCGGGTAGCACATTTTAGGAACTACTTATCTCACTTAATGTTGCTCATTGATCCTCTAATCTGTGATGTAAGGTATCTGCTATATGATAGTCTTTCTGTTTAGCATGTTTATCTCAAAGAACCTCATGGCAAGGGCGTGACCAGCTTTCCTGGTCGGAGGAGGGGCAAAATAAAAAATTTGGAAGACTTTAGCTAAATCTTCCACTGGGTAGTGCAGATTTTAAATGGATTAGCCCAAAGCTATCTCCCGGGGGGCATTCCCACTTTGGAGGTGACGCTTTTCAGCGTCGCTGTCACCCAAAGACCCCATGTTTTTTTACGAACACATGCTTTGTCACCCGAATACCCCCTATTTTTCCATTTGATCTGTCACCCAAAGACCCTTACAAGTTCAATTTGAACAGCCACTTTCATATATCACTGATTACTGTCATGTTGAAAAAAAAGAAGAAATTTGAAGTCGATGTTCGAGGTTTCTGTGGCGCTGTTTCGGCTCTCACCCAAAGGTTCCATTTACAAAAAAGTTCATGTTCTCACCCAATGACCCCATATTTTTTACATTTTGCTCTCACCAAATGCCAAAAATCATGCTCTCACCCAATGATCCCATATTTTTTACATTTTGCTCTCACCGAGTGCCAGCCCTACGCCTGTATCTGTTAGAGTATCTGACAAGTCGCATTTAACCAAACTAAACCGAACACCTTAACCCTTGTTTAATATTCTAATCATGTTTATAGGTTTGGTGGCGATGTCAGCATTATGTGGTTATGGTATGGCACCGGGTGAGCTTGATCTAATGGTATGCTTCCTGATGTCACTCGGGACATTCATGTCTTCCTGTTCAGCCAATGCATTCAATCAGGTACTTGTGTCATTTATCTGCTAATGAGGGAAGACATGTCACCACGAAATGAGCGCAAAATCGCAAGTTGGAGGTTTTGAAACGCCCTGGTTACTTACTGCGTTGATGGTCTTTATTTCCTTCGTGAATGACCCATTGTGCCCCATTCACAAAGGACATACAGACGTACTTCTGACTTGAACATGTACGCGGCAAACAAAGCCATCAACTCAGTCAGCCTGGATGTCTCGAAACTACCAACTTGCGACTTTATATTCATTTAGTTGTGGCATGTCACAAATATACAAGCATACAGCGAAAATATTTACACCTGGTATGGTAAACCAGTTTCTCAACAGTAGAATAGTGGTTTAAACAGTCGAAATTTGTGACGAAGCGCAAAGCGGTAAAGGCGAAAACAAATCTGGCAAAAATTACGTTCAAATATACCAAATAGATAGAAAATAGATTCGGAACTTAGTCCTCCGAGATCAGTATACTATAAATAAATATTCAGGGCCGTGCATATAAGGTAACGCATCACGTTTGTTCCGATTGATAGTGGATATAGCGCGCTCACCATCGTGCACGTTATGTCGACTATAGCGTAATATCGTCGACATAACGTACACAATAGTTTTTCAATAGCACAGGCTCTGTTGCTGCATGCTGGGACTGTCTCTGGACTCACTACGCTCGCTTTTCGAGGAACGTCGCTGTTTGCAAACGGGCTAGTTCTAAATCACTAGCGGCAGGACATACTACCACTAGTGTCAAAGAGAAATTACATATGGAAAGGTTTCTATACAAAAACGATTCTCTTATAAACCATCATGTGCACAGTTTCCACCTCGATACACCTGAACACACATTTTCGTCCCAAGAGCTTCCAAGCAGAGAACAACAAGCAGCGAATGTCTCCACCACAATCTTTGATTGCACTACACGGTTGAGTGCATAGCAATGTAGGATCTGTGAAGCTTCTAGCTAAAAAATGGGCCTCTTTGATTGTTTTTTGTCGAAACCTCAAGTGTTCCCTTCATCCAATCAGAATTTTTTTTATATCAAACGAAAGCTAACACTTCCCCCTAAAACACTTTTAGTCACTAGGTCAACAGATAACACAATTCAATGTTATAGCAAGACGAATGTGGAAAATATGTTGAAAACTACCTATCCAAGCACATTTTTTGACCAAAATGTAGGTTTTAAAAGTCAAAACCTCAAGTGGTCATTACAATATTTTTCAAATTTAATGTCATTAAATGAAAAACCACACTTATATTGTCCATATACTAGAGTCACTAGAATGAGCAATGGTTAATTCTCTTTAAATTGCAAAAATTGTGCAAAAAGTTACTATTTTCGCCTGTTTTGTCATACGGTTGTAAATTCAATGAACTATGACTTTTAAAAAGAGCGCTTACAAATTGATATGATGCCTAATGAGAAGGGATTAATTTGAAAGAATTCTTTAATGTGGTGTATCTTAGTGGTTCGGATTCAGGCAATTTTAAACACCGATTTTAATATATTTTTAACAGATCTTCGAAGTGCCGTATGACTCTCAGATGGCTCGAACAAAACGACGTGTGTTGGTTACAGGGCTATTGAGGTAGGTGTAAATGTGTGAAGGCAGTATCTATAATAATAAGAAACCAGATCAACTGATTTTCTTTAAATAATATCGCAACGATACGCGTAAACATCATCATTGCATGTATTTGGAAGTTTTTTACGGTACGCTTAGTAAAAGTGCTGCCCAAAGCACTGTCCTGTCGTCTATGACATGCGTTAACGCTTCCATATTTAATGAACATGCCTAACAATTAGTAAAATGTTTAGCGGGTTCGCTTTCAGACAAGTTCCAAACTTATCCGACGGCGAACCGGGTAAAAAAGACTTATTAATTGTTATGAGCTCCGTCGTAAAAGCCTATCTCACAATTTGTAGAACATGCCTAATACGTATCAAACTTGCGTAAGGTGTAGCTCTGATTTCCTCATGGTACAAATAGACGGGAAAATACCATGTTTCTAATATTTTCAAGAAACTTCAATCTTACAGGAATTTTAGATTTATTTGATTCTTTTAGATACGATCTGTTTATTTTTCACTTTTAATACCATGATTCCATTACTTTTGCAGCCGCGTTCACGCCATTTCCTTTGCATCCATTATCGGCATTAGCGGAATCTTGATCCTCACCTCGTATGTGAATTTACTGGCCGCTATAATATCTGCTACGACTTGGGGTCTGTATGTGACAACATACACACCGCTGAAGCGAGTTTGTATCGGCAATACATGGATCGGAGCCGTTGTTGGAGCTTTGCCACCGCACACCGTCGACATCCCTATATCTTCGTGTTAAAAATTGCCGTGGTAGTACGATAAATCATCACGTTTTTCAACAACTACGCATGGTGATTTTGAGCTATTTTGTTTGAGATAGGCCGTGCGACTCAGGCTATGCATACAATTTGAGATTTTGAGAGCCGGCCACACTGTTTCTATTCTATGTTTTACGATTTTCGCATGATCAGTATATGGCTGGCCGTAACCGCCACAACGTGGAGCTGCTACGCGTAGCTTACTTTTCGCTTCGCGGAGCTAAATTGACCAATCATGTTAGATCTTTTCATTACGCGGAGCCAGTTGATGCATCATCGTTCCAGAGAGAGAAAACTCTTGCCAAAATTAATGTTTACTATGTGGATTTTAAATGAATCGAATGTAAATAAACCACAAACAGTTGTACAGGATCAATACCATTGTTTGATTAGTGTATAGTCAATGTTACCTTGCATGCATGTGCCATGTGTGTGTGGCGTGTTTGTTTGTTTGTCTACTGTGTCAGGCCAGGATCACTGACACCCACGGTACTGATACTGTCATACTATCACGGTGATCATATTGTTGAATGTTGTTGACTTTAAAATAATCATGATGCAGTCATGTCTACAGTAGAATTCACCACGACCTTTGAAGGACTTAAACCCCATTAAAAGCTATTAAACCAAGATAACACTCAATGAAAACAGCTCAACTATGTTACATCAGATCTTCTCTGGTTAAATACACACTGCACTTGTGTCTGTTTTACCTGTGCAATGAACAATGAGCTGGTATTATAGTTTCAGTTGGGTGAATGATTATAAAGCGAACGCAAGGTAACAATACTGTCTGGGCTTTTGTTTACGAAATGAGACAATAGTCTGCTTATTGTTAACCAGCGTTCTTGAAAATGAGAAGCATAATGGTTTGCAGACTTAACACGGTTTAGAAATAATTTGTTCATATTTTTTGGTGTTATCTGTCGTTTACATATCCTTCCTAAAACACAAAAGTACCAATATTTCCAAACACCTAAATTAGCTAAAAATTTAGGAAATGTTACAAAACTATATTTTCTAGAATTTCAGAGAATACTTTAAATATTGACTGGTTATTTTTTACACAGTGACGTCATATAGGCAATGGCATAATACTTCTAACATACACTAGGTCACGCGTCAATGGTGAGCGCACTGAGTATTGTGTATAGGAAAACGGGCAGTACCGTAACTACAGTATGTATGGCCTACTACTAGTATATAAGTAAATCCGAACTGGTTTGCTGAAGGTCGAATTCCGCAGGCCACGCCGCGCAAGATGTACAAATCAGCCTGAATTGTGTGCATGGTTTACCACCACTCTGCCTAGCTATATAGTTGTGTACAATACTGTATGAGTTTCTTGTGAGTGCATGTCCATCTTAATAATAAGTCGGTTCGTACTTTTCATAAATTACTTTTTGAATCATAACTATCGTGACCGAGGATATCTTGCAACTACGTGAAGCTCGTCTGGCAAATTCTTAATGACTAAATTCGCTTCACGTAATGAGTAAGTCGTACTTGATTGGTCAGTTTTACCTCCGAGTAATGAAAAACTCTAACATGATTGGTCAATTTGGCTCCACGGAACAAAAAGTCAGCTACGCGTAGCAGCTCCACGTTGTGGCGGTTGCGGCCTACTATATCAGTATCCCATATGATATTTCTATTGTAAGAAAATTTTATTTGTTGTCACGTAAATCACAGGTTTCGTTTAAATGTACTAACTGGAAATTAAATGTACTAATTAGTGAGGACCGGTATTTTGCTGTGGATATATGTTTAACTGCAATTTGCGGGTAAAAAATTTGAAATCCTGGGTAAAAATTTTTATAATATTCAACTCTTTGAGAAAATTATTTTATAAAGGAATGCTGGTAAAGCCAGGTGCAATACAATGTACATTATTGACACACTATCACGCTCTTTGTCTTCGTCAATAATAGAATAATCGATTTCAATCGAATTGAATGCATGAGTTTGTAGTTGACTACTGAGCGACCTAAGCGATCGATTGCTAGCCAATCAGATAGAACTCCTTTTCTTGCGTTCAGTGAAATACCACTCGCCTGTCGCTCACTACCACTCGCCCGTCGCTCACCAACGGAGTATTAAATTTATATTTATCGTATAGGACGTCGACGGTGTGCACCGATGATTGGTTGGGCTGGGAGAACTGGTAGTTTAGATGCAGGTATGTGAATTCAATATACCCACGATGTCATGGTGATACGGACTTACGATTGCAAAGTTGGTAGTTCGAACCCCAGTGGTATTGTATCATCGCATCGTATCGTGTTCATTTAGGAAAAGAAAATGGCTGGTACCTCTATATAAATTCAGACTCGTTCTGCGGCCGGTTAGGGTTGACTGGGTTGTGTATGCTGAGTTGATATGTGCACTGTTCAACAATTGCCTCGACATTCCTAGGCAAATTAGTAAAGAGTTATAATGGTGTGACAGGTGTATGAATTCTAACCGGCCTGAGTACTGTAAAATACTACATGATATATGCACTGCGCCTGCGTGCATCTCACGTGATGTGATGATGCAATCACCCTAAGTGATATATAGACATACGGCAAGCGAAAGACCCGTGGCTAAGTGTCGGCGACCTAGTGCTTGGCATGCAAGGGGGTCTCGGGTTCGAATCCCACCCAGAGCAAACAACTTCTTTATTTGTTTTCTTTCTTTATTTCTTCCTCCTTTCCCTTCCAGTCGCCAGAAAGCCCTTTCGGGCGTTAGGGTTAGGTTAATCAAAGAAGAAGGTGTAATTCTAAGTAATATTGTTTTTGCCTGTTTAGGAAGTATAGAACAAAGCATCTCATGTATGTAGAACCATGCGAGAGTATTTTCTTCGGAAGAGACAACAGTTACAGAGATGACGGACTCCTGAGGACAGAATAGCCAATATCATGTTTATAATAATGGTACTCTACCAATGATTGCACCTATAATACTATCGTACAAAATTACGAAATGTCTCCTATATTTGAATGTTATTCTCTGTTTCGTTCACAGGTGCCTTTATCATGGCAGGGTTCCTGTTCACGTGGCAATTCCCTCATTTCAATGCATTAAGTTGGAACTTACGCAGTGATTATTCCAAGGCTGGTTACCGTATGATGGCCACAAGAAACCCTGACCTCTGTCAGAGTGTAGCATTTCGTCATTGCCTCTTCATCATCGTGCTTAGTTTTTTGGCGCCATATTTTAATCTAACCACGTGGCCGTTTGCGTTATTCTCTTTACCGCTCAATTTTACATTTGCATATCTGGCGTGGTGTTTCTATAAACAAGCCGATGGTAAAACGGCCACTTATCTATTCAAGTTCTCATTACTCCATTTACCTCTGTTAATGATAATGTTGCTTATTAGTAAAAAGAATCTTCCCGTGGCCAAAGTATTTGAAAATATTTAGATTTGTGATTAATTGGGAATAAGCCCAATCGGCATTGTAACTTCCGGTTTTTAGAGCAGTTTTGGAACACTTTGACCTCTGACATATCGGGAAAATTGCTGTAATTAGGCATATTGTTCATTCATTTATTATTGTAATAATGTTATCATTAATAATATTTTAATAATTAATTTATGAAATAATTGTATTTTTAAACAATTTTTATTCTAGTAAAACATATTAAATAATACGAACAAAAAGCCATTTTCCTGATAGGTCAGAGGACAGTATAAACTTTCAAAAACATCCCACAATGCATTGCAAATTTCAATGTCGTTTTGGCTTATTACCGAAGGCTGTTCAAAGGCGTGCAGGATTAGTTTTGGAAGGGTAAAGATTTGAGAGAATTTTGACTTTTTTTATGACCGTTGTATATTGACTAGGCCATACCCCTGAATAAAATTCAACTGACTAGAATTACAAACTGACTAGAAAACGGTGTTCAAGGGTTTGGGTCAACCTTATGGTGCGTAACCACCAAGAGTTTGAATCTTTTGGCATGGAACATGTTGAAGAACACATTGAACCATTTTTTATTTAAAAACAAGAAAAAGGTTGAGTCAAATTTTTATGTGGTTATGGAATGGCGCCGGGTGAGCTTGATCTATGCTTCCTGATGTCACTCGGGACATTCATGTCTTCCTGTTCGGCCAATGCATTTAATCAGGTATTTGCGTAGTCTCAGTCCCAGACGATTTGTGCTCCTTTGTCACTAAACAACGGAGGAACACAAACCGGCTGGGACCGAGACCTTGGTATAAGCAAAACAAAATATTGAACCTTTCGACATTTAAGCACAAAAATTACATTGTTACTTTTGTCACGAAAGCAGCGGAACTTTTATATCAACTTAGACTTTAATGGATTGGGAGTCTCCTTGAATACAAACTATAGTCATATTAACACAAACTGTATTATGGTATTGTCTTCGAAAATTCATAGTTTCTGCCGTCCATCCTCACACTCTTTGAATTGTCTCTTTCAGTAGTGCAATAAGGTACATTACTTTTTCTCGTCACCGTTCAAATATTGTTTAAGCTATTGTGTATAGACCACTTGACATCACTGTTTATCAACAAAGGCGAGGGACTCGTCTATCGATATGCTCGAACGAGCCGCTATACTGTTCAATGGCTTTCCTGTACTATATGAAATGTGGCGGGCGATTTAAAATGCACGTGCCCTTTGCAGACTACGATGCGTACGCACACTGCAGGGCAAAGAACAATTGAAATTGCCATAATGCGCGCGCATACTGCCGGGCAATGACGTCAGATGCCAAGTGGTCTATACTGACAGAATGGGAATACAGACAGCAAATATTTAAAGTACAAATTATGTTCACCCTTGTATGTCCTAAGCACAGACAAATAATGCCAAAATTAAAACAAGCAGTCAAAATCGGTACCCTTTAGCTTTGATTTAAGACTTCGTTTGTTGAAATTGGTTGAAAATTATAGAAACGGTGATCGGAAAATCCAAGAAAGGAACGCAATCAAAAGTTGCATTTTAATGTTCTAATCAATGGAAAGCACTGGGATAGGTTTCTTGTTCCAGAACGCTTTGTGTAAAATTAACATCCAATAGAGCAATATGCAACTTTTGAATTTGCTTCTTCTTTGCAATTTTGGATAACCGTGTTCTTGACCGATTTCATCAAAATGAGGTGTTAAATCCGAGCTAAAAGATGCAGTTATTGGCTGCTGTTCTAATCATATCTGTCTTTGTTTAGGATATAATTATATGGTACAGGGGGAAATAACGGGTACCCTAACCCCATAAGAACTACCGGCCTATTGGTCTAAAAGGAGTTTTCGTTATCAATTGGACCAATCAGCAACATTGTTAGAATAATTTCACCACGCAAAAAAATGGGGTGAACTCCATTCTGATTGGTGATTAAAATGAAGATATCATGTAATTGACCAATCAGAGGCAATGTTAGATCAGCATGTAGTGCTCAGGGGTTAATTCTTTTGCTGTCTGTATGTGTTGATTATTTTGCTTGATGTTCCACCGTTTCAGTGCTAATTTTGCTCCACCTTAAATAAAAACTTCAGTATTTTGTATATAAACATCTGTAAATTATTACCTAAATATGCTGCTTTTCTTATCTAATCATCAGAATGTGAATTTTGAAATAGAATTTAACATCTTCCATAATAATTATTATTATTTGTGCGTGGTTCTTCATACTGGTATTTTGTTCTTTATACATGGAGGCATATCACCAAAGCATTCTGATATAGTTTTGAGTTAAATTGGTCCAGTGGATTTGATATTAGAAGCAAAAAAAACGTGTATCACAATGGTTAATAGAACAGTGCTATCGGAGTGGTTCATCCATAAACTAATAATATTACAGACTATTCAGCGACTGGCAAAGTCCCAACATCAACCGTTAATGAGGGTCAATCGTTCCAAGGACGTACGAAACTGCTGCGCACATACCGCGTATTTTTACGGTCTTTCGCCTAAACGCGAAGCTCGAAGACACACAAGGCACTATTTCGTGTCACAAGGAACGCATCACTGGCGTGATTTGTTAGACACGCTCGATAAAAACAATCGGCACTCATGAATATGTGAGAATACTCAGCATACAAAGCACTAGGGCTTTGTCTGTAGTCTGGGGATGACAATTTGGTGATGAGGCTGCCACCTTTTTCTTTTATTCATATCTTAATAAAGGGAACATATCACTGGGGATTTTACCGGGTTATGAGAAAAATACGAGCTTTCTTCAGATGCGAAAATCTGCATTTTGATATGGTAAAGTGGGAATGAAGCTCTCAATCGGGTCACCAATCTTTGAGTCACAATATGTATTATCATGATTATATAACTTTTTTTTTTAAATCAGTATTCTAAGCAATTGCTTTTGTAATGAGGCAACGCACAAATAAATCATGTTCCGTAATAAATTTAATTCTATACACGATGTGAATTTATTTAATTTCAGTGAAGTTGCAAAGAATGAAATAAGATGCGTTTCAGCAAAACGTTTTAATATTTAAACAACATTCAACGTCATCATCATCAGGGTCGAGGTTAAGATTTATGTGCGCATGCGCAGTGGGATGGGTTATTCTAGTTGAAATCCATAACCCCCTTTCGAGAAATGATCTTAACAGTAGATTCCTAACGAAGTCACCCACGTACATGTAATCCCATTTGAAATTCACACTCCCTTTGTAGGAGATTAAGGTCGTGCCTTCCATATAGGAGTGTTTGGATTTCATCTGGAATAGCCCAGTGCTGTAAATTTTGGGTTCAACATGGGCAAAAACTGAAAATTATCCAATTTTAACGAAACAAATTTTTGACATATAAAAATATAACGGTTTGTATTGTCATATCTGAATACTTTTACTGCAGTAATAGAGCCTGGCCAGAAAGAAATTTACCAGACCCACTTAGCACCAAAAACTTAACCTCGTATAATACATTTTAACTTGATTGACCTTGTAGAACATTTTCAAAGATCACTTATATTTTATTTAGAAAGCTTACAGGCGGGCTTATAGACAACACAACATCAAAAAGAAGTGAAAATTATATATTTGATAGAAATTTCTACTTTCCAGATGAGGTAGGTTTTTTCCTGAATTGCGGGGAGGTTTTTTCGACTAAGGCATTGATCCACGAATAGGGATAATATATTTGCTTTCTTATAAGAGGTACCGCTAGAATGTACCTCATTTCTTAACATATGTAATGAACCACTTGCCTTGAATCACTGAAATTTCAGTAACGTCACCCTCTATTGACGGAATAAAACAATACAAAAGCGTGGTCGCTACTCGCGCTCGGCGAATCGCTTGAAGTGGTTTGTCTCTGCCGAATTTCTTATATGATTTAAATACGATACAAGTGGTACGGAACAAATTCTTGAACCGTAGCTTTTTTTGAACTAAAATAAAGTTTCCACCCTATTCACGGCAAAAATTATACTTGATGAAACTAAGCGTTTTTCTTGTGGCCACTATTCAGCTTTTTAGCACAGCTTAGAAATGTTAAGCATCATTAAGCAACCATTTGTGATCAAGCAAAAACATTCCGAGCTCGGAAATCTTTCATTTTCAGTTTCTTACAAGATAGTAAAAAGCACTTATATACAAAGCTGGATTTTGCAGAAAACACCGTTGAAATTGAACAACCATATCCAAAGATATGAGCAATTAAAGAGTTTCCAAGACAAAAGGAAACATTTCCTTTGTTTGGCTATATCTCAAATCAATACTTCCGAATTCGATTTTGCGGTACGAAAAAGATTCTGATTTTGCTTGATCGCATCACATTTATGCATAATAAAATAATCAAAATATGAGATTATTTACATACATGATTTGGTCCAACAAATTTAAATATTGTATTGGTTGTATTATGTACACAAAATTGCACACGGGGGTCTCCCTGTTTCATAGTATGGGCCCATGTTTGGGGTTCACTTGCAGCACATTGGGCAATTCTATTTCATTAAAATCCACACACCCCTTGTGGAAGATTTTGGAAATATTTGCATAATGTTTATATTTAGCTTTCACAAACATAACAAAACATGCAGAATATTCTATTTTGTCAGAGTTAAACGTTCATCTACATCTTTTCTTAGGATGAAATCAAAACTCGACCGGTTCCGCCCGGTTCCGTCCAGCGGTTGACTAACAATAGAAACTGGCTGAACTGGCGGTCAACCGCCGGTCGAGTCAGACATTGTATTATTGGAACAGGTATAAAAACAAATTTGGCTACCAACCAAATTTATAATCTTTTAATTTCGTTAACAACTTTTTAATTATGTTTAAAAAGACTTGGGGAAACTTTGAACTTGTGAACCCTTTATGTTTGTAGACACCTCCCAATTGGGCTATTCCATTTAAAATCCACACTACCCCTATGGAAGATTTAGCTAAAGTCTTCCACAGAGGGAGTATAAGTTTTGAATAGAATAGACAATTGGGTAACTTCCATTTGAAATACTCACTCCAGTTTCGGAAGATATAGGTGAAGCCATAATACAGGGGGAGTATGGGTTTCAAAATGATTAACCCTGACCAATTACATTTGAAAAACATACTCCCCTTGTGGTGGATATTTCCAAATCTTCCACAGGGGGAGTGTGGATATCAACTGGAATAACCCATTACATGCACGTTGCGTCGAGATATTGCACGGTGATTATATAGTCAGTATAGCCTGCAGAATAATATGAAATGTTTCAAAATTATTCACACTTTTTACAAACTTCATATCCACTACATACAAAAATAAAATATTAAACTATTTACAAAAAGAACAGCTAGACTTCCCACAAAAGTTGTCCCCGAGTTTCCTGTATGTGCTGGGGCATTGCATAAGTTGGTTTCGCAGCATGTTGCGTTGCTGACGATTTGGTTACCACCAGTACAGTAGCCAGCAGTCTCCATTTCTGCATCAAGGCAGCCACGGGTTAAAGTCTGTGCTATTCCAAGATTCGCTATAAAACTCTGCAAGGCGGAAATGAAATTTGAATAAAACTGTTAGGTTGGCGAAGTTGTATTTTTTTTAAAGATTTTAGTTAAAATTGTTTGACTTCTGAGAGCTCCTATGTGATATGTCCAAGATTTTAAGCTATTTTACCCCCATATGATCGTTTAAAACCCTTCGTAAAATCAATTTTTAGAACACTGGGTAAGAAATTGGTTTGGTAAGGTTTTTTTACCAAACATTGGGGTAAATTTTACCCAACATCGGGTTACTATTGGGTAAAAACCTTACCCAATCCATGCAGGGGCGTAGCCAGCTTTCTTGGTCGGGGGGGGCAAAATAAAATTTTGGGGGCACAGACGAAAAAAATTGCAGTTGCATCATACAATACATAGAGACTGTATGTCTTCGAGCTTCCCGAAAAGGGCCTTATTGGGATGATGTGTGCGCGTAGCGCGAAAAAATGGTATTTTACACTATTCTCGCCCATTATCCGGCTAGAAAGGGTGTTATTGTTACAATGTGCGCGCGTAGCGCGGAAAACATTTGTATTTTACACTATTTTGGCCCTGAATTTTGCTAGAAAAGGGCTCCTTGCCCTTTTTCTTTTCCTTTGCCCTCCTGATTTTCTCTTTCGTTTTTTGTCAGAGGGGCACTTTTTCTTTCATTTTTTTTGTCAGGGGGCCACTCTACCCCCCCAATTGTCCGCTACGGTCGACTAATCCAATCGATAATGACGCTATTGACATGTACGAGCGGAGCTCCACTGACCGAGTTTTGGGTATTTTTCACTGGTTTGCAGCTGTTTGCTGTCATTCAAGGCGGACCACCGTTATTATAAGGACTATGCTAATAATTTAAAGATTGACATGTAGAAAATAAACCATACTTGATTGACAGAAAGTACTAAATTTGTATCTATTACGGTTTTATGACACCAATCTTCCAAATACGCCCAAGTCATGGCTGCCCGGTGAAGCAAAATGTGCATTCGAATAACACGGCGAGTTTGGATAGATGGTAGGATTTCTTTTAATAAAATGTATGTTCCCCGTTATTAAAGCTTGTATCGGGTTGAAGATTCAGATATTTGGAAAAGAATAAGTAATTGAAACATAGAGCAAGTACTAAAATCATAGCTTTTACACTTTTTGATATATGATGCTAACTAGTTCATCCCCAATAGCTACAACACAACGCTACCAGTAGGGTTCAATTGCCTATTGTGAGTGCCCCTGTGTTGTGTGCATACATGTAGTTAACAATAACTGCATGATGATCGTCGGTCGATTCAAAGGTCGGACACATTTGTTTCTGGTGCCTTAGGTATATGTGACCGTACACGACGAATGAGGCATAAATTCCTCCACCGGTCAATTTTGTTTTATTTCGTGTTTAGAAAATATATATCATAAGCTTTAAAATTGTATATCATTTGACTTCAACATATATCCAGAAGCAGGGTTATGGTTTGCTGAACTTTGCTCCTTCAACAAAATGGTACCATTTTTCGTTTCTACATGTGTCTCTTTTTCCACATTGCTGTTAATAAATCATCCCCAAGTCAATGAGATTCAAGCATGTCCTCTCATTGTTATTTGTTGGTTATACATACCTAGACAAAATACAATGCTTTGTAACCCACCACTTGAAAGGATTTAGCCAAAGCAAACAAAGACCAGAGCTATTAAGAATTCTATAGACATCTAAGGTAGAAGCTTATAATCCTCTTCAACAATAGGATTATTGATTGGTTCAAAATGAGTTAGAGGGAGAGCGTGGCGCAATGGTTAGGGTACTTGCCTTTAGTGCATGAGGTCCCGGGTTCGATTCCCGGCGGTGGCGATTTGCTGGGATATTGACTTGGAAAAGAAAAGTCTGAAATTAATTGGCAACATCTGTAGATTAAATTCAGACTTCCGCTCTCCCCATGGTTCATTTAGAATTGGTTAAATGAATCTTGAAAGTACTCCGTCCTTTGGAGGGGGCGTTAAGCCGTCGGTCCCGTGTGCAGAGAGTCATACCTGTACATGTATCTCGCAGACAGTTTCGAAAAGAGTAGGGTGTTAACCCCTGACTGTTCCCAACCCGTCCTGGTGTTCAGATGGACCCCAATGGAAATAAGCTTCAATAGAGGCTTTCTTGGGTTATCCAGGGTTGTCAAATTCCGAACAAATCAAATCAAAAATCAAAATGAGTTACATGTCGCACCAACTTGAGGTACCGATGAATGCAATTTAGGACATTTATGGCTCATTTGTCCTGTACGGTCACATATATCTGAAAAGGAGTATATAATGTGGAATTACCAACTTACAATACACTTTCCTGATGGGCAAGCTACGCTCATGACAGTCTGCGATGGAAAGGTGCCATTGAAACATTCAGCTTCCATCGCATCAGTGCTGGGAATGACTGTATCACATCGCCAGCAATGTACTGAAATGAGACAAGATAATGGACCACTACATTTGAAATCCACACTCCCTCTGTGGAAGATTTAGCTAAAGTCTCCCACAGAGGGAGTATAGTTTTCAAATAGGATAGACAATTGGGTAACTTCCATTTGAAATACTCAATAGGTAACGTAATCATTAGAAATATACACCAGGCACAAAAAGAAACTCGTCAGTTATATTCATCCTCGCTGTTCAATTACTTGATAATTTTGGAGAATTCTGAAATATACATTTTGTTAATTGGACTTTGCTTTCTCATTTGACACCCTGTTCGTGAAAAACGAACAAGAATTGACCAAGATATGCGCCTCCAAAGCCTCAAACCCCAAAATCAAAAGTTGCATTTTCAACGATTTTCAATGGGAACGCATCGTTGTATTGCACACAAGCACCACGGGCCAATCGATAAAACACACAGTGTAACAAGCACAATTGAATCGTTGAAATTGCAACTTTTCATTTTGGGGTTTGAGAGTTTGGAGGCGCATATCTTGGTCAATTCTTGCTCAATGTTCACGAACATGGTGTCAAATGAGAAAGAAAAGTCAAATTAACAAAATGTATATTTCAGAATAATCAAGTTATTGAACAGTAAAGATGAATGTAACTGACGAGTTTCTTTTTGTGCCTGGTGTATATATCCCTCTGTGGAAAACTTTTATTAAATCTTCTACAGGGTAATAGGCCAATCAAATTAAGGAATATCATGGTTTAAGGAAGGGTATGAACGTTTGGACAGTATTTATTGTGGGACATTAGAGCACATCAGACATATCGAATTGCATTCTGAATACGAAGAATGTCCTTCTGATATCAAATAATTTTGATTTTTGAAATTCGCAATGTAATACATTATTTTTGGCAAATCATTAAAATTGATATTTTTGATATTTAACAGTACTCGAAGTAAACTTTATAAATCTGATGATTTATATTTGAAGTGTATGTAGGTGGGATGAAAAGCCGACGATCAATTGAAAATTTTGACCTTTCGTATTGAAGATATGGATTTTTTCCCAAAACACCAAAAAAATGAGGAGTTTTGGGGGAAAAAATCCATATCTTCAATATGAAAGGTCAAAATTTTCAATTGATCGTCGGCTTTTCCTCCCAGCTACATACACTTTAAGACTATATCATTAAATTTATAAAATTTACTTCGAGGACTGTTATATCTCCAAAATGTGAAAAATATCAAATTTTAATAATTTGTCATAAGATTTGCATTATATCGTGAATTTCATAAAATGAAAATTATTTGATATCAGAAAGACATTCTTCGTATTCAGAATGCAATTCGATAGGTCTGATGTGCTCTCATGTCCCACAAAAAATACTGTCGAAACGCTCAAAACGCGCATTCCAGTTCCCTTAACCCACCACTAATTGCAAGAGTATATATATACCGGTAAAAGAAATATCAAAGGTCCCCCTTAGTCCAAGTAGTGGAACAGTGCCTAATTTGCAGAGGGAGTATAGTTTTCAAATAGGATAGACAATTGGGTAACGTAATCATTAGAAATATATGGGTGATTCTCTGAAAAGAGTAACTTTTAAGTCCCGCGACTTTCGGCGCTCATAAAAGTTTTAAAAGCGGATTTTTTTCTCCTTTTTTTTTCTTAGTCATTGACTTTTGTATGTATAAAAATAGTTAAGAACATCCAAGTGGGGAAAAATTAATTTCTTGAGTCAAAAATTCTTCAATATCTGACGACCCCCTGAAAACCCCATGTCCCGATGTCACGCACCGAATTTTAGTGATTTTGTAGTATTTTTGTGAGCAAGTGTGGGAAGTGAAAATTACCACTGACTGGGGTAAATATCATGTCTAAGAAGGTTTAAATGCTTAAAACCACTTCTAAAGTCAATATTATGGAATAATTCAAAATTTGTGTCAAAAATTGCTGTCCCTTGGTTTTGCATCATTGCCGTCACATTGGCATCAAAACGACTGGAGGTGAAGACCAAATATCAGAGGTCAATAATTTGACCCTGTACGCTGCCTTTACAGACGACGAAAAACATCAACCCGGAATAGGTGCACATTGGTACTCTTTTCCTGCCAATTTTGAGGGTATCTTCAAGTATACACGCGCGTACCTTTATTCAACATCATCTCCAAACGTTTCTGATCAATTTGATATAAGTCTTATTGTTGAAATTTTCCGGAAAATAATGATGGTTGAATATGTCCCACAAGCTGTTGTGGTGATATGTAACACGTGGGTAAGATTTACCCTGCTATTAATCGTAAGCAATGTCTGAACCATCATCTCCGCTACATCAGTTGGCGTCACAATTTGCCGTGGCGGAGATGATTCTCTATAGGAATTCGTGTAGAAATATCATCTCCGTCACATCACCATCATCTCCATCACATCACCGGATCTTGAGATACAGCGAAGTCCAGTTTAGTTTATCAGAAAATGCTTACCAATTCTAGACCTTCTCATCTGTATGAATTTAATTTTCAAGTAGTGTGAAAACATTACTGAAATCAAATGTCTGTGACGGAGATGATTCTCTATAGGAACTTGTGTAGAAATATCATCTCCGTCACATCACTATCATCTCCATCACAGCATTGTCATCTCCATCACAATTGTTGTTGACTTTTATTTGACCTTTGACCCAGACAACATGGAATTTACTACTTGGAAATGTAATTGATATTGTATGTGTTTACTATGTCAATAGAAATTTATTTAGTTATTTCAAGCAAAATTATGAATATACTTTAGTTTGTATAAAAAAATACTAACAGACATGACTTTTTCCGTACAGCCTGCCTCTCATTGTCTCAACTAAATGACGAAAGTACAAAATCATATTTTTTAAATCAAAAAAGCAAACATGAATCAAGCAACTTACAAGTTATCCATAAAACTCATAATTAAGAGTTTTAACAATTTTTTTTGTCCTTATTTCCTTTTTGGCCTAAATGTGACGGAGATGATGCTCACCTGGCACAACCTGCAGATTACGCCCTCTATAATATAGAGGGCGCCCTAAAGATTGCGCCAAATATTGTTTTCATGCACTAGAGACTTACATCCTTACAGATATGTAAAGGAAACATTTTTATAATCATTTTCAAATTCATATTTGCCTATCTTCAAATAGTACACCTTTTCAGAGAAATGCCCATATATATCCCTCTGTGGAAAACTTTTCTTAAATCTTCTACAGGGTAATAGACCAATCAAATTAAGGAATATCATGGTTTAAGGGAAGGGGTATGAACGTTTGGACAGTATTTATTGTGGGACATTAGAGCACATCAGACATATCGAATTGCATTCTGAATACGAAGAATGTCATTCTGATATCAAATAATTTTGATTTTTGAAATTCGCAATGTAATACACATTTTATGGCAAATCATTAAAATTGATATTTTTGATATTTAACAGTACTCGAAGTAAACTTTATAAATCTGATGATTTATATTTGAAGTGTATGTAGGTGGGATGAAAAGCCGACGATCAATTGAAAATTTTGACCTTTCGTATTGAAGATATGGATTTTTCCCCAAAACACCAAAAAAAAATTAGGTCTTTTTGGGAAAAAAATCCATATCTTCAATATGAAAGGTCAAAATTTTCAATTGATCGTCGGCTTTTCCTCCCAGCTACATACACTTTAAGACTATATCATTAAATTTATAAAATTTACTTCGAGGACTGTTATATCTCCAAAATGTGAAAAATGTCATAAGATTTGCATTATATCGTGAATTTCATAAAATGAAAATTATTTGATATCAGAAAGACATTCTTCGTATTCAGAATGCAATTCGATAGGTCTGATGTGCTCTCATGTCCCACAAAAAATACTGTCGAAACGCTCAAAACGCGCATTCCAGTTCCCTTAACCCACCACTAATTGCAACAGTATATACCGGTAAAAGAAATATCAAAGGTCCCCCTTAGTCCAAGTGGAACAGTGCCTAATTTGCATAAATTCATGGGGGGGGGGGGGTAAATTTCAAAGTTAGTCAAATCTTGTTTAAAACCATACCACTGTCAGAAAAAGTATGAGTTTGACCAATCTCCGACATACAGTTCTGAAGTTATAGGCAAAAAGGTCAATGGTCAAATCTTGAGGTCCACAGTTGTTTACAATGGAAATATTTATAGTCCAACTGGTCTCAAATTGTTCCTTTGGCCAAAAAAATAAAAATGAGATAAGTTGCATTGTTTTGGATGTTTTGTTACATGGGCTAAATGGCATTCGATCTTCTTTGCCATGTTACCAAGGTAACAAACCACATGACATATGGCAAACTATTCATTAAAAAAAAATGTTTTTGCAAGCGGAGCAATATGAAACCATTTTTATCAAAATCGGAGCATTTTTCAATTTTTGTCCCCCTGTGGAATCCAAATTTTAACATAATATGACCTTTTCCCCCATAACTCAAGAAATGTATATAGGAGATGACCAAAGGAATCATAGGTATGGTTTTTAACAACAATTGACCAAATTTGAAATTTCACCCCTGCAAAAGAAAGGGCTATGCTTTTTTCTTTCTTTGCTTTTTTTAGAAAATGAGGTAGGTATAATGCGATATGCAATATTTTTTGGGGTTTTTTTTTACAGTCAAAGCAACAATGTTTGTAGTATTCAAAAACAGTACAGATACATAGTTCCCCCTCCTCGCACTTATGTAAAGCCCAGTTTCAGAGTAAAACTGCTCCTCCTTAAGAATTTAGAATTAGAATTTAGAAATGTGTACAAAAAACAACAACCAAACTGCAAAAAAAAGAAAGACACTTTTCTTTGGATCGCGATACGATACTGAGAATATCAACAAAAAAAAGAAGAAAAAAACGCGCTTGAAGCGCAAAATTGGAGTTCACTGTTCACATAGCAATGCGCGCGGGTGCCTGAGACAGATGTATTATGTGGTTTTTTTTCACGCATGCTTACAGTGTTTACTTCCGTTTTCAGAGCGTCAAGCCGATCAATCAATACAAATCGCTGATGAGGCAAAAACGACGTCGCTTATATGCAATTTAAAGAAATCTCAACTTCCGAGCGATGACGCTTGACACGTGAATGCATCAACCAATCATAAACAACCAACTGGATCTATTATTTTGCTAATTGGTTTACCTTTCTCGATATATTAACTTTCGGTGATGAATTAATTCAATGCAATAATTATTGACAGCAATTTGGATGTTCTAAAAATAAATTTTGTGGCATTTAGAATACTTAAAGTACTTTAGGCGTAAGTAGCCTATGTCCAGAATGGTCGACTGCTGATCCGTCGGATAACGCTTTTTCAATGGGAAATGAACTTCGCTGCTTGGATGATGTCACGATGAGGTTAGCAGTTATTCCGTATTGAAAAGTGTGTTCCGACGGATCTGCACTCCACCGCCTCGCAAAAGCAACAAGCGACGATCGCAAAATTCACGAAGTTGCCCCCAACGTTTTCGCAATCGCTCGGCAATCGAGTGTAAATTCAGCTTAATGCTTACCTGTATGATTTCCTGCATGCGCAGCGCCATGCCCAGCGCCATGCGCAGCGTTATGCCCAGTGCCATACCCATTGCCATTCCCAGTGCCCTGCCCAGCGCCATGCCCACCATGCCCGCCATGCGCAGAAACAGCTGCTACAACTGCTACTAAAACTACAACTACGTAACGAAGATCCATTATTAGGCCCTGTGATAAAACAAAGAGAAAAATGAGCAATCAATTAGTACATGTACCTGTAATTTGCGTGTTAATTTTGCTATTATTGCCTTCATTAACTCATTTCCTGTATGATATAAACGTATGAATTATTAAGAAGTAGGCTATATTGCAGATTGAATAAATTTCTTTTGCACAAAACCAGAAATTAACTCACGATTGACGGTTTCGTCTATCATGGTCGATAGACATCTTCAGAATGATGATGGTAGATCCTCACCACTTCCGGTTTGCCGGATCCCGACCGTAGATGGTGTATCAGCCAGGAGAGGATCATAGACGTGACTTAAGAAGTGGACGTCCTCGTCTCTATTCATGACGCTGGCTCCCCTTCTACCATCATCATTCTGAAGATGTCTATCGACCATGACAGACGAAACCGTCAATCGTGAGTTGATTTCTGGTTTTGTGCAAAAGAAATTTATTCAATCTGTATATCTACAAACCTGATGAATCTATTCAGTGAAGTATACTGCAATTTTTAATTAAATATCTAAAACATGAAAAATGTGGCTCCCGTGCAGTCCCACTCGCCTCAGCTATTCCAGAAAATATGTGCACACCCCCTATAGAGGGGTAACTTTTCAATCAAAGAAATGTCTGGATTTCCAGGTCTGCTTTCTGAAAACGACTGGAATTCTAGTTGCAAATCAATGTCACTTTAAAAAGCCTGGAAATCCAATTAAATGAATGATTAAACACGGAATGTCCAAAATGCATGAGCTCTCATATTAAGGATTTCTGATTTTGAACTATTTTTCTGCTGTTTTTTCTTTTCGCCTTTGGACACTTTAAAAGTCTGGATTTCCAACAGTCATGACTGGACAAAAAGTCGGGAAATCCGAACTCGGGTGTGCATCTATTTTATGGAATAGCTAATTTGCGCTCAAACCCCACAAAAAACTTTTTGTATCAACTTCTGAACAATTATTTTGAAAGCCTATAATTTGTCATTTGTGACGTGTCATGTCAAAAGGAGACACTTTTGGGCAGGTTATCAATTTTGAGGTTTTCCATATTTTAAATAAAGAGATATTTTGCTCCATAACGCCGTTTTCTCCAATGAAATCGGACATTCCTAAGCGAAGATATTGAGTTCGTAAGTCATGGTATTATAAAATTGGATATTGAGATATCGGACTTTGAAAATATTATCGACAATGTTGAGAGTAGGAATTACCTTGAAAAATGTCTCAAAAATACAAGATGCCAAATTGTGAAAGAATCACCCCGGACAGATTTTTGGCTATTTCTCCATTTACGATCCTGCCCAAAAGTGTCTCCTTTTGACATGACACGTCACATTTATGAGGGAATCTACTTTATGAATTATAAAACAGACCAAAAAAAAATTACACAAAACCCTCCCCCACCCCCCACCTACCCCCCCAACAAAAAAAAAAAATCACACATGTCTAATGGCAAGGTGGAATTATACAAAAAATACAGTTTTTGAAGTTTGTGTGTCTGTGAGACTGTAGTATATTAGGCCAAAAAAACAAAGGTGTTTGTTTGCCCAGACACGACCGACCCAAAAAAATCAAAAAACATCAAACACTTTTTTTTAAACAATGATACAAAAATAAAGAAAATGATGTTTTTCTATACAAAATGCTAAATGACACTTGAAAGTTAATATTCCTAGCAATCACAGCTTTCATTTTCCCATTTAACCCTCCCCAACAATATTTCACCATCAATCAGTATAGAGAAATTTATACAGGCTTTATCAAGATTTTGTTGCCAAAGAGATCAAGCTTTATATGGTAAGGTTGAAATACATTCATACACTCCTATTTCAATTTAGCAGCCAATTAGAAAAGCGGTTAGAAAAGTACGCGGAGTGCATTGATTTTGCACGTGTTCGCGTCGCGTAGGACTGATTCATTTTTGGGGTGGGTTCATGCATTAGAGGCATTAACAACAGCGCGCGTGCATTATTTTTTTCTAATTTCTCTCCCAACAAGTAATACGCGTTCATTAAACAAGTACAAAATGTAAGACTTGCTGCAACACATACTCTTAAAAAAAAAAAAAGGGAAATCGACCTACCGATCCACTCCTTTCTACACCATGTCTGGGCAAACAAACGCTTTTTTTTTTTTTTTTTTTAGTCATGATTCGATTACCATATATGGATATCCGCGGTTTCCTTTGCTGATCATTTTGATTCAAAAAAGGAATAAAGTCATGAGTCATTCATAAATCATAATTCGTAAACGCACAACAACAACGCCATGTGCAAGTTTACTACTTTTCCGACATATCGTTTTGAAGCTTATTGACTGTATGAGAATCATTTGTTTGTTTGTTTGTTTGTTTGTTTCTTTGTTTGTTCGTTTGTGTGTGTGTAGGGGTGGGGGGGTGTGTGTATGTTTATTTGTTTACCTAGAGTGCAATGGTCCAGACTTGTCCAGACCTACAATCCAGGAAAAAATAGTTGGCACACTTGCACTAAACAATGGAAATGCGTGCCCTATCAAAATTGGAGAGGCGAGTGAAACATGCATGCAATATATGTGAAGTGCAGACTCCCCTATATCTCACCCTTCCCCACTCCCCATCTTTCAGGGTCTCACGGACCTGTTGACAACATGGCTTGGTCCAACATTGCCAAAGTCAGGATATAGCTTAATAAAAAAAGCATGCTGCCCTTAGAAGTAAAAGGAAGCATAGCGGTAATTAATTTCTCCTGTATTTAATACAAAATGTAAATTTAATTATAGTTTTCAATATCCTTCACGAAATGCAAATTTCATTTTGAGGGATATTTTGTGTTGAATTTAACCGTCTGTTATGCACTTATTCTTTTCTATCAATATCATTATTACATTATTAATTATAAACATTTGCGAGTTGCAAAAGTGAAAGTGAAGAGTAGCTTATAATACTTACATATATTTTTACTATAATAAAAACTTAATTTATTGTTGTTAATGAGTTATCATCTAAAAAAGTATATCTGTGATTTTAATTCTTCTACACGCTCGCTATGAATTGAGCAATGTATTTTTTTCCAAAGCTCACTATCATTCGTAAGATGCTGTGAACTACTAAATCACAACAGTTTAAAATAACTAATAACCTTAACGTTGTACAAATCATACTAATCGTATTACACACAATGACTTATGGTTTATGGTTCGTTCAGTAAGCCGACGTATACGTTTGAAAGCAACACTTACGCTATACAGTAACGTATAAATGTCATTTGAAATTATGATATTAAAATGTGGGCGTGGAATTTGGCCGCCGTAGCTCTCTTCAAAAACAAGTTACACAACATTCATTTTACGCACCCTATTACATAACGCATAACTCTTACCTTTTTTACTTTTCCAGTTGACAAATGGTATTGGTATAAAACTTTTTAAAAAGTTTTGAACACGTTCGAGTAGAATTGGTTAAGTTCCACGGTTAAGTGCAGCATGTACGTGACTTACGATGTGACGGTGACCGTTTCTTGTCTGTTAAATTAACAGTGCTATGACGTCATCAAGTCTACATGGCCCGCTTTCTTAAAGGATGTTTGTACAGGGTGTCCCTGAAAGAACTGTATCGTTGGGTATTATATTTTAAGGGCTCGGGTATGAGCATTTGGGCAGTATTTTTTGTGGGACATGAGAGCATATCAGACATATCGAATTGCATTTTGAATACGAAGAATGTCCTTTTGATATAATATTCGCGATATATTACACACTTTATGGTAAATGATATAAAAATTGATATTTTTGATATTTAACAGTCCTCGAAGTAGGCCCTAAACTTTATAAATCTAATGATATGTACTTATTAAAGTTTTTATGTATTTATGTAGCTGGGACGATCAATTGAAAAATGTTACCTTTCGTATTGAAGATATGGATTTTTTCACCAAAACACCAAAAAAATTAGGTTTTTTGGGGAAAAAACACCGCCTACAAATTGCCACACAGTAATTTCTATTTTAAATCTATAATAATATAATTGGTACTTTCACAATCCCCCCATTCATAACTCCCCCCCCCCCCCCCGTAAAACCCAAAATGACAAACATTTACACGTTTTGCAGCAATTTTCCGCAAAATTTGTTGATTTTGTCCCCCCCCACCCTGAAATTCACTTTGAACCCCCCCCCCCCCCCCCATGTACCCGCAGAAAAAATAACCTGCGCCACCACTGCAACGAAAGAATGTATGGCCTATACTTTGGAAATCTCTTTTCACTTTTGCACGAAATCCCATTGGATTGACCCCTTTCATGCAAGTATTCGTAGAAACGCATCGCAATTATAAATATTTACAAAAAAGAGATTAAATCACAACCACGACAGTTAGAACATCAAACTGGAATGACCTGGGATATTCAGATTTTCTATAGGCCTACGACTAACAACACATTGATGTAGGACCTATATATAGTTTACAGACTTGCATTAATATAGTGCGTTAAAAGAAGGAACATAATATTTCCGTCCTCATTTAGCATGAAAACGATATTTCGCAGCAAAAACTGTAAATATAATTATGATGTTCTTTATCAATTTCAGAAAATTAATTAATGAGCTCATTATTGTAATTCATATACAAACCTCACAGCGATTTTAAGTTAAAACCTCACAGCAGATTTGCGTGATTATATATACCGGTATGTTAACACTCAACTTAACAGTTAAACTAATATCCAAACAAGATTCATCAAAGATAAAACATAATAAATCCATCATAGAAAAATCCCTAAGGTTGCTGAATTCAACAGACATGTACAAGCAACCATTTCCCATTCGGGAAGTTCATGATTAGGTAATCATGGTAATGTGCTACTAGATGTGAATCAGCATAAAACACTGAATAATTGTGTTGAAAACATCGTTAAAATATCGCCACATTTGTCGGGGTCCCGGGACACCATGTTTATGAAGACTTTGTCTCAATATTCTCTTACATATTTCTTCACAAAAAACATTTCATATTTGCTTTCAGGCAATCCTCAAAGCTCAGCGATATCCGCTAATTTGTGTGGGGGTCTGGTCTCTGCCCTAGCATAAAAACGAATCATTTCTGTGTTCTTACTATAATCATGATAAAAAGACCGAATTAAAAAGACTAGTTTGCGCACATGACGTTAGACTAATTCCAATCAGCCGTCTACACTTCGCATGTACTGTGTAGCCTATGCTTCATAGTGACGACTGATTATCTTACAGCCAATATCATGACGGACTTCTGAAAACTATTCAATGCGACTTTGGTTGTGCGCCGTAGCGCGACTGACTAGCGGCGCCCGCGTACCGCGTCGCTGTACCGCGCCGCTGTGACAAGATCGCGCTCTGAACTTCTAAAAACAACAAACTCGGTCAAAAGGTCAATTTGGACACAACTGCGCATGCTCTATGCCACAGGAATCCTGTTGCAAAATCCGTCACTTTTTTTCCACGTAGTTTTCTCAGTCGTCAATCCAGACGGTTGACGACTGAGGGCAGCAGTCTAACATGACGTCCTGTCAACCAGACCAAACATGCTGTACTGCGCAGGTCAGCAACCAATCAAGTCGCGACAGTGTCCTGACGTCAGACACAAACTAGTCTTTTTTAATACAGTGTTTTTCAATGGAGGACGGGTCTGGGAATAGACCAGAACATGACGCAGCAGCGGCGGCAGAATTGACTTTTTCTGTAAACCCCATAGTTCCTTGCGGTTAGACCTGATATGTCGTCATTTGACGTCACGCCAACTTGCAATGCGCAGTTACGATGTTCAATAAACGATGTGCGAATCGTCGTGACGTCAAATGACGACATCTCCGGTCTAACCGCAAGGAATGATGGGATTTACCGAAACGGACAATTGAAATTGGTCAACAGCAACTTCACCCTTTCCCATTTCGCCCACGTAGCTAAGCCTACTAGTTTGCCCTATCCAGTCCTAAGCTAAAATTCATGTTAAAAGGGCATTTCGTGATCCACAGCCTCATCCCCCACTTTTCTCAAAAAAAGTTGAGATAGGCCTATTTATACCACTGGAAACCTCTGGCTACATAATGTTTATGTACCAAAAATTTCTTGCAGATTAATTCGTTTAGCTAAAATATCTTCATATTTTATTTTCGTTCTGGTATACCAGAACGAAATTACAACAGTGGCCTATGCAGCAGTGTAATACACATAATCATGCATAACTCGCAACGCAAAATCGGAATCAACTGAAATTTTGGGAATAAGCTTTTTTCGTGGATATCTACTGACAAATATCATAAAAAGTGGATGCTAGGATCACGAAATCCCCCTTTAACATACATAAATAGTAGACCGCATGCGCTATTCCAGTTGAAATCCATACACCACCTATGGAAGACATGACCTTAATCTTTCACACAAGGAGTGTGAATTTCAAATGGTGTTGACTGAATGGATGATTCCATTTGAAATCTACACCCCCTGTGTGGGAGATTAAAGTCATGTCTACTGTAGGGGTTGTGTGGATTTCAACTGGAATAAGCCCAATGTTCGTGGTTCCGCCTAGTATCACTTATCCAGTAAAGATGACATCATAAGCTTACCCGAAACTTTCTCTTATTTATTTACCACCGTCATCCAAACCCAAATAATAATCCTCCCTGCTAAATCAAACTTTCATAAATCATAGCAATATAAAACGGCTGATAGGGTGAAACTGCAGGAGACGAAGTTGGAATATTATACAAATTTTGTTTTAAAACTTCAAAAAATTCAGAAATGGAGATTGTCATGACCATATTTGGAATTAGCATGAAAAATGCATTAACATGAGTAGTATTGGCCCCGGGGGTACTCAACTTTAGAAGTGACGGGTATGTGCCTACCGGGGTCGCGAAGTAGGGGCCTATCGGGAACAAAGCGTTATTTTTAAAAAGGGGGGGGTCATGGGTATAAACAAAATAAAAAAGGGGGTCATTGGGTATAATATTTTGAAAAAAGGGGGTCATTGAGTATAAGATTTCAAAAAAGGGTCATCGGGTAGAAAAATTTGAAAAAATGGAGCAAAAGTTTTGAAAGTTTTGGCATAATTTTGAAAAAAATTGAGCAAAATTTGAAAGTTTCGGCATTTTTTGTGGCATTTTGATGATTCTCTTCTAGAAAATCTAGAAAAAAAGGGGGTCATTGGGTAGCCGCAACCAAAAAAAGCGGGTCATTGGGTAGCCGCAACTAAAAAAAAAAAGGGGGTCATCGGGTATAGTCGACTTCAAAAGAGGGGCCTATTGACAGGCACTTACCGTCACTTCCAAAGTTGACTGCCCTCCCCCCCGGGTATTGGCTCAGTGGTTAAAGATGCTCTTGATATTTTGAGAAAATATCTAAAACCTTTACGATGAAGACTATGGGTAGTATGCAGAGCACATTTCTAGCAAGTCGGTTCGTGTCAAGTTCGTTTATTTTTTCTAATACTAGTTTGAAAAAGGGACATTCTTGGGGAGTTGAACGTACTCACTACCATGACTATGTATGAGTTATATGTGTAGTACGTAGGGCCTATCACTATCACTAACTTTTTGTTTTATCCAGCACGATCAGCAGGGCTGTTTTTCGCTCCAACTTGGAACATTGTCAATGATAGTCACGTAAGTATACATACATTGGGGTTATTTGATAAATTTTTATACAATTAGTTCACCATAATAGCATTTTGCGCGCATTTTTTCCAACTCTCCGCTCCGATTCTTAGCTGCGACTTTAAGCTGCGACTCTCCGCTGCGCGCTGGGACTCTCCGCTGCGACTCTCCGCTGCGACTTTTTGCTGAGTGAGCCTTTCCGTTGCGACTCTCCGCAGAGACTTTTGGTTCTCCGCTGTTACTATTCCCTCCCAGGATTATTTATTGTTTGGGGCTTTTGTTCTTCTTCCCACCACTTTTTGTCGTTGCTGAACAATGCTGCATCACGCTGCATCTCTGCGTTTGTCCGCTAAGTGACCCTTTTCGCTGCGACTCTCCGCTGAGAGTTTTGGTTCTCCGCTGTTACTATTCCCTCCCATTATTATTTATTGTTTGGGGCTTTTGTTCTTCTTCCCGCCACTTTTTTTTTTTTGCTGAACAATGCTGCATCACGCTGCATCTCTGCGTTTGTCCGCTAAGTGAGCCTTTTCGCTGCGACTCTCCGCTGAGAGTTTTGGTTCTCCGCTGTTACTATTCACTCCCATTATTATTTTATTGTTTGGGGCTTTTGTTTTTTTTCCCGCCACTTTTTTTTCGTTGCTGAACAATGCTGCATCAAACTGCATCTCTGCGTTTGTTGCCAACGCAAAAATATCTAACTATAATTAGCCCTTATGCTCATTTTATTTGTTTGTTTGTTTGTGGGAAAGTTGCGATTTCAACAGAAATAAAGAGCATTTTGCGTTTATTTGCGATTCTTACAGAACCTCAAGATGACGATCCCATTAGCATGGAATGACCGCGTTGTGTTTCTCTTCATTACAATACTATGTGGCATCCTGGAGATAACAAGTGCCTACCACTTGGAGTCTTCTGAGAATTCTACGCATCAAAGCCTGGAAGATAGAATACTTCATCTGGAAACCTTGGTCCACAAACTAACAGTAGCTATTCAACACAATGGTGGACAAGATAACGGGAAGACAGACAAAGTAAGTCAAGCTCTCATCATCGTTGTCATCACGCATGAGCAACATCCTCCTCCTTGTGCTCATCCCCCGGCCTTCTTCCCTTCTTATCATCATCATCTTCATAATCATCATCATCATCATCAGCAGCAGCAGCAGCAGCATCAACTTCAGCAGCAGCAACAGCAGCAGCAGCAGCAGCAGCATCTTCATCAGCATCAATTTCATAATCATCATCAGCATCATCTTCAGCATCATCATCAGCAGTAGCATCATCATCAGCAGCAGCACTCTTTTCATAATCATCAGCAGCAGCAGCATCGTCATTATCATCGGCATCCTCCTCATCGTGATCGTCATTTTCATCATCTTTTTAATCGGCATCGTCGTCGTCATCATTATCGTCATCGTATCGTCATCATCAGCAGCATCATCAGTAGGATCGGCCTCCTCCTTATCGTGGTCGTCATCATCATCATTATCATCGGCACCGTTGTCGTCATCATTATCGTCATCGTATCGTATCGTATCGTCATCATCATCATCATCGACCTCCTCCTTCTCCTCCTCCTCGTCGTCTTTGTCATGTGTGATCATTATCACTAAAAAGTTGTTGGCAGCAGTTTATTATCATGTTCTGAGGCAAATGTCTTTAAAGGTATTATTTCAAACATTTTACAAAATTCTAGGGTATTGAGCAGAGATTTTGGTGTTTAAAAACTTTCTGGCGTTCCCGAATATAAAACGATTATTCTGCCACAATGGTTGATACGTCCACTTTTTAATTTGCTAGAACAAATCGGAAGGAGGCAGTCGTGTACGTCGTAGCGCCAATGGTACCGACCTTAATTCATCTGGATCGGGAATTTTAGGTAAGCTGGTAGAATTTTGTAAAATATATTATTATGTAATTTCGCAACACAAAAGTATGGTACATAGATAAATCTAAAGGGAGCTTCAAATCACTTTATGGCCTTTTATGAGCCGGTCGCATCCTGACATTATCTTTGTATAACTGACGCACATCGTCATCATTCCTATATCTTCGTGTCAAAAATTGCCGTGATAGTACGGCGAATCCTCTCATTTTTCAACAGCTACGCATGGCGATTTTGTTCGAGATAGGCCGAGCGACTCAGGCTAAGCATACCATGACTATCATATGAGATACTACAGAGTTTCTATATTCTACACATTATTACGATTTGTGCATGCTCTAGTACCCCATATGATGTTTCTATTACAAGAAAATCAATTAGTTTTCAGGTAAAAGCAGGGTTTTGTTTCCAGTACACTAACTCGAAAAGCAATACACTAATTAGCGGGGCCTTGCAGCTTGCTGTGGATATCTTTTACTGCATTTTATAAGTAAAGATTTTGAAATCTAAAGTAAAAATTGTGATATATTTAATTTTGAGAATTACAATTATACTCTATAATAGGTATAAAGGAACACGTTTAGCCCATTCAGTTAAGTTCCAGGTGCAAGTGCTATAACACAATGCATATGTAAACTTCCCTTTATCTGTGTCAATAATAGAATATTGATTTCAACGGACTATGGCGCTGTATGGAAAAAAAATATTTATAATACAGGGTGTTGACACTCCCTCATTTCAAATATATAGTTTTGGTTTCTCTTTTGTTCAGAAACCAAAAATCAAAGGATTAAAAAGTAGAGCTGATCTGATCTGCAATCATAACACTATTATGCTGGGAGGACACAGTATAGGGTATATAACCAGAAGTATACAATAGCCTATTGTGCTAACATAATTATTATCATGATTGATATCGGAAATCTATCCCGCGGACGACAGTTGATGCTCTCTGTCGAAGGTAGGTGGCATATTACACTCACGAGTTCTAGGCCTAGAAATCATATACATGCGCGTATACTGAAGGATGGGGTGGGGTGGGGGAATTTGTTTGTTTGTATGAAACATAAACGATGCATGGAGATGCTTTGATTATGAATTAGTTTAGTGTCCCCGGTACGCACAACCCATACCTCTTTAATATTGGGCTCCCCTCCCTATATAACCACCTCTTTCCTAAATTACCCCTTTCCCCCTCCCCCTCCCCTACATTCGATATCTTCATCTCGAGCTCTCCTCCCCTTCTCTTTCACTTCCAATGCTCTCTCTCATATGTTTCTCTCTCTCTCCCGGCCCATATCCCCCTTGCCCTTCAACCCCCCCACACACACACACACACACACCCCAATCTTCTCCCTCTATCTTCTACTTTTTGCAGTAAAATTGCTTCAGTAAAAGTCATTAGGTTATTAGAGGTCATATAATGGCCTTCCATCGATTCTGGTACATGGGATTAAGGACATGAATCGATTTTGTTTATAGCACCTATACAATTACAGTAGTGGCCCTTTTGTAATGTCGAATGCAAATATTTCGATGGTCTATATATTTTCACAGTGAAATCAGCTTAGGCTATTTCGTAGTCTCAAGCCAATGCTTTCAAACTAAATCAATGCTTTCAAATGTAGACTGTTTTGTTCGACTTCTCTGCTCGTGAATATTGCACTGCGAAATTTAAACATTTCTTTTGTATACTTAGATCAGGTAACTCGAAAATCCTGTAATTTTATTCGTCACACCACTCATAAGAAACTGAAACCAAAACCGAAACTACCTGTCACAAATGTTTAGTTTTAAACAAAAGGTAGAAACAAAGAGATCGATATCTTGTGATTCAAGTGGTTAGGCAGGACAATAGGAAACCACGTGACCAAAACCAAAACCAAAACTAAAACTATATATTTGAAATGAGGCACTGTGTGACGAGTTTCTTTTTGTGTCTGGTGTAGATATGGAAACTATGTAATATGTAGTACAATTCAGATGTTCAAGCAGGACAATAGTTTTAGTGAGGTTGATTTCGTCATGGCATAAAATAAAACCCAATGGGCATTTTCAAGTTCTTGGTTTTAGTTTTGGCTTTGGTTTTGATCACGTGGTTTTCCCCATTGTCGTGACTAAGCTCAAGGCATTATCGTTGTCTCTTGTTGCAAGCCAAAATCTTCAAGAAAGTGGTTTTCGGTTCTCTTTCAGTTGTTTACGTAATATTGTCTGACCGCAAATCCTTGTGATAAGTGTGCACCTGGTAGTTAGAGTAAACAATAGCAGTCACGTGAGAACACAAGTCCGCTTACTAATATACATATTACGTAAGAGAAGTGCTATTACCGTTATTGGCACTGCAATATTCGTGAGCCGGAGCACAGAATGTACAGCTATATATTTTATAAGTGTAATGTACATGTTCAAATAATAAAGGATTATTGCTCTGCGAAACGAAATATTATTGACTGATAAAAAAAAACCACACGTACAATCGCTGCTGAATCGGCCATATTTCGACCACGGTAGCTTTCTCTAGGTTTCTATATAGTATGATCAATAACCATGACAAGACTGATGTCACACTATAAATCTCTTACTTTTTAGTTCCTGTGCAACAGAGAAACCAAAACTGAAAGTTTGATAAGGTGCAATGTATCCTTCTATAAAGCGCTTCTATATGTCTTATAGACGAATCCAATTTCACGCATTCCGCATTCCTACACCTCAATGGCAGCCATAGCTGGGTCCCCGTCGGCTCCATCTCACCTAAAATCCATCTCACCTAAAATGTAAAATGATGCGGCCTTGGAGGGTATTTTAAACTGCATTCTATCACCCGTGGTACACAAAAGAATGATGACAATTTACAACACAAAGGAATCTAACATCGAATTTTAAGCGGCTTTAATCCGTCCAATTGGGCAGTCACAACACCAGTTTGGTGTTGCGGGGACCCAGTAATGGCCGACCAAATCCTGACCATGACTTGGCTCGTTGGATTCGTCTACAGCATACCGAGTGTCTTTTACAGATTTATCAGGTCCAAATGGATTGGGCCCATCGTCATACGCACCCCAAATAAGTGATTGCATGGCTGGCTTACCTGGTAGAGATGGCAGAGACGGACGGGACGGCCCTGCTGGATTACCTGGAAGAGGTAAGAAGAATATTATGCTTGGAAATGTAAAGTAATAGGGGAAATCTGTGTTTACATTACCACAGCCTTAAACAATGTGTTCATTTTCACCTCACAAATTGAGTTTCCCTGAGGGTTTCTATCTGTCAATGAGGTTACCACAGACCACAGGAACAGGTTGTCATTATTATAGTTTAGGCATTACATGGCCCTGATGGGTGACATAACTTTAATGCAGTCATGAAGTTCCCATGAAATAACCTTCATACTGAATATAGCTGTGACTGCCGCAAGTCTTCTGATCGCGCCTGTTCAGTGACCGCCGCGGCGCGCCGTCCATCGGAGTACACCTCAGAGAGGGTAGATAATAACTTTAATGAGGACTCATCTGGGTTTAGATCAGACTAAATCCATCATTCGTGTACACTACTGGCGCATGTCCTTATGTTGCGCTTCGACGGACGTCAGTTGACGAATGAGGAGTGAGGACAACAGTATAGGCTCAGATGCTGAACTACTTCAGGTGCCCTTTTTCTCCTTGTTTTTTTTATTGTAAAATTGTAATTTTTTATTAGAAAAGAATAAAATAGCAAATGTTATAATTTTTTATTTTTCACTAATTTTCAAGACGGCAGTATGGGTATGAAAGGCAGTCCTGGATTTCGTGGAGAGAAAGGTGATCGAGGAGAATCGGGGACGTCTGTCATGCTGAACACAACCATAGCAACTAACGGTGGAACGACTTACATCCGATGGGGGCGCTCTTCATGCCCAGCTTCGGCAAAAGTCGTTTATCAAGGTAAGATTTATGATGATTATTTGAAGGTGATATTTGGCTATTCCAGTTGAAATCCATAACATAACCCCCCCCCCTGTTGAAGATATGACCTTAATCGTCCACACAGGGAGCGAGAATTTCAAATGTGATGTTACCTGAATGGGCAACCCCATTTGAAATCTACACCCCTGTGTGAGATATTAAGGTCATGTATTCCATAGGGGGTGTATGGATATCAACTGGAATAGCCCATTTCATAATAATCAGTCCAGAAGAGAACTTAACTTCCGATGACAAAAGCTGTATGGTGTTAAATAGGTAATCCTCTTACAGGACGAACCTCGTTTGTTCGACACTTCACAACACGATAAACTGTAACTTTAACCGTAATCCGTACCCTACTTCCCTTGTTATTGATTGGCTCAAGTAGTGATTATCGAGTCGAACAAACGGAATACCGAGCAAGTGGAGGAATGGATTAACTCGGTATGGAGGGGGTTGAGAGTTGATTATCTGATATGCATGAACGAAAGAAATTCTGCACGGAATTTTGACAAGCGTTCCAAGTACTTTTTCCAAGATTTATAGGTAACGGAATTACATATTATTGATCTCTTGTATAGATCATGTACATTGAGAGCCATTGCAGTGAGGTATTGTACGCGTATTGTACGCATTCACCTGTGCATGATCGAATCTTGCGCGATATATGAGCCATGCATGGGCAGCACATGTGCAACAACGGCAGTTGTAAGGTGCGTTGGTGACGATATGAATCCTTAGACCAAAAAAGGGGGCCTGTTTTGATGATGAAATTATGGATATGAGAACCGGCGGTAATTACCCTTGGATCTTAGAGACAAGACTATTGCATTGTTAAATATGGATAAAGGTACTAGTATATGGTTTGATGAAAACATAATTAATAATACATGGTTATTTCTACCTGTAGGTATTGCTGGAGGGTCGAGTAACACAAATTCGGGAAATGGTGCCAATTTGTTATGTCTGCCAAGTGATCCTGAATATTTGGACGTAGTAGAAGGTATACAGGTCGGCCGAGCTAGAATCTATTCCGCAGAATATCAGTTATGGTCGCAGGAACAATCCTTGCATTGTCGCGAAGTGCCTTGCGCGGTATGTATCGTACCTCAACGAGGACTCATGCTTATGATTCCCGCCAAAACGACCTGTCCCACAGCTTGGACATCGGAATATCGAGGATACCTGATGGCAGAAAGGGTCGACTATAAAAGAGGAGAGTATATCTGTGTAGACGAACATGCTGAAGGGTGGCTTGCGGGTAGCTCCAGAGGTGAAGGCGGTGCCACGCTGCATCGGGTTGAAGGAAGGTGTACGCCTGGAAATCTACCCTGTCTGCCATATGTAGATGGATATGAGCTTACTTGTGTTGTCTGTACTTTGTAAACGGGACGCCACGGGGTGTAGGGGTGCCTTGTAAGGGGGAGGGGCTATAGGGACAGGACTGTGCGTTACCGAATTACTGTGAAGGTCTTTTAAAACCTGCTAAAGAGATCTAAAGGAACTGAGCTGGAGTTTTGATGTCAAAACTATAGATAATGGGAAAGGGTAATGAGAAATAGTTTTGAAACAAAAATCTATCTGCATGGCCGATTTCTACATTAAAAAATGCTTTTTATCTCTATACTTTACAGAAAATGTAATCATACAATATAGTTAAACTTGAACTACTAAAACTCTACTCTACTATAACTCTACTATACGCAATAATAAGCATGATATCATTGTGGACAAAATAAATGTTTTTATAATGGTATTTATACATTAAATAGCACTACACTGAAAAGCCTTGGAAAATATACTTGAACGTTTACACGAACATTTCAATGGTACTAAACTATTCTTCTATTACAATATGTACAATGGGCCCTTTCAAATTTTCACATATCCATAAGAATGGTTTTTGTTTCTTGTTTTGGGTTGTCTATTTGATTGGTACCTTCAATTGGTGGTTGGAGAAGGTGTGACAACTCATCTTGTGCTGCTGAGAAATCGAAACGCTTAGGACATGACTTTGTATCTGAAAGCAAAAACCCTAAATACTGGGATTTCCAACAGCGACACTTGAAGCGATCGCTGTTTCGCTAAAATCAGCTCTCCGATAAGTGTTATTATACTGAGGTCGTTATAGGCCAGAAAAAAAGCTGAAAAGGTCAAAAAATTGCAACATGATTTTTTTTGCGGAAAACATTTCTATTAGGTGCCCTTATTAACATACTAAAAGTCTACCAAAATCAACCTGTGCGAAATATGGATAAATCGATTCTTTTTTCAAAATGGCCTCCAAAATGATTAAAATGATGGACAAAATATAGAAAACAGACTCACTATGTCACTTATTAGTAATAGTAACACGATTCGTATGTCTCAAGCCATTCTTAGAGGGTCTGAAATAAGATTCATCACTTTTTCTCACTTGTAAGTTTTCAAAATGGCCGCCAAAACAGCTGGAACGGTCATTATTCCATCACTAAATATGAAATTAAATAATTAGGACTTGTAAAAACAAAATGATAGTTTGGGACCACAAGAAACCCCTATACCATAGAAAAAGGTTTTGACACCCCCAGAGGAACGGGGATGCCCAGTATCACCAAACCCTAACGACATAATCGCCCCAACAAGCGCACGTTTCTTGTGACCCTCTCTACGTAAGAACGTATGACAATCTTGAGGGGTGGAACGCCTAAAACGCGGGTCAGAGAGGTAAGTATTGTGCGCTTGTGTATCTCCCTCTCACTTCTGAGTGGGAGAAACACTGAGCTACTCTACTTACCTCCCACGATCTCTTTGATACGCGCAAGGTACCCTCTGAGGGCCCTGACTGGGCGCGACGGTTTCATCGCATATATCCCGCAATGAGAACCAGATCAGGGAGGCACATCGTTTAAGGAGTAAAGGACAGGCATGGTCTGGTTCTTGTGCAGGAACCCAGCTCGAGGAAGGATAAAGACTACCCCGGTGGTGAAGTGTAGGTGGCGCTCGTCTATATACAGAGCATGTACATAACTGGACAACGTCGACCGCAGGCCACTGCCATCAAGAACACAGTCTTGAGTGTCAAGTCTTGCAGCGAGAGGGCCTCCGTGGGTTCGAAGGCCTTGTGTAGATACTGCAACACCAACAGGAGGTCCCATTCCGGAATCAGGGAGCGAACTTGGGGTCTTTCTGCCACCATGCTCTTAATGGGGTCGGCAAGTGCTGGACCCGATAAGACCGTCATAGCCCCCCCCCCCAAGTCATGATGAACCGCTACACCGGGCCGCTACAACGGCAGTCCTGGGGGCGACGATAGACTTCGCCAGAATTATAGGTTAATGAACGCATATTACTTGTTGGGAGAGAAATTATGAGACAAAATAATGCACGCGCGCTGATGTTGATGCGTCTAATGCATGAGCCCCGAAGGGGGAGTGCATTAGACGCATCAGCGCAAGTGGATTATTTTGTCTAATTCCTATTTCATACACGAGAAGAAAGAAAAATGCGTGATTTTTCTGTTTTTATAACGAATTATCACTAAATATGTTGGAAAATAGAAAGAAATGTAAATGCATCAACCCGCCCGAAAATGAATCAATCCTACGCGATGCGAACTCGCGCGAAACACTGCGCGTAGTACGCGGAGTGCACAATATAGACCTTTTTCTCAGACGTCACCAATCAATCGATATTGGGGTCCAGCATTCGAGTCATCAGCACCCAAACGCAAATACCGCGCCAGCGCGCGCGATCAACTTTGCGCCACGCTAGGCGTCCTGCGCGGAATTGCCAGCTCGCGGTACGCGTTTAGTTCGCCACGGTGTAAAAAGTAAACAAAATTGTGAAACAAAACAAAGATTGAATTTTAAATAGCATCGCGATTTTTCCGTATCTTTTGTATTTTATGGCATCAAAACAAACTGGAACAAAGGTAACTAGTATACAGTTCCCGTTTAAACAAATAGGCCCTATTTTATGGAATTTAAAGTGAAATATGACATCAAAACAAACTGGAACAAAGGTAACTAGTATAGGTTATTTAGTACAGTTGTTTTATGGAAGCTAAAGTGAAATATGACAAATCAGAGGAGAAAATATGCAGTATTTGGTGTTTTTACACCGTGGACACGTGAGAAACGCACGTGTTGTTTGTTTACATCTCAGACCCCAATATCGATTAGGTGACGTCATCAGAAAAAGGTCTATACACAATCAATGCATGTTTCGTATTTTTCTAATGCTTGCTCTGATTGGTTCTCGCTATCAAAGAGTGTATGAAGTATATTAGAATTTTAATTAAAGACACTGCAAAGGTGGACATCCCCAACTGTAATTTACTATAAAACCGAAAGACAGCAACAACTTAGTCACAGTTCTACACTATGAGTTATGCTGTGAAGATTGCAGTTATATCTATATAAATAAAAGGAAGGTTGCCCATCTTGTGCGCGAGTGTTCTCCGAATTGCCTAGACTTTCGGCTTTGATTTAGTGGTACATTGATCGGGTACATATTGCCATTTTTCCATCGGACATTCGTTTTTGTTTTTAATTGATGGTAACTAAGAGAATAACATAAAAAACTGTCGTGTTGCTATGCAAAATCGCATGCAGTGGCATTGTGGGTAATAAGGACAGTGTGAACCGCGTAATAATATTTCCATTAAAAAACCATACGCAGAGCAACATTGCCCTGTTTTCTGCCAACTGCGAGGTGGCCAAGAAATGATTCAGGCTATCTAGATGCACAACATCGCGTACTTTAAGAATGATCTTACGAGTTTTTTGCCCTACGCAGAGCTACGCACCCCATTTCCCGCCACTGCACCGATGTTGGCAGCCAAGAGATTAAGGCTACGTCGCGTGAATTTTATTATTTATTCTAGGCCTATGAATCGTCGTTTAGTTTTACAGCCACATTCATACGGGAGATTGAGGAATATACGGGGAACGCATTGCACTTTATTTGGTTGAAAACGGTCAAGACCAAGAATTGGCCTCAAAATCAGTGAAAATATGGTTAAAACCGGGGTTTTTCCTGGGATTTTTTGTTGTCAAAACTCAGTGGTAGCGCGTACCGTAACTAACTGGCAGCAGCGCGTTGGCGTTAGTACGTCGGCGTACTCATAGACGTTTGTCTGGGGGCGTACTCAGCAATGTGACGCGCACGTACGGGGTGCATAATATGCACAGACCAACTTTCAGTGCCCGAGAAATAGAAAAGAAAAGAAAGGAAGACAAAACTGAAACTAGAAGGCTATATATTTGTACACAAATACGGCTATACCCGCATGTTATCGATTTACACAAACTTACAGTCCTTATTAAGAGGACTTAGGTTGCTGTTGTCAGTCTCTCTAATTCACAGTGAAGCTATGCAATTTGATAGATTGAAATTCACAATATGCAATTTGATTAGGGGAAAGCAATTCCAGAGGGAGTATGTAAATTAAATGGAACAGCCATTTCAGAGGGAGTATGTAAATTAAATGGAACAGCTATTTTGGGATCATTTCAGAGGGAGTTCGTAAATTAAATGGAACAGCCAAAGGTATGTTATTTGAATGGAACAGCCTTAACGCTTCACACATGGTATTTCCAATTATCATCATCTATAATTATTATAGGCCTAATACGCTATTGAAATTCACAATATGCAATTTGATTAGGGGAAAGCTATTCTATTCTAGAGGGAGTATGGAAATTAAATGGAACAGCCATTTCAGAGGGAGTATGTAAATTAAATGGAACAGCCTATTTTGTGGCCATTTCAGAGGGAGTATGTAAATTAAATAGAACAGCCAATGGGTATGTAATTTAACTGGAACAGCCTTAACGTTTCTGTCATCTATATTATTATAATTACGCAATAATAGTCTGTGAATGGGATGGGGTGGGTGTTATTAACAATATAATTCGCAGGTGCAATCTGTGTACAAACTCCGAGCCCTGAAGATTTCACACCACCAAATAGTATATATGGTTGTGCGCCCTTGAATTTCATTTCTCAGAAAAACCCATTGATTCTGAATTTACGCATTAAAATGAGCAGAAATTTGCATAATTTTAGCCAAATTTGGATTGGTCATGATTAGTAATATTAATTCCTGCAAGTGTACCACAGATGGGAGAGATCGAATAACTTTTAATGATTTTAAGCAGCCTTTTCTTTACAGAAACACCGGCATGGTTTTGCCTGAAAAATAGGAAATTCCCAGACATCGTAGACTTTGAGGGCCAGTCGTAAAAAATAATGACGGTCAACCTATATTTTTCCCAGCCAGAGGGATCAGGCAAGGGCTGATTTCAACCATCATAGCTGTCGCTTAAAACTGAGTCGCTCCTGTGAAGAAAAATGACGTTTTCTTAAGGCAAATTTAGCACATATCTCTATGGGACTCTGATTTGGTGGTGTGAGATCTGAATGGAGCTGTGCGTGTGAGTCTCAACTTTTGATTGAGCAAGTTAGCCCTGTGCCTAATTCGTGTTTGGATTCACCGAAGAAGTGCATTGACTGAATTTATGTAATTAAAGGCTAAAATTGAAGAGAACTGCAACATTTGCTACTAATATACCAGTGCTAAGGTGAGTTTATGACCCAAAATGTGTGTTTGAGTGAAAGATTTCATTTCGTAGAGTGACTTAGGCCCATGCAATGTAATCATAATATTTTGTAAGCTTACATCATCAATGGCATGCAATGACTCAGTGCCAGATAGAGAAGACATTGCAGTATGATGCTAGGGTACTGGTCGGAACTCATGAAATAGGCGCCTGGATCAGGTAAGCTTACGGTTTGTGTGTTGGTGGGGGGGTAGGCTAAGCTTATGATTCCACTACTGGTAACCCAGGTAATGTTTACAATCATGATGGTATGCAATGACTCAGTGCCAGATGTAGTAGACATCAGTATATGGTGGCACGTTGGCTAGGGCACTGGTTGGCGCTCATAAAATGTGTCCATGGATCAGGTAAGCTTATGGGGGGGGGGGTAGACTTAAGATTTCACTAATAGGCCATATAATTCAACACTTATAATTCAGACATTGTGGTCATGTTCTTCTTTGTTTTTGTGTGTCTGCCTGGTTACTTGTCCCTCTTGACTGTAAATTGCTGAAAGTCTTGGTGAATTTTTAACATGGTAATCACAATGCTATCTTCAGTAGATAGCAGATGTCACAGACACAATGATTCTGCTTGAAAATTTTTTTTTAACCAGCTTCTTGCTCAAATTGTGCTAAAAATAAGTTAATTAGATTAAAATAGTCTGAAATTAAGGATAATCAGAAACATGTTGCATCATTCAGATTTCACACCACCAAATAGTATATATGGTTGTGCGCCCTTGAATTTCATTTCTCAGAAAAACCCATTGATTCTGAATTTACGCATTAAAATGAGCAGAAATTTGCATAATTTTAGCCAAATTTGGATTGGTCATGATTAGTAATATTAATTCCTGCAAAAGTGTACCACAGATGGGAGAGATCGAATAACTTTTAATGATTTTAAGCAGCCTTTTCTTTACAGAAACACCGGCATGGTTTTGCCTGAAAAATAGGAAATTCCCAGACATCGTAGACTTTGAGGGCCAGTCGTAAAAAATAATGACGGTCAACCTATATTTTTTCCCAGCCAGAGGGATCAGGCAAGGGCTGATTTCAACCATCATAGCTGTCGCTTAAAACTGAGTCGCTCCTGTGAAGAAAAAATGACGTTTTCTTAAGGCAAATTTAGCACATATCTCTATGGGACTCTGATTTGGTGGTGTGAGATCTGAAGTTGCTTTATTTGATGATAAACGGACAGCCCTTTTTAACATTTGGGGCCCTGGCCCATAATATTTGACTTATGAGGCTCATGTACACATGTTGAAGTATAATTCTCAAGTGCTATCAGTAGACTTAAGCTGGGCACTGTAGCTGCTTTATTTACTGAGTAACGGCTGGCCCTATGTTTTAGCGTTTGGGGCCCTGGGCCCATATTATGTGACATATGGGGCTCATATGTACATATAACAATATAATTCTCAGGTGCAGTCTGTGTACAAACTTTGAGCTTTGGTGAAAAATGGCCGGCCCTTTGCTTTAATATTTGGGGCCTGGGGCCCATAATATTTGACTTATGGGGCTCTGTGCATATGTTGAAATATACTTCTCAAGTGCTATCAGCAGACTCAAGCTGGACATTGTAGCTGCTTTATTTACTGAGTAACGACCGGCCCTATGTTTTAGCGTTTGGGGCCCTGGGGCCCATATTATGTGACACATAGGGTTCATATATACATAAAACAATATAATGCTGAAGACCTATTAGTGTACCAAATCTAAACCCTGTAGCTACTTTATTTGCTGAGAAACGACCGGCCCTTTGTTTTAACATTTGAGCCTCTGGGGCCCCTAGCCTTAAACATCTGGGGCCAAAATGGGCAGAAGACACATTACAACTTAGGGCCCATACATGTGCCACATATGAGCCCTAGTGCCCTTGTAGTTTTATAGCTAGCCTTGTTAACCTGTTGCCCCTTATTTTAACATTTGGGGCCCTGGGGCCCATAATATATGACATATGGGACTCATGTATACTTGTATATATAGAGTACCCCTGGCTCTATCAGTGTACCAACTCAGGGCCCGAGGCTGCTTCATTTAATGAGAAACCGCATGCTTTGTATTTTTACATTTGGGCCCCTGGGGCCCGTGACCTTTGACCTCTGGGGCCCAGATGTGCAAAGGATAAATCTACGGGGTAGGGCCCATAAGTGTACTACATATGGGCCCTGGGGCCCTTGTAGTTTTAGCGCTAGCTTTGTCAATCTGTTACCCCTTGTTTGAACATTTGGGGCCATGGGGCCCATAATATATGACATATGGGACTCATGTATACTTGTATATATAGAGTACCCCTGGGGCTATCAGTGTACCAACTCAGGCCCCTGAGGCTGCTTCATTTGATGAGAAACGGCATGCTTTGTATTTTTACATTTGGGCCCCTGGGGCCTGTGACCTTTGACCTCTGGGGCCAAGATGGGCAAAGGATAAATCTACGGGGTAGGGCCCATAAGTGTACCACATATGGGCTCTGTGGCCCTTGTAGTTTTAGCGCTAGCCTTGACAGAATGTTGTGTTTGATGGAGGAAGAGAAGAAGGAGAAGAAACTAGAAGGCTATATATTTGTACACAAATACGGCTATACCCGCATGTTATCGGTTTACACAAACTTACAGTCCTTATTTGCTGAGAACTTAGGTTGTCAGTCTCTCTAATTCACAGTGAAGCTATGCAATTTGATAGATTGAAATTCACAAAGTGCAGTTTGATTAGGGGAAAGCTATTCCAGAGAGAGTATGTAAATTAAATGGAACAGCCATTTCAGAGGGAGTATGTAAATTGAATGGAACAGCTTTCTAGGGATCATTTCAGAGGGAGTGTGTAAATTAAATGGAACAGCCAAAGGTATGTAATTTGAATGGAACAGCCTTAACGCTTCACACATGGTATTTCCAATTATCATCATCTATAATTATTATAGGCCTAATACGCTATTGAAATTCACAATATGCAATCTGATTAGGGGAAAGCTATTCTATTCTAGAGGGAGTATGGAAATTAAATGGAACAGCCATTTCAGAGGGAGTATGTAAATTAAATAGAACAGCCAATGGGTATGTAATTTAACTGGAACAGCCTTAAAGTTTCTGTCATCTATATTATTATAATTACGCAATTGTCTGTGAATGGGATGGGGTGGGTGTTATTAACAATATAATTCGCAGGTGCAATCTGTGTACAAATTCCGAGCCCTGAAGTTGCTTTATTTGATGATAAACGGACAGCCCTTTTTAACATTTAGGGCCCTGGCCCTTAATATTTGACTTATGAGGCTCATGTACACATGTTGAAGTATAATTTTCAAGTGCTATCAGTAGACTTAAGCTGGGCACTGTAGCTGCTTTATATACTGAGTAACGGCTGGCCCTATGTTTTAGCGTTTGGGGCCCTGGGCCCATATTATGTGACATATGGGGCTCATATGTACATATAACAATATAATTCTCAGGTGCAGTCTGTGTACAAACTTTGAGCTTTGGTGAAAAATGGCCGGCCCTTTGCTTTAACATTTGGGGCCTGGGGCCCATAATATTTGAATTATGGGGCTCATGTGCATATGTTGAAATATAATTCTCAAGTGCTATCAGCAGACTCAAGCTGGACACTGTAGCTGCTTTATTTACTGAGTAACGACCGGCCCTATGTTTAAGCGTTTGGGGCCCTGGGGCCCATATTATGTGACACATGGGGTTCATATATACATAAAACAATATAATGCTGAAGACCTATTAGTGTACCAAATCTAAACCCTGTAGCTACTTTATATGCTGAGAAACGACCGGCCCTTTGTTTTAACATTTGGGCCTCTGGGGCCCCTAGCCTTAAACATCTGGGGGCCAAAATGGGCAGAAGACACATTACAACTTAGGGCCCATACATGTGCCACATATGAGCCCTAGTGCCCTTGTAGTTTTATAGTTAGCCTTGTTAATCTGTTGCCCCTTATTTTACCATTTGGGGCCCTGGGGCCCATAATATATGACGTATGGGACTCATGTATACTTGTATATATAGAGTACCCCTGGCTCTATCAGTGTACCAACTCAGGGCCCGAGGCTGCTTCATTTAATGAGAAACAACATGCTTTGTATTTTTACATTTGGACCCCTGGGGCCCGTGACCTTTGACCTTTGGGGCCAAGATGTGCAAAGATAAATCTACTGGGTAGGGCCCATAAGTGTACCACATATGGGCCCTGGGGCCTTTGTAGTTTTAGCGCTAGCTCTGTCAATCTATTACCCCCTATTTAACCATTTGGGGCCCTGGGGCCCATAATATATGACATATGGGGCTCATGTATACTTGTTTATATAGAGTACCCCTGGGGCTATCAGTGTACCAACTCAGGGCCCTGAGGCTGCTTCATTTGATGAGAAACGGCATGCTTTGTATTTTTACATTTGGGCCCCTGGGGCCCGTGACCTTTGACCTCTGGGGCCAAGATGTGCAAAGGATAAATCTACGTGGTAGGGCCCACAAGTGTACTACATATGGGCCCTGGGGCCCTTGTAGTTTTAGCGCTAGCTTTGTCAATCTGTTACCCCTTGTTTTAACATTTGGGGCCTTGGGGCCCATAATATATGACATATGGGGCTCATGTATACTTGTATATATAGAGTACCCCTGGGGCTATCAGTGTGCCAACTCAGGGCCCTGAGGCTGCTTCATTTGATGAGAAACGGCATGCTTTGTATTTTTACATTTGGGCCCCTGGGGCCCGTGACCTTTGACCTCTGGGGCCAAGATGGGCAAAGGATAAATGTACGGGGTAGGGCCCATAAGTGTACCACATATGGGCCCTGTGGCCCTTGTAGTTTTAGCGCTAGCCTTGACAGAATGTTGTGTTTGATGGAGGAAGAGAAGAAGGAGAAGGAGAACTAGAAGGCTATATATTTGTACACAAATACGGCTATACCCGCATGTTATCGGTTTACACAAACTTACAGTCCTTATTTGCTGAGGACTTAGGTTGCTGTTGTCAGTCTCTCTAATTCACAGTGAAGCTATGCAATTTGATAGATTGAAATTCACAATGTGCAATTTGATTAGGGAAAGCTATTCCAGAGGGAGTATGTAAATTAAATGGAACAGCCATTTCAGAGGGAGTATGTAAATTAAATAGAACAGCCAATGGGTATGTAATTTAACTGGAACAGCCTTAACGTTTCTGTCATCTATATTATTATAATTACGCAATTGTCTGTGAATGGGATGGGGTGGGTGTTATTAACAATATAATTCGCAGGTGCAATCTGTGTACAAACTCCGAGCCCTGAAGTTGCTTTATTTGATGATAAACGGACAGCCCTTTTTTAACATTTGGGGCCCTGGCCCATAATATTTGACTTATGAGGCTCATGTACACATGTTGAAGTATAATTCTCAAGTGCTATCAGTAGACTTAAGCTGGGCACTGTAGCTGCTTTATTTACTGAGTAACGGCTGGCCCTATGTTTTAGCGTTTGGGGCCCTGGGCCCATATTATGTGACATATGGGGCTCATATGTACATATAACAATATAATTCTCAGGTGCAGTCTGTGTACAAACTTTGAGCTTTGGTGAAAAATGGCCGGCCCTTTGATTTAACATTTGGGGCCTGGGGTCCATAATATTTGACTTATGGGGCTCTGTGCATATGTTGAAATATACTTCTCAAGTGCTATCAGCAGACTCAAGCTGGACATTGTAGCTGCTTTATTTACTGAGTAACGACCGGCCCTATGTTTTAGCGTTTGGGGCCCTGGGGCCCATATTATGTGACACATAGGGTTCATATATACATAAAACAATGTAATGCTGAAGACCTATTAGTGTACCAAATCTAAACCCTGTCGCTACTTTATTTGTTGAGAAACGACCGGCCCTTTGTTTTAACATTTGGGCCTCTGGGGCCCCTAGCCTTAAACATCTGGGGCCAAAATGGGCAGAAGACACATTACAACTTAGGGCCTATACATGTGCCACATATGAGCCCTAGTGCCCTTGTAGTTTTATAGCTAGCCTTGTTAACCTGTTGCCCCTTATTTTAACATTTGGGGCCCTGGGGCCCATAATATATGACATATGGGACTCATGTATACTTGTATATATAGAGTACCCCTGGCTCTATCAGTGTACCAACTCAGGGCCCGAGGCTGCTTCATTTAATGAGAAACCGCATGCTTTGTATTTTTACATTTGGGCCCCTGGGCCCGTGACCTTGACCTCTGGGGCCCAGATGTGCAAAGGATAAATCTACAGGGTAGGGCCCATAAGTGTACTACATATGGGCCCTGGGGCCCTTGTAGTTTTAGCGCTAGCTTTGTCAATCTGTTACCCCTTGTTTTAACATTTGGGGCCCTGGGGCCCATAATATATGACATATGGGGTTCATGTATACTTGTATATATAGAGTACCCCTGGGGCTATCAGTGTACCAACTCAGGCCCCTGAGGCTGCTTCATTTGATGAGAAACGGCATGCTTTGTATTTTTACATTTGGGCCCCTGGGGCCTGTGACCTTTGACCTCTGGGGCCAAGATGGGCAAAGGATAAATCTGAGGGTAGGGCCCATAAGTGTACCACATATGGGCCCTGTGGCCCTTGTAGTTTTAGCGCTAGCCTTGACAGAATGTTGTGTTTGATGGAGGAAAAGGAGAAGGAGGAGAAGAAACCATAGAATGGCAATATACCCGTTCATGCTTCGCATACGGGTATAACTAGAAGGCTATATATTTGTACACAAATACGGCTATACCCGCATGTTATCGGTTTACACAAACTTACAGTTCTTATTTGCTGAGGACTTAGGTTGCTGTTGTCAGTCTCTCTAATTCACAGTGAAGCTATGCAATTTGATAGATTGAAATTCACAATGTGCAATTTGATTAGGGGAAAGCTATTCCAGAGAGAGTATGTAAATTAAATGGAACAGCCATTTCAGAGGGAGTATGTAAATTAAATGGAACAGCTTTTTTTGGGATCATTTCAGAGGGAGTGTGTTTGGAACAGCCAAAGGTATGTAATTTGAATGGAACAGCCTTAACGCTTCACACATGGTATTTCCAATTATCATCATCTATAATTATTATAGGCCTAATACGCTATTGAAATTCACAATATGCAATTTGATTAGGGGAAAGCTATTCTATTCTAGAGGGAGTATGTAAATTAAATGGAACAGCCATTTCAGAGGGAGTATGTAAATTAAATGGAACAGCCTATTTTGTGGCCATTTCAGAGGGAGTATGTAAATTAAATAGAACAGCCAATGGGTATGTAATTTAACTGGAACAGCCTTAAAGTTTCTGTCATCTATATTATTATAATTACGCAATTGTCTGTGAATGGGATGGGGTGGGTGTTATTAACAATATAATTCGCAGGTGCAATCTGTGTACAAACTCCGAGCCCTGAAGTTGCTTTATTTGATGATAAACGGACAGCCCTTTTTAACATTTGGGGCCCTGGCCCATAATATTTGATTTATGAGGCTCATGTACACATGTTGAAGTATAATTCTCAAGTGCTATCAGTAGACTTAAGCTGGGCACTGTAGCTGCTTTATTTACTGAGTTACGGCTGGCCCTATGTTTTAGCGTTTGGGGCCCTGGGCCCATATTATGTGACATATGGGGCTCATATAACAATAACAATATAATTCTCAGGTGCAGTCTGTGTACAAACTTTGAGCTTTGGTGAAAAATGGCCGGCCCTTTGCTTTAACATTTGAGGCCTGGGGCCCATAATATTTGACTTATGGGGCTCATGTGCATATGTTGAAATATAATTCTCAAGTGCTATCAGCAGACTCAAGCTGGACATTGTAGCTGCTTTATTTACTGAGTAACGACCGGCCCTATGTTTTAGCGTTTGGGGCCCTGGGGCCCATATTATGTGACACATGGGGTTCATATACATAAAACAATATAATGCTGAAGACCTATTAGTGTACCAAAGCTAAACCCTGTAGCTACTTTATTTGCTGAGAAACGACCGGCCCTTTGTTTTAACATTTGGGCCTCTGGGGCCCTAGCCTTAAACATCTGGGGCCAAAATGGGCAGAAGACACATTACAACTTAGGGCCCATACATGTGCCACATATGAGCCCTAGTGCCCTTGTAGTTTTATAGCTAGCTTAATCTGTTGCCCCTTATTTTAACATTTGGGGCCCTGGGGCCCATAATATATGACATATGGGACTCATGTATACTTGTATATATAGAGTACCCCTGGCTCTATCAGTGTACCAACTCAGGGCCCCGAGGCTGCTTCATTTAATGAGAAACAACATGCTTTGTATTTTTACATTTGGGCCCCTGGGGCCCGTGACCTTTGACCTCTAGGGCCAAGATGTGTAAAGGATAAATCTACTGGGTAGGGCCCATAAGTGTACCACATATGGGCCCTGGGGCCCTTGTAGTTTTAGCGCAAGCTCTGTCAATCTATTACCCCCTATTTTAACATTTGGGGCCCTGGGGCCCATATTATATGACATATGGGGCTCATGTATACTTGTATATATAGAGTACCCCTGGGGCTATCAGTGTACCAACTCAGGGCCCTGAGGCTGCTTAATTTGATGAGAAACGGCATGCTTTGTATTTTTACATTTGGACCCCTGGGGCCCGTGACCTTTGACCTCTGGGGCCAAGATGGGCAAAGGATAAATCTACGGGGTAGGGCCCATAAGTGTACCACATATGGGCCCTGTGGCCCTTGTAGTTTTAGCGCTAGCCTTGACAGAATGTTGTGTTTGATGGAGGAAGAGAAGAAGGAGAAGGAGAAGAAACCATAGAATGGCAATATACCCGTTCGCATGCGGGTATAAGAAACCATAGAATGGCAATATACCCGTTCATGCTTCGCATGCGGGTATAACTAGAAGGCTATATATTTGTACACAAATACGGCTATACCCGCATGTTATCGGTTTACACAAACTTACAGTCCTTATTTGCTGAGGACTTAGGTTGCTGTTGTCAGTCTCTCTAATTCACAGTGAAGCTACGCAATTTGATAGATTGAAATTCACAATATGCAATTTGATTAGGGGAAAGCTATTCCAGAGGGAGTATGTAAATTATATCGAACAGCCATTTCAGAGGGAGTATGTAAATTAAATGGAACAGCTATTTTGGGATCATTTCAGAGGGAGTATGTAAATTAAATGGAACAGCCTTAACGCTTCACACATGGTATTTCCAATTATCATCATCTATAATTATTATAGGCCTAATACGCTATTGAAATTCACAATATGCACTTTGATTAGGGGAAAGCTGTTCCAGAGGGAGTATGTAAATTAAATGGAACAGCCGTTTCAGAGGGAGTATGTAAATTAAACGGAACAGCCTATTTTGTGGCTATTTCAGAAGGAGTATGTAAATTAAATAGAACAGCCTTAACGTTTCTGTCATCTATGCTATTATAATTACGCTATTGTCTGTGAATGGGGTGGGGTGGGTGTTATTAACAATATAATTCGCAGGTGCAATCTGTGTACAAACTCCGAGCCCTGAAGCTGCTTTATTTGATGATAAACGGCCCTTTTTAACCTTTGGGGCCTTGGCCCATAATATTTGACTTATGAGGCTCATATGTACACATGTTGAAGTATAATTCTCAAGTGCTATCAGTAGACTCAACCTGGGCACTGTAGCTGCTTTATTTACTGAATAACGGCTGGCCCTATGTTTTAGCGTTTGGGGCCCTGGGCCCATATTATGTGACATATGGGGTTCATATGTACATATAACAATATAATTCTCAGATGCAGTCTGTGTACAAACTCTGAGCTCTGAAGCAGCTTTGTGTGGTGAAAAACGGCCGGCCCTTTGCTTTAACATTTGGGGCCCTGGGCCCATATTATGTGACACATGGGGTTCATATATACATATAACAATATAATGCTAAAGACCTATTAGTGTACCAAATCTAAACCCTGTAGCTACTTTATTTGCTGAGAAACGACCGGCCCTTTGTTTTAGCATTTGGGCCTCTGGGGCCCCGAGCCTTAAACATTTGGGGCCAAAATGGGCAGAAGACACATTACAACTTAGGGCCCATACATGTGCCACATATGAGCCCTAGTGCCCTTGTAGTTTTATAGCTAGCCTTGTTAATCTGTTGCCCCTTATTTTAACATTTGGGACCCTGGGGCCCATAATATATGACATATGGGACTCATGTAAACTTGTATATATAGAGTACCCTGGAGCTATCAGTGTACCAACTCAGGGCCCTGAGGCTGCTTCATTTGATGAGAAACAGCATGCTTTGTATTTTCACATTTGGGCCCCTGGGGCCCGTAACCTTGACCTCTTGGGCCAAGATGTGCAAAGGATAAATCTACGGGGTATGACCCATAAGTGTACCACATATGGGCCCTGGGGCCCTTGTAGTTTTAGCGCTAGCCCTGTCAATCTGTTGCCCCTTATTTTAACATTTGGGGCCCTGGGGCCCATAATATATGACATATGGGGCTCCTGTATACTTGTATATATAGAGTACCCCTAGGGCTATCAGTGTACCAACTCATGGCCCTGAGGCTGCTACATTTGATGATAAACGGCATGCTTTGTATTTTTTACATTTGGGCCCCTGGGGCCGTGACCTTGACCTCTGGGGCCAAGATGGGCAAAGGATAAATCTACGGGGTAGGGCCTATAAGTGTACCACATATGGGCCCTGTGGCCCTTGTAGTTTTAGCGCTAGCCTTGACAGAATGTTGTGTTTGATGGGGGAAAAGGAGAAGGAGAAGAAACCATAGAATGGCAATATACCCGTTCATGCTTCGCATGCGGGTATAACTAGAAGGCTATTATATTTGTACACAAATACGGCTATACCCGCATGTTATCGGTTTACACAAACTTACAGTCCTTATTTGCTGAGGACTTATTGTCAGTCTCTCTAATTCACAGTGAAGCTATGCAATTTGATAGATTGAAATTCACAATATGCAATTTGATTAGGAGAAAGCTATTCCAGAGGGAGTATGTAAATTAAATCGAACAGCCATTTCAGAGGGAGTATGTAAATTAAATAGAACAGCTATTTTGGGATCATTTCAGAGGGAGTATGTAAATTAAATGGAACAGCCAAAGGTATGTAAATTGAATGGAACAGCCTTAACGCTTCACACATGGTATTTCCAATTATCATCATCTATAACTATTATAGGCCTAATACGCTATTGAAATTCACAATATGCAATTTGATTAGGGAAAGCTATTCCAGAGGGAGTATGTAAATTAAATGGAACAGTCATTTCAGAGGGAGTATGTAAATTAAATAGAACAGCCTATTTTGTGGCCATTTCAGAGGGAGTATGTAAATTAAATAGAACAGCCAATGGGTATGTAATTTAACTGGTACAGCCTTAACGTTTCTGTCATCTATATTATTATAATTACGCTATTGTCTGTGAATGGGGTGGGGTGGGTGTTATTAACAATATAATTCGCAGGTGCAATCTGTGTACAAACTCCGAGCACTGAAGCTGCTTTATTTGATGATAAACGGACGGCCCTTTTTAACATTTGGGGCCCTGGCCCATAATATTTGACTTATGAGGCTGTACACATGTTGAAGTATAATTCTCAAGTGCTATCAGTAGACTCAAGCTGGGCACTGTAGCTGCTTTATTTACTGAGTAACGGCTGGCCCTATGTTTTAGCGTTTGGGGCCCTGGGCCCATACTATGTGACATATGGGGCTCATATGTACATAAAACAATATAATTCTCAGGTGCAGTCTGTGTACAAACTATGAGCTCTGAAGCAGCTTTATTTGATGAAAAACGGCCGGGCCTTTGCTTTAACATTTGGGGCCCCGGGCCCATAATATTTGACTTATGGGGCTCATGTGCATATGTTGAAATATAATTCTCAAGTGCTATCAGCAGACTCAAGCTGGACATTGTAGCTGCTTTCTTTACGGAGTAACGGCCGGCCCTATGTTTTAGAGTTTGGGGCCCTGGGGCCCATATTATGTGACACATGGGGTTCATATATACGTATAACAATATAATGCTGAAGACCTATTAGTGTACCAAATCTAAACCCTGTAGCTACTTTATTTCCTGAGAAACGACCGGCCCTTTGTTTTAACATTTGGGCCTCTGGGGCCCCTAGTCTTAAACATCTGGGGCCAAAATGGGCAGAAGACACATTACAACTTAGGGCCCATACATGTGCCACATATGAGCCCTAGTGCCCTTGTAGTTTTATAGCTGGCCTTGTTAATCTGTTGCCCCTTATTTTAACATTTGGGGCCCTGGGGCCCATAATATATGACATATGGGACTCATGTATACTTGTATATATAGAGTACCCCTGGAGCTATCAGTGTACCAACTCAGGGCCCTGAGGCTGCTTCATTTGATGAGAAACAGCATGCTTTGTATTTTTACATTTGGGCCCCTGGGGCCCGTGACCTTTGACCTCTGGAGCCAAGATGTGCAAAGGATAAATCTACGGGGTAGGGCCCATAAGTGTATCACATATGGGCCCAGGGGCCCTTATAGTTTTAGCACTAGCCTTGTCAATCTGTTGCCCCTTTTTTTAACATTTGGGGCCCTGGGGCCCATAATATATGACATATGGGGCTCATGTATACTTGTATATATAGAGTACCCCTGGGGCTATCAGTGTACCAACTCAGGGCCATGAGGCTGCTTCATTTGATGAGAAACGGCATGCTTTGTTTTACATTTGGGCCCCTGGGGCCCGTGACCTTTGACCTCTGGGGCCAAGATGGGCAAAGGATAAATCTACGGGGTAGGGCCCATAAGTGTACCACATATGGGCCCTGTGGCCCTTGTAGTTTTAGCGCTAGCCTTGACAGAATGTTGTGTTTGATGGAGGAGGAGAAGAAGGAGAACTAGAAGGCTATATATTTGTACACAAATACGGCTATACCCGCATGTTATCGGTTTACACAAACTTACAGTCCTTATTTGCTGAGGACTTAGGTTGCTGTTGTCAGTCTCTCAAATTCACAGTGAAGCTATGCAATTTGATGGATTGAAATTCACAATACGCAATTTGATTAGGGGAAAGCTATTCCAAAGGGAGTATGTAAATTAAATGGAACAGTCATTTCAGAGGGAGTATGTAAATTAAATGGAACAGCCTATTTTGTGGCTATTCAAGAGGGAGTATGTAAATTAAATGGAACAGCTATTTTGGGACCATTTCAGAGAGAGTATGTAAATTAAATGGAACAGCCAAAGGTATGTAATTTAAATGGAACAGTCTTAACGCTTCACACATGGTATTTCCAATCACCATCTATAATTATCATACTACGCTATTGAAATTCACAATATGCAATTTGATTAGGGGAAGAGCTATGTAAATTAAATGGAACAGCAGAGGGAGTATGTAAATTAAATGGAACAGCCAATGGGTATGCAATTTAACTGGAACAGCCGTAACGTTTATGTTATCTGTATTATAATTACGCTATTGTCTGTGAATCTGTTTAGTCCTACGTGTATGGGGTGGGATGGGATGGGTGTTATTAACAATATAATTCTCAGGTGCAATCTGTGTACAAACTCTTGAGCCCTGAAGCTGCTTTATTTGATGATAAACATACAGCCCTTTTTTAACATTTGGGCCCCTGGGGCCCATAATATTTGACTTATGAGGCTCATGTACATATGTTGAAGTATAATTGCTATCAGTAGACTCAAGCTGGGCACTGTTGCTGCTTTATTTACTGAGTAACGGCTGGCCCTATGTTTTAGCGTTTTGGGCCCTAGGGCCAATGGTGTGACATATGGGGCTCATATGTACATATAACAATATAATTCTCATGTGTAATCTGTGTACAAACTCTGAGCTCTAAAGTTGCTTTATTTGATGAAAAACGGCCGGGCCTTTGCTTTAACATTTGGGGCCCAGGGCCCATAATATTTGACTTATGGGGCTCATGTGCGTATGTTGAAATATAATTCTCAAGTGCTATCAGCAGACTCAAGCTGGACATTGTAGCTGCTTTCTTTATTGAATAACGACCGGCCCTATGTTTTAGCTTTTGGGGCCCTGGGGCCCATATTATGTGACGAATGGAGTCTCATATATACATATAACAATATAATGCTAAAGACCTATTAGTGTACCAAATCTGAACCCTGTAGCTCCTTTATTTGCTGAGAAACGACCGGCCCTTTGTTTTAACATTTGGGCCTCTGGGGCCCCTAGACTTAATTAAACATCTGGGGCCAAAATGGGCAAAAGGCAATTTTCAACTTAGGGCCCATACATGTGCCACATATGAGCTCTAGTGCCCTTGTAGTTTTATAGCTAGCCTTGTCAATCTGTTGCCCTTATTTTAACATTTGGGGCCCTGGGGCCCATAATATATAACATGTGGGGCTTATGTATACTTGTATATATAGAGTACCACTGGATCTATCAGTGAACCAACTCAGGGCCCTGAGGCTGCTTCATTTAATGAGAAACAGCATGCTTTGTATTTTTACATTTGGGCCCCTGGGGCCCGTGACCTTTGACCTCTGGGGCCAAGATGTGCAAATGATAAATCTACGGGGTAGGGCCCATTAGTGTACCACATATGGGCCTTGGGTGCCCTTGTAGTTTTAGCGCTAGCCCTGTCAATCTGTTGCCCCTTATTTTACCATTTGGGGCCCTGGGGCCCATAATATATGACATGTGGGGCTCATGTATACTTGTATATATAGAGTACCCCTGGGGCTATCATTGTACCAACTCAGGGCCCTGAGGCTGCTTCATTTGATGAGAAACGGCATGCTTTGTATTTTTACATTTGGGCCCCTGGGGCCTGTGACCTTTGACCTCTGGGGCCAAGATGGGCAAAGGATAAATCTATGGGTAGGGCCCATTAGTGTGCCACATATGAGCCCTGTGGCCCTTGTAGTTTTAGCGCTAGCCTTGACAGAATGATGTGTTTGATGGAGGAGAAGGAGAAGAAACCATAGAATGGCAATATACCCGTTCATGCTTCGCATGCGGGTATAAGAAACCATAGAATGGCAATATACCCGTCCATGCTTCGCATGCGGGTATAAAGGTAGGCCTATGGACGGGTCGGGTTGTGGATTATATGCATGGTACTGGATTCGGTTAAGAGATTACCCGCCAAGATGATAAAAAATCGTGAGGATACGAGAGGAAAGAAGGAAGCTAAAAATGAAAGAATAAATAAATAATAAAATGTAGAAAAAAGCCAAAACTAAAAGGAGAAATGTAAGAAATGGTAGATTTATAAAATAATGCATGGGAACGGGGAATAACATGGAAACGGAAATCACAAGCTAAGCAGCATGGGAACAAAATAGCTAGACCTATGCAAAAGAAACTGAAGAGAAAGAAAGGAGCTAAATGAATTTAAAAAAATTTAAAAAAGAAGAAGACGAAAAAGGTACGGGTAGGCCTATTATACGGGTTATGGTTACAGTAACTAAATGAAACGGGAGCAAACTAAAGAGGGAAAGAAAAGAAACTAATCAGGAAAATTAAGGAAGAAAGAAGTTAAAATTAGAAACTAATCAGGAAAAATAAGAAAAATAAATAACAACTTAAGGAAACGGGAAATCACAAGCTAAGCAGCTATTGTAAATGAAGCTATAAAGGGAAACGTATAAGAAAGGATAGATTTAGAAAATAATGGGAATGGGGTTAGGCCTAGATAGATAAATAACATGGAAACGGAAAATCACAAGCTAAATAGCATTTTGTTTTAATGGAAACAAACTAGGCCCGTGCAGAAGAAACTGAAAAGAAAATGGAAATGCAAGAAGGGACAGGTTTAGAAAAATAAAATTTACCTTTCAATGATTCTACCTTTTCAGTAATTCCTCCTGTTTTAGTGATCGCTCCCATTTACTCATCTAGCGGGGACCCGCGCGAAGCGCGGGTATCCCGCTAGTAATTATATAATTGCTCTCAAAGTAGAGCAGCTTAATCTGTCGTGTAATTTTACACAAAATTAGGGTTAGAATTAGGGTCAGGATAAAGCGAGGCCAAATATGTAAATTACATACTATATATAAGGACTAGCTGAGAATGGTATATTAGTACAAGTAAAAAAAAAAGTATATTACGTTTAGCATTTTGCTAATTTTAATCTGCATAATCAATTAGAGCCTATTAGAGTTCATTATATTTTTTTCAAAAAATTAACCCTAATTATGGATGAGACTACCAGCTTCTACTCGTAACACATGCATATAAACATATTTATTTAACAATCTTGGCGCAAGAACAAAATTATCATGAGACAAATTGGAGTAAATAATCAGAAATAATTAGGGTGATTACATAACTGATGCATGCTTGAACCACATTTTATTCTTTGTTCTCAAAATTACAAAAAATGACTTAGGCAATTAGCGTAGCAGGGTGTCGATATGCCATCTGCCGTGTCTGTGCATAGAATTATTTTCATGAGTGGAAAATATTATACAATTATTGAATGTTTATGAGTTCAATGGTAAGAATATGAGGTAAAATATGGACCATTCAACGCGGCTTTGCAAAACTTTCAAATTATCATGCCAACCCATTGAACTTGAACGTTGCAAAACAAGACGTAGATCTAAATTTCTTTGGATGGATAATAGCGTTTTTTTCGAACTAGCAAATTTCAGTGCTAAAATCGGAAAAAACACAGTATTAAATTCCCTTTTTCGGCAGTAATTCAAATAACACATTCGTATATTTCAAAAATATGACCGATACAAAGGTTTTGAATACCAATACCTCGAAAAATCCGTACGAATTGGCGTAAATCGACCAGGAGGTAGACACTTTTTTGCGAAGGTCAAATGAAGTTCGAGAACAATCAGCCCGTGACATTCCCCTGTTTGAAAAGCTCTAATTTCTTTATTTCAACAAAATAAAATTATCATACCAAACGAGTGAACTTGCAAGTCGCAAAAAAGAAGGAAAATAAAGATTATTTAAATGAAAAATAAACGTGTGTTTTGAATTAACAATTTCAGTAAAAGGTTGGGAAAAAAACACCATATTTAAACTTAATTTTTTGTTTGTAATTTAAATAACACAATCTTAAAAATCACAAATATAAAAGATAAAACGGTTTTGTACACAAATGCTACGAAAATGTTGTATAAATTGACGTAAATCAACCGGGAGGTAGACAGTTATCGGCGAAGATGAAATGAGCTTTGAAAATATTCAGGTTTTGTTTTTTCATTTTGTTTACTTTTTTATACCGTGACGAACTGAACGCGTATCACACTGGCCACCACTTGCATGGCGCGAGCGTCACGCCAAGTAAATACCGCGCGCCGGCGCGGTATTTGCGTTTGGGCGCGGACAACCCGAATGTTGATTGATAGGAGACGCAAACAATACCACGAGAAAGGCCCACAATCGGTAAAATTAGCATTTTTCCATCATTTTTAAAGAACAACTTAGACACTTTGCCAGCTTTGTACGCGTTTAGTTCGTCACGGTGTAAAAAGTTGACAAAAATGGTGAACCAAAGCAAAGATTAATTTTCAAATAGCATGGCGGTTTTTCCGTATCTTTTGTATTTTGTGGTATCAAAACAATCTGAAACAAAGGTAACCAGTGTACAGTTCCCTTTAAAAATATTTTTTTTTTATGGAAGCTAATGCGAAAGATGACAAAACAGAGGAGAAAATACGCAATATTTTGTGTTTTCACAATGTGGGCATGTGGGAAACGCACGTGTTGTTTGTTTACATCTGAGACCCCAATATCGATTAGGTGACGTCAGCTGGCCGCTAAAAATAGCAGAAATAAAAGAAACTTTGTACGAGTTATATAAATAGCTTTATATTTAGTGGTTTAATTTTACAAGACACCTTAACAGACACAATGATAATCATTTTATACAAAAACGTTTTACAAATACAATTCAGTTCAATTATCAGAACGTTTTCTTTACTCTTTCTTTCCCTTTACCACCCAAACAATTTGGAAAAGGACCGTATTAAATTTCTTTTATTACATGTTCAGGCAGATTTAATAGACTGGATATGTAATTGGGCGGGAAAAACCTCATAATTTACTTTTGGCCCTTGAACATGGATAAAACCTTGTAGGTGTAGACTTTATATTGAAGAGATTGCTTCATCCATGTTCAAGGGCCAAAAGTACATGCAGGAAACAGCTCGTATTTACTTTTGGCCCTTGAACATGGATAAAGCCTTGTAGGTGTTGACTTTATATTGAATGGTTTGCTTCATCCATGTTCAAGGGCAAAAAGTGCATATGAGGTTTTTCCCGTCCACTGACGATATGTAATTCGACTGCTCAAATACAATGCCACAAGTGGGTAAGTGCAAATTACTTGTTACTCATTTCGGCAACAAATTGGCGGTTAATTCTGCCCTCCATAATAAATGCAAGTGACTTTGGGGTATCTGCATGGTCATTTAAACAGATAGTTAGGCGCAAGTGGCCATGCTTAGACCCCTAAAGTCACTTACATTTATTATGGAGGGCAGAATTAACCATCCATTTGTTGCCGAAATGAGTAACATGTAATTTGCACTTACCCACTTTTGGCACTGAGCAGTCAATGCAGAGTTAATGCAGTTGATTAAACAATTATCTTTACAACTTGAGAGTGTAATATTTACATGCATACATAATTCATACGGATCTTTATACATCTTTATTATATTTATATCATGTGTCAGTGTGGTGTGAAATGTGATACAGCCAAACTCACATACTTCATTATGGCAGATATTACCCTTCACGAACATTATGCTTTACTAAAATTATTTCAGTTAGTGTCATTTAAATGATCAAAAACAACAAAAATAAAGCAAACTTGGTCTCGTTTTTTATCACAGAATTAAATGTACATGCCTCCTTAGCAATTTGGAAGCAATTTTGAAATGTTTTTCAGAAAATAGGTGCCAGTATACACCTTATCTTTCAGGTCAGCCAGAGCTCAGCGTGTTTTTGTCTAAATTATTGTACACGGATTGCGAGCGAGAAGTCCCCGTGTATTGTATAGTGAGAATTCTCGTGACCATGCTTAGACCCCTAAAGTCACTTACATTTATTATGGAGGGCAGAATTACTAACCATCCATTTGTTGCCGAAATGAGTGCTTTATGCTTTACTAAAATTATTTCAGAATTATGAATTTAAGATTATAATCAGATCTACTGGACTTGCGTTTTATGAATAGCAATATTTCACACCCTATCCCGGATGCGTAATTACTTTCTGCAACCATAATGGGCCGCAATAGCATGAAACTACACATATAAGTCATATATATGTTAATTATATACGCTAATTTAAATGTACTGAATATTCATTAGCAAAAACATTAATATGCTAATTAATATGCTAGTGCTAATTATCATATGGTTGCAGAAAGAAATTACGCATCCCGGATGCATAATCTTAAATTCATAGTTAACACCTGGATGAATGGTAATCTTCACAATCGTATTTCAGAATTGTTGTATTCTCAAAGACTTTTGGGTAAAGAGTATAACAACTTACCCTGTAGATGATATTAGTTATATTGTTTTTGATGTCAAGAAAAAATACCTGTGAAAGTTCCAAGTTAATCTCATTGAAAAACAAAGTATTTCGATTTAAAAAAAAGAGTTTAGAGTTTATTCGAATAAGTTGCTACGTACTCTCTTAATTTTTTTTTTCGTTTATTTAATCAAAAAGTTTGGGTTTTAGACGATTGGGCTATTCCATTTTAAATCCACACTACTCCTGTGGAGGATTTTGGAAATATCTTCCACAGGGGAGTATGAATCCTAAATGGAATGAATACATTAAGCAGCTCCATTTGAAACTCGCCCTCCCTCTGTGATATATTCAGGTTGAATCTTTCTCAGAGGGTGTATGAAATTCAAATAGAGTTGCCTAATATGTTCATTCCATTTGGAATTTATACTCCCCTGTGGAAGATATTTCCAAAATCTTCCACAGGGGTAGTGTGGATTTAAAATGGAATAGCCCATTGCAGTTAGATAGAAATCGTTTTGGACTGAAAATTCAGTCGTATGATTTGAACTTTCAATCTTTTTAATCAATGAAAACGAGTGATTCTCACTCCTTAAGCGAATTACGTTAGGGACAAGTCTTTTCCGATTAAACATTCAATCAAAGAGATAGATTTTATTGTTTTTCCATCTTTCGGTGACTGAAGTTAGTAGCAAGTTTTTTTATAAATGAACAAAATATTGAAAATATTTACTCTTAAAATGCTTTGAAGTCTCATTCCAACCAACAATATGCAACGCACGCCATTTGGTAGTAAATTAGGAATATAAATATGATAACACTCGATTTGATGATGAAATCAGTATACAAAAAAAATAAGAATCAATTCAAAATACAATTTATTATTCAATGTACTAGTATTTAGATTCTATCATCAACTGTTATAAAAATTAAAATATTTCAATCAATTTAAGAGAGATATACCAATGTTCCTCAAATAAACAACAAACATACTTGTAACATGATTAATTAACATTTAGATTGACGAATGTCCTAAGAATTTTATTAACTTGATTTTGATACCTCACTTGTGTAACAAGAAATGCAAATCGTCCCGATTTGAATGATTTTGTGACAGTTGGTGCAATTTGAGGAGTAACCAAATCAGTAAAATATAGGATACGAAAAACATTATGTCTCTATATTATGGGAAATTGTGCATTTATACTATAATTACTTTAATTACATGAATTACTTCAATAGACCCACTTACTGACAAGCTATACACTGGATGTACGCTGTTCAAGTTTGTCAATTTTAGAATACATCATTTGGTCTCCTCGCGTTGCAGTAATTTGTTGCATATTTAGAGTAGCACTTCTATTGTCTTGTCCACTGATCATGTTACAAATGTCGGTCTGGACTCCAAGGTTACTGCTAGAAGATAAGCAACGACAGCAGAGTTTTTTCAGAGTATCGCGCATTGCATGGCGATATTTTTGACAGCAGCAGACATACAAGATTGGGTTGATACATGAGTTCAGCATTAGTAAAATAAACCCTATGTTTCGAACTGCTTCGCTTTGTTTTACACTTAAAAAGTCAATGTTAGTCACCCCTTCAAGTATTTCATCCAAATGTGTAAATCGACGCGGTAATTGACAAAGGAAAAAGACTATGTTGTTGAGAACCAATGTACGAGTTAACTGAATTTGTTCACTATTGTTTGCAAGTTTTCGGTTCATCGAAACTGAAATAATTTTAACAGAAATAAAGTTGTTAATCAGAAAGCAGCTAAAAAATAAGCAAACTGAGATTATTTGCGGAAATACAGTGTATGACTCGCAAAATGCAGCATTAATGGGTAGATGTGAGAATGCTGTTTCTGTCGGCCAAATAAAACATGTTTGGCGAATTCCATATCCAGATGACTTTACAGTAGAAACTCCAATACCTATCAACCATGCTACAATTATCATCTTGAATGTACGTCTTTCCCCTTTCATCAGGCGGTGTCGAATTGGAAAGCAGATTGCTAGGTATCTTTCCACTGCAATCAGTGTTACAAAACCCAATGACACAAAATAGGGGGAAAACATAGATATCCCGTGAACATAACAATGTATATCTGTACTAAAAAAATAATCCTCGCGAACATCCGAGGTCCAATAATCCAAATTTGCCCACCCGCATATAATTGCTAAAAAGGACATATCTGCAATGGCTAAGTTGCTCATAAAGGCAGTCACCGTACTCTTCATTTCTGGACTTGTTAATACCGATATCAAGAAGATAACATTTCCAAATATGCCAAAAGCACAAATGGAAAAAATACAAATCCATAGGTAGCGAAATATTTCATGGAGAAAATCCTTTCCATTGCTAAAGTTGGATCAGTAACATTGATAATATCGTCTGCCCTGTAACAAGTGTTGGTGTTTTGAACAGCATCCATGGTGAAATTTTTAATGTCCTTAGTAATTTCTTGCACAAGAAAATAGAGAGTTGTGATGTTGGTATTTCAATTGTAATATTGATGAGTTGACATAAGTGATCATGCACTTCAAGGGCTTGCTGCCTTCCTGGAAAATTAATCATAGAAGTCCCAAGTATTTAAATGAGGTTTAATAAAAGAAACCACGTGAATAGAGTGCCCTCTCAAGGATGTCTACTCTCTGTATAAAAATTACCTCATTTAAATATTAATGACTTCTATAATACATATCTACCGCCTTCCTTTCAATTCACACAACACTCAGTTCAGTTCTATAATTAAAAATGCAAATGTGAGTGGAATGGTGTCTTTGTACTGCGTCAATCTCCACTTTCTTCGCTAAAATAATTTTTAATATGGATATAATATGTGGCCATACACTACGAATCAGTCGTAAAGTCGGCCCGGTTAATTTTGTTTCATTTCGTGTTTAGAAACTATATACAGGGTGAGTCAAAAAAAGTGCAATAGAGAAAAGAATCCATTTTTATTTAAGAACCGAGTTGAACCTTTTAGGTTTTAAAACATTTTAGATATGATATATTCATTAGTGACCATGAGTGAAAAAAATCAAGGAATTAGCATTTACCGTTTTGTTTTTATGACACATTTTATAGCGATACCCAATTTTAATGTTTGTCCAAGAGACATCTAAAATTTGAATATCAGCCCACTCTGTGTAAGGTAGATTTGGAACAACTGCCATTTTCTTAACCTCATTAGCATTGAAATAAAATGGAGCACCCAAAGTGTTATTGCCCTTGGTCTTGTTTAAGGAGAAAAAACATTATTTGTTGTTATTTTCATTTTACCTTTACTTTAAAGATGTTTATTCTCTATCAAAAACATACACATTTTGTAGACGGGTTTTTCAAATGTCAAACTGAAATGCGCGCAAATTGAAGTGGAGTGAATTACAAAATATCCAGTAAGTTGGACATATTGGGATTTTTTTAAATGTAGTTGGAGTCGAGTTAGGTATAAAGGACTTAAAGTAATGTTAGAAAGTTTGTTTTAACAGAAAAAAATTAATTAAAATTACGCAAAAATCAATCTTATTTAAGTTAAAGTCAGTTTCAGGGGTGGTGCTTTTACCGTGCATTATGTGCTCTCATCCAAAATGCATGGTACCTCGTGGACAATTAATAACGAAATTGGGTATCGCAGCAAAAGGACTCATAAAAATTAAACGGTAGTCACGATTCACTTCATATTTTCACAGAAGGTGACTATTCTGTCGGTCCGTGCCACGTCACTTCCGGTTGATGATGCGACTCAAATTTGAGTGAAAACAAGTCCTTGGTTCGATTTTTTTCTTGATGAATTCTGTAATTGGTGTTGTGTATATTTCGATCGCAAATAGTCAGTGGAATCAAACAAGTTTCTAAGTTTTCAGAGTGGAAGTTACATACTTGATTTATCGTTTTATATAATGACAAACCGACAATTAAAGTCCATGGTCGAGTGTTGTTTTTTCCAAAATTGACGATGTTGCCACTCCAGTGGAGTGACTAGTCTCCTTCACAGCCGGTTTATGTCGTTCATTGCAAACCGTGAGCCACGTGAAGCTTGGGCCCAAGACTAGAGATAGCCCGGATGTTGGACCGACAGAATTGAGTGTGGCATTTATAGAATCTTTCAATAAGGGGAGAGTTCGACTTGGTTCTTGCATAAATATCGATTCTTTGCTCTATTGCACTTTTTTTTACTCACCCTGTATCATAAGCTTTAAAATGGTATATCATTTGACTTCAAACGGTATCCAGAAGCGAGGTTATGGTTTGTTGAACTCTGCTCCTTCAAGAAAATGGTACCTTTTTTCGGTTCTACGTGTGTCTCTTTTTCCACATTGCTGGTAATAAATATCAAACAGTCATAATTGACGGTCATTTCAAATAATACCCAAATCAACAAGATTCAGGAATGTCCTCTCATTGTTAATTGTTGGTTATACATACCTAGACAAAATACAATGCTTTGTTGTAACCCACCACTTGAACAGGATTTAGTCAAAGCAAACAAAGACTAGAGCTATTTAAGGATTCTATAGAAATAGGTAGAAGCTTATTATCCTCTTCAGCAATAGGATTATTGATTGGTTTAAACGGTGTAAATGAGATACATGTCGCACCAAATTGAGGTGACGTTCTTAAATGCAATTCTTTTTTTAAGTAAAACCAACAGATTGGGATTCTGTCCATATTTATATTTATACTGCTACATAGCTTATCAATATGTGACCGTCCACGGCGAATGGGCCGTGAATTCCTGCCCGGTCAATTTTGTTTTATTTCGTGTTTAAAAAATAAACATCATAAACTTAAAAATGGTATATCATTTGACTTCAAATGATATCCAGAAGCGGAGTTATGGTTAGTTAAACTTTGCTCCTTCAACAAAATTATAGCTTTTTTCGTTTCTATGTGTGTCTCTTTTTCCACATTGCTGGCAATAAATATCAAACAGTCATAATTGGCGGTCATTTCAAATCATCCCCAAGTCAACGAGGTTTAAGAAGGTTCTCTCATTGTTAATTGTTGGTCGCCAGCTTAAGTGACCGATTAATACGACCTTCGTACACATTTTACACCATAACTCAGAATACAATTTAGGGAATTTACGGCTCGTTTGTGCTGCCGGGTCACATATTATAAGTTTCTTAAGGAACTGTTTTTTCTTCTCATTCTCTTTTTAAAATCCAAACAAGATGTCTGTTACTGAAAGATTTATGTTCTTTCCTGTTTGCTCTAAGATTACTGTCTTTACTTCTACCCATAATTTTTTCAATAGTTTTGCAGTTACAAAAGAAGTGTTCCAAATAGTCTTCAACATTACATATTTCACACAACTACTAGTTGCTTTTCCCATTTTCTCTAAGAGAATGTTTGTTGGATAAATAAATATTGCTTAATCTTCCAGTTTAGAATTATAAGCCTAGCCTCTTTGACATGAAGCGGCACGGTTTTTTTTCAAAACCAAATGATAATTTGGGAACTTTCTTTCCGAGAAAGCTTGACAGGTTGGTTGGTTTGACAGATATAATCATTACGACACGAGTTTGGATGAACATTTCTTAGTGTATAAAACTCCATACTCAAAAGGTAGAAATCGTTTTGAACTGAAAATTCAGTCGTGTGATTTGAACTTTCAATCTTTTTAATCAATCAAAACGAGTGATTCTCACTCCTTAAGCGATTTAAGTTATAGGACAAAACAAATGTTTTAAGTCTCATTTCAACCATATGCAACGCACGCCATTGGGCACTAATTAGGAGTAACATTTGATTTGATGGTGAAATCAGTATAAAGAGTAAGAATCAATTCTATTTAGATTCGATCATCAACCGTTATAAAATTAAATTACTTCAATCAATTTAACAGAGATATACCAATGTTCCTCAAATAAACAACAAACGAATTTTGTTAGCTTGATTTTGATACCACACTTGTGTAACAAGAACTGCAAATCGTCCAAATTTTAATGATTTTGTGACAGTAAAAAATAGGCTACGAAAATACATGTATCTGTGCAGTGTGCACATAGCTTTGCATTTTCTCATTGTTTTTGAGCTTTTTAACTTTTGCACAAACCATGTGCAGTTAGTAGATTAGTGTGCCGTAAACATGGTAAATCTGAGCTTTATTTACTTGCAAGTGCTTCATCTAAATAAATAAATAGTATACAAAATACAAAAGGTGTAATATAGTCATAATACTATGTGAAATTGTGCATTTATACTATGAATTACCCCCGAATAGACCCACTTACTGACTAACTATACACTGGATGTACACTGTTCAAGTTTGTTTAGTTTAAAACACATCATTTGATCTTCTCCCGTTGCAGTAATTTGTTGCATATTTCGAGCAGCATTTCTATTGTGTTGTCCACTTATCATGTTACGAATGTCGGTCTGGACGTCAAGGTTACTGCTAGAAGATAGGCAACGACAGCAGATTTTTTCAGAGTATCGCGCATTGCATGACGGTACTTTTGACAGCAGCAGACGTACAGGATCGGGTTGATACAAGAGTTCAGCATTAGTAAAATAAACCCCATGTCTCGAACTGTTTCGCTTTGTTTTACACTTAAAAAGTCAATGTTAGTCACTTCTTCAAGTATTTCATCCAAATGTGTAAATCGACGCGGTAATTGACAAATAAAAAGAGTATGTTGTTGAGAACCAATGTACGAGTAACCTGCCTGATAGGTAACTGAATTTGTTCGCTATTCTTTGCTTGTTGTCGGTTCATCAAAACCGAAATAATTTTAACAGAAACAACGCTGTTAATCAAAAAGCAAATAAAAAATATGCAAACTCCGAATATCTTTGGAAATACACTATATGATTTGCAAAATGCAACATTAACGGGTAGGTGTGAGAATGCTTCTTCTGAAGGCCAAACAAAACACGTTTGTCGAAGTCTATATCCAGACGACTTAACAGCGGCAACTGCAATACCTATCAACCATGCTGCAATTATCATCTTCAATGTACGTTTTAGTCCTTTCATCTGGCGGTGTCGCATTGGAAAACAAATTGCCAAATATCTTTCTATAGCTATCAGTGTTACAAAACCCAAAGACACAAAATAGGAGAAAAATATAGACGTCTGAAGAACATAGCAATCTATATTTGTAATAAAAAATAATCATCGCGAACATACGAGGTCCAATAATCCAAATTTCCTAACATGCATATAATTGCTAAAAAGAACATATCTGCGATGGCTAAGTTGCTCATAAAAGCAGTCAAACTACTCTTCATTTCCGGAATTGTCAAGACTGATATCAAGAAGGTAGCATTTGCTAATATGCCAAAAGCACAAATGGAAAAAAATACAATTCCATAAATAGCTAAATATTTCATAGAGTAAATCCTTTCCATTGCTAAAGTTGGATCAGTAACATTGATAATATCGTCTGCCCTGTAACAAGTGTTGGTGTTTTGAACAGCATCCATGGTGAAATTATTTCAACAATTTCGTGTACAATCGAAATAGAAAGTTGTGGTATTATTGTTGTTGCAACAGATATAATATTGAGTTGGCAGTCATGCACTTCATAGGCTTGCTGCCCTAATTTTAATTCATACAGTTCTATAATTGAAAATGCAAATGTGGGTGGAATGGTGTCTTGATACTGTTTTAATCGCCATCTTCTTTACTAAATATGCATATAATATAGTGACTGGTCATGTCGTTATGAATTCGGCAGAGTGACGAATCGAGAATTTTGAATAAATTGAGTTTTTGTATGCTTATGATTATGTTTCAGGTTATCTTTTATTTCCACCAAAAATTAATGGTAAATCTTACTCCTCAATGTAGTTATTGAAATTTTGATTTGGACGAATCGCGCCTAAGTGCGATAAATGAATTCAGCAGAGAGACGAATCGTATATTTAGCTGTACAGGTTGATCTATAGTATTGTATAGCGGGAAACCTCGAATTTTCTATATTAAATGTCCTATACTGATATATTTGATACCAACGTATAGCTGTAGGTATCTTCTAGCCAGTGATACCAAAATAAGTACAAACATTCTCCACATGATATTGCTGTGGCTTAATAATGTGAGTGCGCCCCGTGAAATTGGAAAATCATACGCAAAATATAGGCCAATATTGATATTTCTGCTTTACAGTTTACCAACCCAAACATGATGCAGTCATGTCTACTTCACCACGACCTTTGCAGGACTTAAACCCTATTAAAAGCTATTAAACCAAGATAACACTCATTGAAAACAGCTCAACTGATTAAATCATATCTTCTCTGGTTAAATCCACACAACATATGTTTCTGCTTTACATGTACAATGGAGCAATGAGCTGGTATTATAGTTTCAGTTGGGTGAACGATTATAAAGCGAAAGCTAGAGAACAATTCTGTGTGGGCTTTTGTTTACGAAATGAGACAATACTCTGCTTATTGTTAACCAGCGTTCTTGAAAATGAGAAGCATGTTGGTTTGCAGACTTAACACGGTTTGGAAATAATTTCTTCATATTTTTTGGTGTTATCTGTCGTTTACATATCCTTCCTAAAACACAAAAGTGCGAATATTTCCAAACACCTAAATTAGGTAAAAATTTAGGACATGTTACAAAACTATATTTTCTAGAATTTCAGAGAATACTTTAAATATTGGCCGGTTATTTTTCACACAGTGACGTTAACTAGGCAATGTCCTATTACCTATAACATACACTAAAACACCAAAGTGCGAATATTTCCAAACACCTAAATTAGCTAAAAATTTAGGACATGTTACAAAACTATATTTTCTAGAATTTCAGATAATACTTTAAATATGGCCGGTTATTTTTCACACAGTGGCGTTAACTAGGCAATTGCCTATACTTCTAACATACACTACTTGTAGAGGTCATGCGTGAATTGTGAGAGCTCTGTGTATTGTGTATAGGAAAACGGACAGTAACTGCAGTATGAGTGTATTTGCACTGAAGCATTATACCAACTAAGCAAGTAAAACACAAACCAAATAGACAAAGAAATCGTGAAAAGACTGGAGAAGAAAATAAGAGACTTCCTCATGTTCCTAGAAGCCATCCATAACCAGAAAAAAGGATCTAGGATTTATTTGAAGTACTCGCACTTTTTTGTTTCGAATAGCTGAAAAATAATCCATATTATTTCATGGCTTCATATAGAATAAGCCAACCAGCGCTTACAAAACAGTTATTGGAACACATTATGATATCGAGCATTACATTATTATATTATCCACTATAAATACCTTGCAGGCTAAAGTATCAGGTGCGTTAATTTTACAATTATCAACAGCCAGATTGAGGTAAAATATATTAACAAATTAAAATATGATGTAAACTGGTTTGTGACTTTTTTTTCCTTCGTGGAAGATGATCTAATTTAGGGATCAAATCATATTGACTTGCCGCAGGTTTTACCATTACATTATTATATTATCCACTACAAATACCTTGCAGGCTGAAGTATCAGGTGTGTTAATTTTACAATTATCAACAGCCAGATTGAGGTAAAATATATTAACAAATTAAAATATGATGTAAAATCTTTGCCATTTTCTCCTTTGTGGAAGAGGATTTAATTTAGGGATCAAATCATAATTGCCGTAGGTTTTAATATTAACGTCAACACCAGATATTAAATGTGATACTAGAAAAGCAGTAGTTTCATTATAAGTGACTAAAACGACTCAGTTTTTGGAATAATATTTATTCATCTCTCATATCTTAATTTAGACTATGCCATAGTCGATTTTTGATAAATAAAAATATGTCATTTAATCATTATGAACGCATTCAGTTGAACTCGAAATTATACTGATATTATTTTATTACATCAAAATACTAGTAAATGGTTATGAAAAGGTTTAGGCCTATATAATTATATTAGTGACAGTAACAGTAAAGTATACGTAGGCTTATTGAATGCAACATAATTATTATAATGGCACTTCAATACTGAACAGTTCTGATTTTAGAATCTACCAGTTTAGTAATCGCAATCGGTAAAAGCGACCACAACACTATATAGTAAGAACGGTAAATCTCACAAACAGTTAGGCCATTACGTAAACAAAGTGTGCATGAGTTTGGAAGATGGATAACCAAAAATTCTTGGACTGAGGTTCTGAACTCGACATCTCCTGCTGATAAAGCGAATGCATTTTATGCTACTGTTCAGGAAGCCATTGATCTTCACTTCCCCTCTAAGGTTATCAAACTACATTCCGAGGATAAACCTTGGATCACTCTGAGATAGAACCTAATCAGGAAACGTCAGGTAGCTTTTGCCGAGAAGAAAATGTTTCTCTGGCGCTTTCTCCGCAATAAGGTTAGTCGTGCCATCGATCAAGCGAAGAAATTTTACTACAAAGATCGCATTCAGAACCTCAAGTCAAGTGATCCATCAGGCTGGCATAAGGGAATCCAACTAATAACCAACAAAATGCCAGAAAAGACCAATTATATCAGTCCCTGGTGTCCAACAAAATGATGAAAACGCAATTGCAAAGGCTATAAATGATAATTTTGCCTCAGTCTCACAAAGTAGACCTCCAATCAACCCACAGGCGCTGCCTGCCTTCCTATCTGCAAGATTGCCACCTCAGATCCAGGTATGGGATATGTACAATGCTCTGAAAAAACTGAATGTTAAAAAAGCAGCAGGACCTGACGGTCTTCCTGGGAGGTTGATTAGAGAGTTTGCCTGTGAGTTTAGCATCCCAGTAACAGATATATTCAACTCATCTTTAAAAGATGGAATGGTCCCCCAAGTTTGGAAAGATGCCACAATTGCCCAAATTCCAAAGGAAACCCCTGCTACAATTTCAAAACTAAGGCCAATCTCATTTACTTCCCTTTTGGCAAAAGTATGTGAGGGGTTTGTTGCAAATTGGGTGCTTGATGATATTTCTAGTGCAATTGACCGCAACCAATATGGTAGTATCAAAGGGTCGTCTACTTCTCATTGTCTAATTGAAATTCTTGATGTCTTTTTCAAAGGTACAGACAAAGGAGGAACTGTAGGAGCCCTAGTTGTGACGGACTTCTCCAAGGCATTTGATTGCATCGACCATACCTTAGCTATCCAGAGACTCTACGAGCTTGGTGTCAGAAGCGAGTTACTGCCGTGGATTATAAACTTCCTCACAGCTCGTCGTCAACGGGTGCAGTACCACTCTGCCTTGTCAGAATGGGAAACCCTATCATGTGGTGTCCCACAGGGCACTAATCTGGGCCCCATCACATTTCTTGGTGCAATCAACAATGCTTCTGAGGAGTCTCTGACTAAAAGCTTTAAGTATGTCGATGATCTCACCTTTGGAGAGGTTCGTCCTGCTAAACAAGTCAGCCAGATTGGATCTGACATTTGATTGGATGATATTTCTGGGAATCCTTCTCATGCATTAGTTGATCAAAACAAATTGAATGAAAACAAATTGAATCATTGAAACAAATTGAATCATTTCTAATTTTATAGATATTTGATAAATTCCCTTTCCAGATAGAATATGCCATAGTCGATTTTTGATTTTAAAAAAACACGTTATTAATCATGATGAACACATTCACTTGAACTCGAAATTATACTGATATTTATTACATCAAAATACTAGTATAAAATGGTTATGAAAAAGTTTATATAATTATATTAGTGACAGTAAAGGTAAAGTAGGCTTATATTATTGAATGCAGCATATCATAATGGCATAAAATGGCACTTCAATACTGAACAATTCTGATTTTAAAATCTACCAGTTTATTAATCGCGAAAGCCCGAGTTAAAAATCGATTATGTACATTGTATTTTAAACTGGACTTTGATCGGGAAAAGTCCCTAACACACACTGTCAATCATACTTGTTTATCAATCCAATTTAACCGCAAGCACAAAGCCTAGAAGTACATGACGCTCTCATGCACTTACTGATACTGAGAGTTTAATGTTCCCGCCAACACACCATGTAGTTATTAATGGCAATGGCAGGTGCCCGGAGGATTTAAACCATTACGAGATCTGGGCGACCAATCACAAGCCAGATCCATTTAAAGATGCATTACATCATGGCCAATTTTAGTAGGCCAGAAATCCGACAATCTCATCCATTGACAACCGTGTTAAGCATGTTAACCGCAATCTAAAGTAAGTAGTCCACTTGGGAAGCTAACAAACAGAGGGAGTGACTAAAAAGATCAGATGTGAAAATGCATCAATTGTGCACAAATTAATTAAATCAGAATTTTAAGCTTAAATGCAAAAGCCAGAGTATGCACAATGGGCAAGTGGACTACGGAGAATTCTATTTTCCAGAACATTCTAGGCTGTATTGCATCATTGGGAAAATAAATCCCTTAGATTGTGAAATGGAGATGATGACATCATTTTCGACTCAAGAAACCATTTTCTCATTTTTTATCTTTTTGGTTTATTTCCGATTTTAGGCACCATTTTGTGCAAATAGGCATTTGTGAATTTAAAAAGTTCATTTTGATGCCTTATATAGTCAATATGTCAAAAAAATAAGGCCAATATCAAAAAAGTTTAAAAAAAGTTTTTGGAATGGAGCCTCAAGATTAAGAATGATCAAGATGATGTACCAAATAAAAAAGCCAAAACAAATCACTTTTTTTTTGAGATTTTCTTCATATGTATAAAAATATATACTTTTATGTCTCGCGTGAATAATTACCAAGTTATGGCACTTTTACTACATGCATGTCTGAGAGTACACAGCTGCCTTTGAGGCCGGGAAACCAAACAACTTGAACAGGCACGGTGTCCATCTCAATACCGACTGATTCTATCACTGGAAATACTTCCTAAACGTTTACACGAACGTTTTCATGCGATTAATTACAACCCTAAGTCAAGCTTACAACCCTATGTCGACCGATTCTATCGCTACGATCTCTGTAAAATCGGCTTAAACGTTTACACGAACATTTACACTCGAGTAATTCCAACTTTAATACAAAGATATTCCTTCCGATACGTTGCTCATCTCAATATCAATTGATTCTATCACTGGAAAATCTTCTTGAACGTGAAGATAAAGCAACCGATAACCATCCATCTTGACGTACTTAATCCTTGGTAGAGTCACCAGGACATCATAAATTGCGTGAAGCCACGAGGATACTTTGTTCAGTAACTGAGATACATATACGCCACACCCGTTACTAGGACAACCAAACTGTCCAGGAACAAAGGAATCTTTATGAATCCAAATCTTCTTCAATGATGGATGAAAATATAAACTTCGCAAGCTTTCATTTGAATACGTTCCGTTACCCAACTCCAAGTACTGGATAGATTTTAAGCGCTCTCCGATGAGTGTTACTACTGAAGTCGTTATGGATCTGCTTTCAAGCTCAAGAGATTCCAGATTCAAACATCCTGGCAACATGTTCTCAAATGCTTCTTCGGAGAACTCAACATCCCTTAAAGCCAAGACTCTGAGATGCTTCCAGTTGCCAATGCAACTAGGAAAAGTATTCAGTTGGCTTATGTGTCTCCTGGCAGGGGAATGGCAATCTAAGCGAAAGTGTCTTACAGATGTCAAAGACCCCACTGTTGGTGTCAGAATATTATCCAGGACAGTTGTGCGAGAAAGGAAGTGGTCTCCCCAGTTCCTCCTAGCAGATGACTTGGTGGCAGGATGGAATAGTTGGATTTCTTGTAGCATTGTATTTTCCGTAAGTGCCTGCATTCCAGCTAACGTCACGTTATGTTTGCATAAAGTAACTGATGATAAATTTGGGCATCGGCCAAGGAGAGTTAGAATTTTCTCATCGCGTCGTTCGGATTCTGCATGATACTCGTGTATGTCGTTTGTGAATGTGCCCCCCTCTGCGTCCAATTGTAAAAGATGTTGATTTGCTATCAACCTTCTTAAGCGATGGAAGTAGTGAAGAAAACATTTCGAATTTTTTAGTCGCTTCGGAATGTACAGTATCTTAGCTGCTTCATCTGAGGTATATCTGAAAGTTTTGGAGCTACTCTCTTTTGCTTCAACGAATGACAACGTCTCTAGATTAGGACACGTATTTCGTAGGAGCTTACTACAGATAAGTATACTTCTTTCAATGATCTGCTTGCATATGATGACAAAAATGACAAAACCGAATCTTCTCGCTTTGGGAAGTACCAACGATTGGCATCATATTTACGCGCATCGATTGTTCGCCTCTCATGTTTTGACGCAAAGTGTTTGATCGTCCCTTCCTCTTCTTCAGTGTCGTTTTTAATGACGGGCCCCTTGGAAGTAAAATCAATGACTTGCCAAGCTTTTGTATTTGTGATTATGGCGTACCACTTTTTGCACACTCTGTATCAAAGAAAGAAATATAAAAATTTAAAAAAATAAAAATGTAAAAATAAAACAAATATTTCAATCGATAAGAATTGCTTTTCTTTGATATACACAGACGGCGCACAGCGACAACGCCTGGTAAATAATTATATTGTACAGGCAGTGAAACTAAATCAATACACGTATACCTTTTATGCACGCCGATACACGTGTATTGAATTTCAGACGATGATATCTTTGGATACCGGGGTAGAAAATGATGAATATCTCCCATCATTTTTTGGTTTCTAAAGAACCCAATTGTAAGGCTTGCACTTGAATATAAGTGTTGAAAGAAAATGATAATCTTATTAAGGTGAGCGTATTGAACTTCAACCGTGGGTTTTGAAATCAAAAACTGACAAAAACTCAGATTTTATACGTGCAGAACTGAACAAAATAAATGACAGCTACCCTCATTCGTAAACACTCGGGTTACTGAACATAGCACGGTACTGGTGCAGTGTAGACTACTGGTGGAGCCAGTCTAAAGCAGAGGTCAGTATTGTCAATAACCTTAGTCGGTGGTCCTTCGGCCCATAGTCTTAAACAGGTCGGAACAAAATGGCCATGCGTGGCTGTTGACGAACGAGTGGATTCAATCTACCACCATGGTGATTTCTGCCATGAAGATATCGGGGCGATGACACTGTGTGCGGCGGATAAAGCAATAATTGCCCTTCCTTTTTAGCCAGAAAAATACCACGTTTGGGGCCAAAAATAGGGCAAAATTGCAAACTGGTCCATCAAATACCAAAATGCACATGCACATGCTTGGGTAGGAGCACGACATATAAAAACACGAAATACAAGAAATCGGGGCACCAAACCCTTAAAAAGGAAGAGGGCACATAACTCATGTTTACATGATCTGCAACTGAAGAGTGCAAAAGATAAGTAACCAAGTTTGCCACGAAAGTGGATCAGAGGACCGGGGCGGTAGCAAGCGGGTGGACAGGGTGGACGAAGTCCATGGGCCCCGAAAGTTCAGGGGCCCCAGAGAATAAAACAAAACAACAAAAACAAAAACAAACAAACAAACAACAAAACTAGACATTGTACTCACAGAGCACGGCCCTTAGCCAGTGAAGTTGATATCTTTATGACCTTTGACCTATAGTTGTTCATGTGACATTTGTACCAGTAACATCAATTCAATAGACTTCGGTGACCAGTAACCTATGGTTCATGGTGATAACGACATTGTACTATGTAATTTGCGGAAGCAGCAGCATTTTGAAGGTAAGGTGGAAAGTACATTATGGTTATGATGGCTCATTGAAGAAAGAAAGAAGAAGAACCTGACAGAAAGAGGCCCTTAGCCAAATACTATTTGGCTAAGGTAACACAGATAACAGATTTGTCCTTGGAAGGCTTTGTGAAGATTGTTTACCTAATACTACAAATAAGTATAGGCCTATACATTAAAGTACAAATAATGTGGATCAGCCTATCAGTATTATGCATGGCTCATTGAGCTACAATGGGCCTGTGTGGATAGTAGCTATTTGTGTGCAAATCTAGGGGGGCCATAGTCCATTTTAGTGAAAATCACGTTTTTGGTACTTGACCGGAAGTGGATGACCTTTGACCGGAAATGATCATGTGACATTCGTGGCACCACACAATGATCCTAGTGACCAACTATGGTCAACATGGTAGAAAGCATATGGCTACGATGACCGATTTAAAGTATTTGGTTACACATCGGAAATGACCTCTTAATGACCTTTGACCCCAATTCTGTATACAACTTTTAGACACTGGCTATTAGACTATGCATGTGTTCTAGTGACGTCACGCTGGTAAAAATATGGGGAAGGAGAAGCATTTTTAGTTATGACCTTGATATGAGCTTTGCGCCAGAGAAATTTTCACGTGACGTGGCACCCCCAATGGTCCTAATTTGATCAAAATTGACAACGCATATGGTAATTACGATTGATAGAAGAAAGAACCTGACAGAAAGAGGACCTTAGGCAAACGCTATTTGGCTAAGGTATAAAAAACACTGTTTAGCTTGTGTTTAGATTTATTTGATATCTTTACTAAACATAGGCTATAATGTAAACACGCGCTAAACATGATGTTTAGAATGGGGTATATAAGTCTTTGAATTTTGTATTACAATTGTAAGAAATCATACATGTTTTTGGCTCATTTAAGTTTCATGAAATTGCAAAACTATTGAAATATTACTTTTATTGCCTTTTATTATCTAATGGATTAAGATTTAGAGCTATATGTTTCAATTGACCAAAAAAAGGGGATATTTTTTAATTCACATAAATTAGTTTTGTATTTTTCTGAAAGGGAGTAGACACTGTTTTTGCAGTGTTTAATACCCATTTTCATCCACGTTTAAAGAGATTTTTGATTATTCTACATAATAAGAAATAATACTTACCGCATCGCTATCAACTTATCATAGAGCGTCAAAAAATTGAATATGATCAGTAAATCATCAAACGTAAGGATATCAATATCTGCCATTGGAGGTGACACTATCAACAAAGTCTTTTCTGTAAGTATTCTATGCCTCTTCGAGGTGATAACTCATCGGGTGCAAGGCTGCTTGACTTTACACACTGCAAAAACAGCAGAGCAACACTTAATAAACACTTTAACACTTCATAAACACTTGTTTGTACAGTGAAGGTACAGGGATGTTAATTTATAAACACCAAAACACGTTTAGAAATATGAAGATGTTTATGTTTTTAACACAAGATAGTGTTTAAAATATGTATTTAAACACTATCTTGTGTTAAAAAACATAAATATCTTCATATTTCTAAACGTGTTTTGGTGTTTATAAATTAACATCCCTGTACCTTCACTGTACAAACAAGTGTTTATGAAGTGTTAAAGTGTTTATTAAGTGTTGCTCTGCTGTTTTTGCAGTGAACTATAAGAATGATGTAAGTAGGCGTTAAATTTACTAACAGACCTCCATATTTTAAGTGTTTACATCGTTCGATACACTCTAAAAACCGTGTTCAGCTATTTGACTTTGTAAACATAGCAAGCTATATATACACGTATACCATGACGAAATTCAAATTTGTTGATATTTTGCTAAACGAATTGATCTGCAAGAAATATTTGGTACATTTAGAACATTATGTAGCCAGAGGTATCCAGTGGTATAAAAATCTCAACTTTTTTTGAGAAAAGTGGGGGGATGTAACAGTCATCGAAATAAACTTTACCAATCTAATGATAGGCTCTGCAATGATAGCAAATCACAAGGTTACCTCAACGAAAACTTTTATCACAGATGTAGGCCTATGTTTGGATCACATCTTACCTTTGTTGCGTAATGATTGCCTGCTGACAATGATAGCAATGGGTAGAAAATAATCACAATATATATCGGGGACGGAGAGGTATAAAAAAAACCTGGGGTTTTCGTCTTGAAACTTCCATGAAAACCGGATCTACAGTTTTTGCAAGTTCCTATATATAACAAAATGTATTTATATTTGGTGTACAACGTTCGGTCCAAAGGTTATAAAAGGCAATTCCATATGATTAGGAGAGTGTAGATAATTTGTGATATAAGAAGGTAAACAATGACTCTTCTTTTAAAGGGGTACTACACCCCTGTGGTAAATTTGTGACTATTTTTGCATTTTTCTCAAAAAATAATAACACACTGGTAACAAAAGTTATGTATATTATTGGGGCAGGGAATCCAATTACTACACTGAAATTTCAGTGACTCAAGACAAGCGGTTCAGTATATATGATCGGAAATGAGGCACATCGTAGTGGTACCTTATTTCTTATCATAAATAACGAACCGCTTGTCTTGGGTCACTGAAATTCCAGTGTAGTAATTGGATTTCTTGCCCCTCTAATATACATAACTTTTGTTACCACTGTGTTATTACTTTGTGAGAAAAATGCAAAAATAGACACAGATTTATCGAGGGGTGTAGTACCCCCTTCATTTGGAAGCAAGAAAGACTAAGGGTGGCAGCAGACTCCATATGTTACGTATATTTTTTATGTATAATACTTTTTGTGACGTCAAAAAGTATTGTACGTCAAGTAAAAGGTATGCACCGGGAAAATATATATTTTGTTACTACAGGGTGTTGCTTCATTCATAAGGAGTTGCCATATTTCAAAGAGTGGTAAATTTAGTGAGTTTCCTTGCACGCAACACCTTTTGATGCATCTTGCATTTTAACTTATGGCTTATACTTCAATTACAAATTCAAAAACATTAACACAACAAACAAGGATAATTTAGTACATTTAGTAAACAGACCATTAACAACAACAATAATAATAATTACTTGGATTTTAATCATGTTATCAGATAAAACATGAATAGTTTGGTATGTATTTGGAATCCAACAAACCTCTTACAGAAGGCCAATGACTGGGAATTTCTGATGGATGAGGGACATAAGCAAGTAGTATTTCCTCCCATAATCACAGAGACTGCAAAATTTCCTGATATTACAATCTACACTCTCAGAACATTGGTTAAAAATTTTAACCAACTTGGTTAAAATTTTAACCAACTATGTATTTACAGGTGAACAGCCCAACAGTTGGTTATATTGTTAACCAACCTGGGTTGGTTAACAATATAACCACAGGTTGGTTAAACATATTAACCAACTACTGGTTAACATTACGGTAACCAACCAGTGTTGGGCAAAATACAACCAATAGTTGGTTAAACACTATGAATGGGAAGTTCATTTCATTGTTCATATTTTAACCAATATGTTGGTTAGTTCAGACTCAGGTTAAATGGGTACACAATGAACTACAATTGAAGACGTTTGAAGGTAGGAAATTTTATTATAAAATATATCATTTTGTCGGGTATAACACTTAGTTTAAATGTGTGCGAGGCCGAGACATCTCTACCACCATAACCGGGAAGCTTAACAGTTGGTTAAGCTTACCAGTAGTGGTGGTAGCTGTCACCGATAAATCATTGTAAGGCTTGCTCACAGTCTCTGCCTCGCACATACTTAAACTAAGTGTTATACCCGATAAAATGATATACTTTATAATATAATTTCCTACCTTTAAATGTCTCCAATAGATCTTGAAGACCCCAATCCACAGCTTTGCAGCAAGCCACTCATCGGCCATCTTGTTTTCTGCAATGCATTTTGCCCAACACATTGACCAATCACAGTTCGCAAAGGAACACCATGTGACCATGGTTGGGCAAAACCATACTTTGCCCAACTTTATTGGCGGGAAAAAGATGTTCTTTACCAAGGTTCAACTTTGGTAATTTTGAACTCTGAATTCACCCAAACTGTGTAAATACCATATTGAGAGGTTTGACCAACCATGTATTAAACTGTATTTTGCCCAACTTCAAGAATCTTAACCATTGTTGGGCATTTTTTTAACCAACTATTTTCTGCCCATTCATTTTGTATCCAATGTTCTGAGAGTGTATTCTGAAAGGGCCAAAACAGTTATCATCATTGAGCTTACAGTCCCAATGGAAGAAAACCGTCAAATGTCAAGAAGGGTGAAATTAGATGATTAAATGATCTACCAATGAACTACTCTGATGATGGTTTAATTGAGTATATCTCTGAGGGATGGTTGGATCCTTAAAACCGGGTTAACCCACCAGAGTTTGGTCCTAAGTCCAGAGACCTCAGAGAATTGATTGATGCCACCCACGACAAGTAAACACAGCCAAAAAAGAAAGTCTCCAGTAGTTCCATCCCCATTTAATCAGATTCTGATGAGTTTATGGCAAAATAATTTATATAATAATTTTCTATACACTCTCCTTCGAAGATTGATACCAAATTTAATATCAAAAGTTTAATCATCGTGAGCATAGAAATATTTGTTTGGAAATTCATGCAATTTTAAAATGACATAGGGAATTGTATCACGTAGCAGAGCTAGCGTGAGTGCCAAGAATTACGTCGCCTGAATAGGCCGGCAGGTTAAAGGTTTGCCCATGCATGTCAAAATGCAAATCAAATACCCCGCTCTTTCAATTGTGCGCAGGCAAGTGTACAATGATTCCTGTACGGGCATGCTTCAGGCCACATAATAAGCTGATACCATGCATTGATTTTTGCGTGGTCAATTCGTAATTTGTCATTTTTAAAATTGCACGAATTTCCAAACAACGGCTCCTTTGCTCATGATGATTAAACTTTTGATATCAAATTTGGTATCAATCTTCGCAGGAAGGTGTATAGAAAATTATTATATAAATTATTTTGCCATAAACTCATCCGAATCTGATTAAATGGGGATGGCACTACTGGAGACTTTCTTTTTTGGCTGTGTTTATATAGATATGCACAGCGCACTGAATGGTCTATTGTTCTATTGTGTCCGATTTGAGCGCTGACATATTGGAAAATGTTGCCAATCAAGATTCATGAGAGTGTACATTCAACGTCCAATTTTCGAAATTGGGTGACTTGTGCTTGGCAGGTGTAAGATACATCTGACTGGGCGTTTTAAATACGTAACGCATAAAGGCATTGACATCATCGAATGGCTGCCTATAGTGCTGTTAGTGTTAGGCCTATGTGGGGGGGCTGTGTTTAGTTTCTATAATAATTATTATAAGGCCTACATTTATTTGTCATTCCTTTCTTTTCCTTTTTTTCCCTTTCTCTGTACTTATTCTTTCCTTGCTAAAGTATTACTCCCTCTTCTTATCTCCCTTCCCTTCTCCATCCCCTCATACTTTTTGTCCCTCTTTCTCTCTTCCTCCAGCCCCTCTCATTCTTCATGTCCCTCCTCCACCTCTTCCTCCCTCATCCCCTCCCAAGACCTCTCACAAAAGGGCTGCCCCCTTCAGTACGCCACTGTTTATGACATTCTCCTTCTTAAAATAAAATAAAATGTCAATTTGTGAAACAACTTTTATATAGGCCTATACCGGTATACTTATTATATGGTACATGTATACGTAGCTATTACCATTATACAGTAATAGACATGCAGACATGGCAGCCTTAATGTGTAATCATTCAGCAAGCGCATTCAATTTATTTAAATGAAGCACCTACAGTCAGTGGGGTGACAACGAACTGCATCAGCGGCTAATGTGTGCCTTTTGAGCTTACGGCTACTCAATTACACCCTTGAGTGGTATGACAACAAAAGGTACTTTTCGTTATAGTAAGCGCTTTCACGCGACTTTCGTTTGATCATTTATTGACAGTAGTCTGCTAGGTAAAGCGTTAATACACTGTCGGGTCAGCTTACCGATTTAATGGTGGAAGCCCTTTGTCCCAAACAAAAGGTACCTTTCGATGAATAGCTTGTCAGATTTCAAATCGGCACAAGTGTACAATGGTCTATTGCGTCTCCATTCTTAATAGCTCCATGGATATGCAGTTCAAGAAATACTTCCCAAGACACCTTCAGAGAGGCATTATAATGGAGTGCTCATCTGTATAAGGGTGAAATAAGGCTCTGAAGGTGACTGCGCTTGTGCTCTACAAATGAATTACTTCCTTTGGTATCATTTTGAAGCTTATTGTCCCATGCTTACATTTTTATTCAAATCATGAAATGTCATCAAAAATGCGAATTGTTCCTGGTTTTGTCGCAACGGGTCACAATTATAGGTAGTCAGTGGTAATGATTCCATAATTAAAGGGGGTGTCCGGTAATCATAACATTATGCCTTACATGTTGGAAAAATAATTATCAAGCATGAATCACACGGTTTTATTTAAAACAAACTCATATTGACCATAAAAACGAATAAAAACAGTTGTCTTTCAACACGCGATATTCAAAATTCCCGCGCCGAAATTGTGTAAGTGCAATGACGTAATAGTTGTTTGTGCTCAATTGTTGTCAGCCTTCATTGTATTAGTGGGATGTCATTGCACTCGACAATTTCGGCGCCCGGGAATTTTGAATATCGCGTGTTGAGAGACGGATGTCTTTATTAGTTTTTACGGTCACTATAAGTTTGTTTTAAATAAAACCACGTGATTCGTGCTTGATAATTATTTTTCTTACATATAAGGCTTAATGTTGTGATTACCGGAGACCCCCTTTAATGTTTTTTATCCTATGAGCCACTTATTGACCAATTGCTATACCTTCTTATTATAACAATATCTCATTCTATTAATTAATTTGGGTTTTTGTCTGTAAACATGCCATCTGTTTAGACATATGAGTGGATAAATATAGCTTTATATTAGTAATGTCGCAAATAAGATTTCTAAACTCTCTGGTTTCATAGTTAGATCAGAGAAGATGAGAAAAGAGGAGATCGCTCGAACATATAATCCGATTACCCACAGTTATCCTCCATTCACTTTTCTTTGTTTGGTGTACTTAAAACGCCACTTGAAACTTCCTTTGTGGTAATCTGTTCATCCGCCACACACTCGACTGATTCGATAGTTTTCTTAGTGGAGAAAATATTCCACACACGGAAGTACATCGTTAAATTCCCAATTTCGCAGTCAAATCATGTTTTTTTTTTTTTAAAAAAAAAAAATACTAACCAGGGTGACCATGATTTTTAAACGAGTGAAAAAGCATTATATATATCGCAACTCCCATTAAAAAATCAAATATTTTGTTAAGTTATGGAAAGTCAAGCATAATTAATGTTCTAGTAAAATTAATATAAGGTCAAAGGAAAAGAAATTTAAATGATAAGCATTTGAATATTTGCGGCTGTTTACGGAAACTTAAAACAAGTGTAATCAGTAGTTCAAACTCGTGTCAGTTTCTCCATATACTCCCGTTTCGTGTCCAAACGTGTCCAAAAATGCTATTTGGATCCAAAATGAGGGTCTTTTTCACAGGGATCTCGGGTCAAACTTAGCAGCCGGTCATGCCAAACAATACAGAAATTATATTTCGTGGTCAACTGACGTAACAAATTGATATCCGGGCATGCGCCGTTTAGAGCTAGACAGTCGTGACTCGCAAAGCCACTTATCGTATTAGTTGATCAATCGGATTAGATCATTGTTTCCATCAATAGGCGGATGCACACATTATTTATTTGATGTGGGGAGCGAGCGACCTCCTCTTTTATCATCTTCTCTGGTTAGATGTACCAGGAATAGGACTTCTGATGTTTTACTCAATCTTTACCAATCTCTTATTTTGCCTCACATTGTTTATTGTGTTTGTGTCTGGTCTCCATTTCAAAGGAATCATATTGATAGGTTAGAAAAAATTAAAAGGAAAATCACAAAGATTTTCCTGAAGTTGATTTTGAAGATCGTCCATCTTATTCTGAGAGGCTTGTAGACCTTAAATCGATTAAGCTTGAGGATGTATACAAGTGTCAAAGATTAGTCTTTGGATTTAAAATAATCAATGAATTTGGGCCTGCTTCTTTTAGTTCTCTGGTTCAAAGAAGTATTTTGGATAATTCTAGGCTATTGCACCAAACTGCCAAATCTTCTTCTTTCTTTAATACACACCTATGACGTCGCGCTATTGTTTTACCGCTCCATTATTTTCCACGAATGGAGCGATGATCACAATAACACGCCATTCGTAAATGCCTTTCTCTTTTCTCTGAAAAGCAAATACTTTTCAGGGAAAAAGTACTGGCATTTACGAATGTAGTGTTAATATCAATTGCACTTTTGAAAAGCAAGTATTTGCGAAAAGTGCGGTATTGTTATCATCACTTCATTCATGCAAAACAATGATACGAAAAACAAGAAGAAAATGATTTTCATTAATACAATAAATTGAGGAAGCGGATAGCAACATTTGCACAGTATTGTCATGGGACCTGAGAGCACATCAGACATATCGAATTGCATGCTGAATACGAGGATTGTCCCTATACCTAATAATAATAATAATTTTGATTTTGTGAAATTCGCGATATAATACAAATTATTAAAATTTCATATTTTTTATATTTTTTTAAATGTAACAGTCCTCGAAGTAAACTTTATAAATCTAATGATATGTAATTAAACTATAGGCCTATGTAGCTGGGATGAAAAGCCGACTCAATTGAAAATTTGACCTTTCATATAGAACTTAAACATTTGTTTCCAAAAAGACCTACATTTTTTAGTGTTTTGAAGAAAAAATCTATATCTTTAATAATGAAGGTCACAATTTTCATATGATTGACGGCTGTTCAACCCAACTTCCTACTATTTACTGCATATCGTTAGATTTATACAATTTACTTTGAGGACTGTTAAATTTCAAAAATATCAATTTTTAATAATTTGCCTTAAAATGTGTATTGTATCGCGAATTTAATAAAAATCTAAATTATTTGATATCAGAAGGATGTGTCTGATTTGCTCTTAGGTGCCACAAACAAAATACGAAAAACGTCGCTATCCGAGCCCTTACAATGCAATCTGTGAAAAGCAAGTCAAGATCAAAACGGGCAGGTTAAATTGTTGGCTAAGTACGTTGTACTTATTATGCAAGATGTGTTTTACCCTCACTTAGGCTTTACTGCGTAGGCCTTTACTTTTATTTATTTGGACCTTTCTTTCTACGCTTACTGTTTTTTATAACATTTTTTTTTCCTTCTTTATATTTGTATACGTTTTCAGTGGCTTAGGCCCTACATATAATTTGTCATATTTTGGGCAACATTGCTACATATACATAATACACATTCTGTATCAATGTATTTAGGCCTATGAATCTGTTTATTTTCAAATCGTTCTCTTCGGGCATGTTTAATAATGATAAAAGCCACAGTAGGTCTATTTTCTGTATAATTTTTATTTGTCATTAGTATATTTGATGTTTCATCTGATGGTATTTTGGCATGCTTGAATATTTACTTACATCGATCAGTAGGCCTATCCGATACCGTAAAACGGGTAACTTTGGGCACTTTTCAGAGTTTTTAAACCACTGCTTCCAAACAAAACCAAATATATTTCTAATTATCTCTTTTTTTTTTTTTTTTTGTTCCCTTCTACACCTTGAAGTTTAAAAAGATTTTTGAATAATTTTGAAAGGGTGCCCTAGGGGTTGAAAATAGTTTGACCAAAGTTACCCCGCATTTGGGGCAACTTTGGTCAGAGTATTAGGCTACATTCCATGAAGAAAAGAAAATGAAAAAATTGATCTTCGCTGTATATGGGCAAGGTTTTGTTTTTTGTGACATTTATCCCCATGCAAAATTAAGCAAGCACGCATCCTTGCTCACAAATATCGATTTTTATTTTGTCTGAAAAAAATGTAAAAATGCTCATTTTTGGTCAAACATGCCAATGTTTTCGTAACTTTCAAAGAAATTGGACATGAGCGACTTCTTCCAAATATATTTCTTAACAAATTGAGACCAAATATGACTAAAAACAATATTGCTGTACGGAAATATGACCATTTAAAAATATATTTGAACGACCAAAGTTACCCTGCTTACCGAAGTTACCCCCATTTTACGGTAATTAAATATTACAATGTTAGGGACGCTCCATTTGATTTCGGAAGGGGACTGGAAGTTGAGGTGGCTTTTATTTCGCGTCGAAGGCGGCGAAGTTTGTTTTTTTTTTTGCCGACAAAGTTCAAGGACAATAATAGGCCTAGGTAAAATGTGTTGTAGTACATTTAAAATTTTCGTACCTTTTCGTACCTGATTTTGGTCCTTCTGCTGCGAATCAACGATATATATCCTCGGAATGATTCCATCACAAAATTATCCAAGATAAACAATAGTGTCCATAATTGCATGGTTATTCCAAAATCGTAAACTCGATTCACAGAGAAGAGTATCATTGCTCAGGTATAGCGATAGGTGTAGTTTTCTTGAGGTTGACAACTGTAATGACCATTTCATATGAGCCTATACATGCTATATGACCTTTTGCCAATTTTCTTTATTATGCAAAATAGAGACCTAAACGCAACATGACGCAACTACTTCAACAGTTAATACATTAGAAGTGGGCATAAAGAACTATTGATGGTCTAATCACTTTAATGATTTTACTAATCTACGTTTATTCAATGTGTGTAACAAACATTTTAAATCTTTATAATTCAAGAAGGTGGTTACGGATGATTTGAACTAAACACCTGGATCGTGATATGATGGGTATTTCTATAGAAATTTTACATAAAGCTGAGTCGGACTATTTTTGCACTCGCACCTAAAATTTAGTACGATCATTATATTAGTGTATTGTCCGGCATCAATGAGTAATTGATCAATTTGTAAAGAGCAACCTATTTCAATAACACTCCATTCGTGAAAAATAATGGAGCGGTAAAACAATAGCGCGACGTCATAGGTGTGTATTAAGTCGGTTAATGGCCGCGGATTAGAACGTGAGTGGGTAAGAATGGCTTCGCCGCTCCGCGGCTCAGCCATTCTTACCCACTCACGTTCTAATCCTTGGCCATTATCCTATACTTAATTCTATGTTTGTTTCACTTCCACGTCTTTGGAATGGAATTCCCTCTGAATTACATCATCTTGTCGTATTTAAGTCTGAATGTAAATCGTTTTACTTGAATATGCTTAAATGATTTTGTGGTGTAACATGTTTTGGCTTATGCATTTTCAAATGCCTGTATTTTACATATTTATAATATTGTTTCAAGATTTCAAAATGGTTTTTCCAAAATGTTGCTTTTCTCTATTTTATGATGTACTTTTAATTTTAAATTATTCTTTCATGTACAGGATGAGTGGGCACTTCTGTGTTTGGACTTTTCAGCCCATTCACTCATCCTGAATTACTTGCTTTTGTCATGTGTAAGAAATGTAGAGTGTGGATAAATCTACTGTTATTTTGTTACTTTTGTATTTTTGCAAGTAATTCAAATAAATATTATTATTATTATAGTGGCTTCATTTTACCAGACACGTTAGCAGACACAATCATTATAATCAATTATGTTATACAAAAAAAAGTTTTGCAAATACAATTCAATTGATTGATGCCAAATTCAGCAATTCGTCGGCCGTATCACATACTGACGTATTTGCAAAATACGCATTTTGAGAAAACAGAACTTGAACATTTAGCGATTTTCATTTGCTGTATTATTGTCGATTAAAACCAGGTTAACAGTAATGCAAATATACCATATTTTCAATATAATTCCCTTATCACTATCAGAGCATAACTTATTTTGCAAAAAATCAATATTAAATAAAATACGTCACTATGTGAAAAGGACTAATGTCAATTTCGCCGTTCAATTGACAAATACGTGGCGTAAATACGTCAGTATGTGAAACAGTTGGGCAAATACGTCAGTATGTGATAAGAACAACCCAGCAATTTTGCCGTGCAAAGACAGAGTCGCACAAATACGTAGCGCAAATACGTCAGTATGTGAAACGGCAAATTCTTCAAAATGCAGATACGATATACTTGGCTAGCGCAGTACAGGGTGTCTCAATAAAAAAATAGCCCCCGTGGATTAGGGGACGTAACTTAAAATTTCGGCAGTAAAATCAAAACTTTTTTGTTGATTCAAGAACCATGACGTTTAAGATGGTGCATAAAGCAGCAAAATCTGTTCACGCGTCACTGAGATAATTGGGATTGTACAAATAGGTCCACTTTTGGACCGTTCCAATGGGGCAATACACATAATGTGCTGCATTGTAGTTTAGAATGGAAGAAAGAAATGAAGTAAACTCTCAGTCTTACCGGGTACGAGGTGAAAACATCAACCAACCAATCGATCAATCTCCCAAAGATTGTTTTTAACACCTTTCTCTTTGGGTTTAAAATATGTAAAAATATAGTTCATACGTTTCTCAAGCAACAGATAATTATGAATCGGGAGAATTGCGATCCGCTACAGTTGATGCGTTTACATAGCTTTACATGATTTAGGAGTCGTTTGTTGATCCCGATAATTCGCAAAGCGTGCTTCCTCAACTGATTTGCACCAGGCTTGGCTTGCTGGCTGGCTGGCTACGTCAGCCCATGTCGGCTGTAGCCCTGCTTATGAAGCTTCCATAGTTCTCTGTCTTGTGCTATCCTAGCCCAGGTTGTGCCAATATAAAGATGTGATGTCGTCCCGCCATCTGCGTTTTTGTCTTCCCCTTCTCCTTCTACCTGTTCTCGGTTGCCACTCTGTTAGACGTTTTGTCCACCTGTTATCATTTGATCTTGCTAGATGTCCTGCCCATCTCCATTTTGCCTCTTTAATTTTCTCCATTATGTCCTTGACTTTGGTTTTATTTGCACCAGGACCATCACTCAAACATTATATTGGAAAATGATAAAGAAATCATATAAAGTGTGTATTTTGTATTGGTGCTATCTTTCAAATAAAAGTAATCCTGCTTATTTGTTGTTTAAAATACGCCACATTCGTGTATAGGGATGTTTTTGCTCAAAAGGGTAAATGCAGGTTAGGCTATGTTTTGAAAATCACTAGTCGCGCATCAACTAGCTTTTTTTTTTGCCACTTAACGCCATTCGTGAGATTCATTCGTAGCCTAGGAAAGAATCATTTTCGTGTTTTTTCTGGTAATGTATGTGTACACTATAAAACTTAAGTAACTATATTGTTGCTTGAGAAATATTTGAACAATATTGTCAACCCAAACTGAAAGGTGCGAAAAACTTTCTTTGAGCGATTATTTGATTGGTTAATTTTTTTAATTCTTACCCAGAAACTTAATTTCTTTTTGTCCATTATAAACTACAATGCAGCACATTAGTGTTTAATGTGTATTGCCCCATTGGAACGGCCCAAAAATGGGTCTATTTGTAAAATCCCCATTATAGGTGATCGGCAAAATTGCTGGGTTGTCCTTATCACATACTGACGTATTTGCCCAACTGTTTCACATACTGACGTATTTGCGCGACATATTTGTCAATTGAACGGCGAAATTGACATTAGTCCTTTTCACATAATGACGTATTTTATTTAATATTGATTTTTGCAAAATAAGTTATGCTCTGATAGTGATAAGGGAATTATGTTGAAAATATGGTATATTTACATTACTGTTAACCTGGTTTTAATCGACAATAATATTTTAATCAAGATTATGCAGCAAATGAAAATCGCTAAATTTTCAAGTTCTATTTTCTCAAAATGCGTATTTTGCAAATACGTCAGTATGTGATACGGCCGACGAATTGCTGAATTTGGCATCAATCAATTGAATTGTATTTGCAAAACTTTTTTTTTGTATAACATAATTAATTATAATGATTGTGTCTGTTAACGTGTCTGTAAAATTAAGCCACTAATATAAAGCTATATTTTTTCCACTCAAATGTCTAGACAGATGGCATGTTTACAGACAAAAACCCAAATTAATTAATATAATGAGATATTGTTATAATAAGAAGGCCACCCGGTATAGCAATTGGTCAATTTGGCTCATAGGTGATCGGCAAATACGTCATTATGTGATGCAGACATATCAAGGTTTTGTAAATACGACATAATTAAATTAATTATTATCTTACTAATTAAGCCACTTTGAGGCATGGTCTTTGGTGAATAGAGCAGAACATATCAAACTAATATACTAATTTTCTCAAAAATGTTAAAAATGTCGAATACGTCAGCATGGTCAGTATGTGATACGGCCGATTACTTATTTATTGTTTTGTCTTTCATAATATTTTATTACCATTTGTGTTTCTTCTCTCCTTACAATTCATACAGTATTCAGTATTAAAAATGCAATTATTTTTTAAGTAAAACCAACAGATTGGGATTCTTTCCATATTGGCTGATACATATGTTACCAAGTATATTAAGTTTGTTAATGAAGTGTTTTGTTTCTTCTCACTCACTTTTTATAATCCAAACAAGATGTCTGTTATAGAAAGGTTTATGTTCTTTTCTGTTGCTTTTAAGATTACAATCATTAACAAACAATAAATCAAGCAAGGTTTCAAAGTATATGATTTGTAGAATGAACTTTTGCAAAAGGTCAAAGTGTTATTTCTTAATAATATATTGATTTAGACAATGAATTTGATTTTGGCTGCTTTGACCAACAATACCGCGTCTACCCTTAAACATATGGTAAATCTGAGCTGTATTTACTTACAAGTGCGTCATCTATGAATAAATAAACTGAGTTCAAAAAGAAACTTATAATTTTTCAAAACTTGTGAATCACAAAGTCATATCTTAAACTCCTGTGAATCAAAATGAACCAAAATTACACCGAGGATTGCTGCAATACTCTACTCAAAAGTCAAGCACATTTCACTAACCAAACTGACACAGCAGAAAAAAGCACTGACACAGAACACATGTCACTAACCAAACAGTTGTCCAACTGACACATATCAGAAAATGCACTGACACAGAACGGCTTCTTGCACCACTTTCAAAGCCCAATATTTGGCACCCAGCACAAGAAATCTGTGAAATGAGTATTGAAGTAAACATATGTGTCTAATTTTGGTTCATTTTGATGGACAGGATTTTAAGATATGACCTTGTGAAAAATTATAAGTTTCTTTTTGAGCTCAGTTTAGTATGGTGTTACGTAACCCAGTGCAAAATTTGCTACATTAGTGGAACCAATGCTTTTTAGCTTCTGAATACCCCTACAAACAAAACCTGAGTTGGTTCCATTTTTTTCGAATGTGTCTTCGGCGGCCATTTTGAAATTCAAAATGGCCACCATATTTAGCCTTTTTTAAGCCGTATTTGTCCCGAAAGCACACAAAGTCATATTTTTCTTAATGATTATTTATACTTTTGATTGTCAAAATCCACTAAGAACATAATTAGGATCATTTTCTAGAATCCAAGATGGCTGCCAAATCCAAAATGGCCGCCAATTTGTCTAAATGGTCTGCCAGCTATAAGGACATTGATTTCTTTCCTTTTTTCCTGATTATTTTCACTACTTATGATTCTGAGAATCCACTGAGAAATATGAACTTAATTTGGTCCATTTTCTCCAATCCAAGATGGCCTCTAAAGCCAAAATGGCCGCCTTCTATTAAAATATGGCATACCGCTTTAGACAATTACTATCATTGAGAGTAAGGGAGTGTTCATTAATACTTTGGTAGGGGGGGCTGGTCTTCCTCACATTTTTCACTCGAAAACTTTTTCGATGGACCGCTAAACTTTTTTGACCCCCCCCCCATTATCGTATATTAACAAACATACTTAATAGTGATGTTTCCATTGGTGTGGTATCTGGGTCACATGTCATTGAGAGAGGCAAATGGTTGAAATATTACCAGTTGACAATTGCGCATGAAATACAAGCACAAGGAACCCGGACAAGGAAATTTTCATTTTATACTTAATTTAGATTTGTCCCAAATCAGGGTGTTTATCTGATTTTACAGGGATAAATGAAATAGAGGATTTGTTTGGAGGTTCATAGGCACATCAACATAATTTGGATCCGTGGCTATTATGATAGTAGGCCTACAAAAATTTGGCCATATTGAAGCTTGAATGGTCAAATATTGTTAAAATTTGAACTAATTTATGCAAAAAGCTAAAATGGTCAAATATGGGATTAAATTAATTTGGTCATGCAAATGTACACAGGTATCAGTTTTGGCCCCCAAAGATATTAGATATGTGTACACTAAGTGCCATCATTTTTTCAAACAAAAGCACTGAAAAACCAAACTTGACCATGTTAAAAGTGATATAGAGGGTCTGAATGCGCGCGCAGCGTGCGAAAATTTTGGGTTTTGAAGAGGGAAAACTTTTTTGGCCCCCCCTTTCCTACCACCTAAAACTTTTTGGTCCCCCCTCTTTTAAGGTCCAAAACTTTTTTGGCCCCCCTCCCTTTTTACCAGCCCCCCACCAAAGTATTTCTGAACACTCCCTAAATATATTTATCTCATTTCTGTCAGATATGGATAAGAAAATGATTCTAAACATCTTAAAGTAGTGCAACAACATTGTTTAAGGAGAATATAGGTGCATTTCACCTTTCAAAATGGCCGCCAAAATGCCTAGTTGTCATCATCTATGTTATTAGTATTTTCAAGTTCCTCAGTTTGGTGCACAGCCAGCGGCGTAGCCCCGCTCGTCATGGAAGGCATTGGTGAATAAAAAATTTGGTTAACAATAGACTATTTTTTACCCAAGGTGACAAAAACAGGTGAGAATTATAAAAAAATGATGAAAAATTGTGAATTATATTGAATTTTAAATAAAAAATTTGTGTTTTGATGTTTGTTACCGCCTATAATCCTTTTTTTTTTTTTTTTTTTTTTTTCACTTTTTCAAACCATGTAAAAAACATTTGGGTCAACAACAACAAATCACAACTTCCGTCGGCAAAAAATATTTCCGTCGGTACATTTACAAGTTGTGCCCCCTCCGGTTCCAAAATCCTGGCTACGCCACTGTGCACAGCTGTATTGGTACACTCTTCATCTGCTCCACAAGCACATGCTTCTGTACATGTCAGATTGTGTCGTCTGAAGGAACATCTTCTGAGGCATTTGCTTATTCCACATCCGCACCTAACATTGCAATGTCTGACAGGATAGGTACTGGAATGTTATCTGCATCACTCGACCATCCTAGCTGTACGGGTCTGGAATATTTGGATTTACAACAAGGTCTTGACTCCAAACATATGCTTGCATATGCGCCCGCAGAATGTGTTGATGCCACGCACCAGAACTTGGAGGGATTTTATCAATCCCCCCTGGTTGACTCTTGAAGCGTTTCCATCTTAGTTTTTCAGCTGTGTTGGCCTGTAGGTCTTTTTTGTGCCCATGAGCCTGCACAAAAACCTCCCACTGCCTGAAACAACACTTTGAGAAGGCATTATTGCATCACCAAGTTGACTCAGTGCTGTGAGTTCTTCAGGTGTTGCTTCAGTGAAGGCCTTGAAGGCAGTCTTCTTGCCTATACCTCTGATATGTCCACATGTGTTGCATCCTGTTAAACAATGAAATCCCGGAAGCGCTGCTGCTTTTGATGTCCCAAGACGGATATGTATTGGTTTCAGCCTTCTGTTGTCACCTGTTCCCATAAGCATGGTTGTCTGAAGACCAAGAACTGTGAGTCTACGAAGAGCAAGGACCATAACATTAGAGTGTCTGCTTCCTCTTGTGTACTAACACCTGTCGATGGCTGAACATCATTCATGTTGCTTTTCACATGCAGACGTGTTACAGTGACTAATGGAATCTTCAGCTGCAAAACTTTGTTTGCCAGATAGATTGTAAGGGAGTCCTTAGTTTCATTGTTAGCCAAACATAGCTTTGAGTCATGGATGGGGGTTGTGTCAGCAACAATGTAGGCTCTCACTGAAGATTTGACGCCTAACTTGCGACGTCTGATTATATCTTTGATTGAGTTTTCTCTTCCATAATTATCAAAGATTACACGGCAACCTTCATAGTTTTTGCATCTACTTTATATAGTTGTGGTGAAGGCATCTGCTGCATCTTTACATGTTTTTGGCGACATTGCAGACATTATTTTATGAACTACTGACATGCCATCAACAACCACGAAAGTGTTCAGATGTAAATCAGTGTTATCGTCACTGTTGGTTTCCTTCTCTGTAGCCAAGCGATCAGATTACTTTTACTGTCTGACGTTGGCAACGATCCATCAGGTTTCATCAGTGTTGAATTGATGGCTGTGAACTCATAATTGGAGATAACCTCTTGAAGGCCGATTTCACAACTCGATTTTGCTATCATTTGCAATCTGGCAAAGATAGTATTTGTTGCTTTGAATTCGACTTCCCCCTTTATTCCTTTTAGTTTAAGGGTTTTGCACATATCGTCCCAGTTGAGAAACTTAACTTTGGTCATACGGTCCCATAGGTTTGTTGAACCACAGATGCGCTGCTCAACAAAAGATTTGAGTGCTTGCTGCCCGCTAACCTCCATGTTCGGTATGTCCCTCTTGATGTTTTCAGGTACCACCTGTTTTGTCATCAGATTGTTTCGCAGCTGAAGATTCCAGTAGTCACTTTAACACGTCTGCATGTAAAAAGCAACATGGATGATGTTCAGCCATCGACAGGTATTGGTACAGAAGAGGAAGCAGACACTCTAATCATGCTACATGCAGCAGAGATCTCTGAAGCGGGAAAGAATGTCCATATCATGACTCAATATAAGATGTTATGGTCCTTGCTCTTCAAAGACTCACAGTTCTTGGTCTGCAGACAACCATGCTTATGGGAACACGTGACAACAGAAGGAAAATCTTGCTGAAACCAATACATATCCGTCTTGGGATATCAAAAGCAGCAGCGCTTCCGAGATTTCATTGTTTAACAGTATGCGACACATGTGGACATATCAGAGGTGTAGGCAAGAAGAATGCCTTCAAGGCCCTCACTGAAGCAACATCTGAAGAACTCACAGCTCTGAGTCAACTTGGTGATGCAGGAATGCCTTCTCAAGGTGTTGTTTCAGGCTGTGAGAGGTTTTTGTGCAGGCTCGTGGGCACAAGAAATGACCTACCTACAGGCCAACGCAGCTGAAAAACTGAGATGGAAACGCTTCAAGAGCCAACCAAGGGGATTGATAAAATACCTCCAACTTCTGGTGCGTGGCATCAACACATTCTGTGGGCGCATATGCAAGCATATGTTTGGAGTCAAGACCTTGTGGTAAATCTAAATATTCCAGACCCGTTCAAGCTAGGATGGTCGAGTGATGCAGATAACATTCCAGTACCTATCCTGTCAGATATTGCAATAGCTCCCGAGTCTGTTGTCGAGTTTGTTAGGTGCGGATGTGGAATAAGCAAATGCTCCAGAAGATGTTCCTGCAGACGACACAATCTGACTTGTACAGAAGAGTGTACCAATACAGCTGTGCACTAAACTGAGGAACTTGAAAATACTGATAACATATATGATTACAACTAGGCATTTAAATGCCTCAATGTCAGCTCTATCATAAATGTATAAAGTTGAATTAAAATATTGAAATTTCAACTTTTGAAAACATGATTTTCTGCATTTCATTGCATAAATGCTGAAAAATTAATCTTAGCCAATTTCAAGACACTTTCGCGGCCATTTTGAAATGCACCTATATTCTCCTTAAACAATATTGTTGCACTACTTTAAGATGTATAGAATCATTTTCTTATCCATATCTGACAGAAATGAGACACATGTATTTTACTCTCAATGATAGTATTTGCCTAAAGAGGTATGCCATATTTTAATAAAAGGCGGCCGTTTTGGATTTAGAGGCCATCTTGGATTGGAGAAAATGGACCAAATTCAGTTTTTATTTCACAGTGGATTCTCAGAAACATAAATAGTGAAAATAATCAGGAAAAAAGGAAAGAAATCAATGTCCTTATAGCTGGCAGACCATTTAGACAAATTGGCGGCCATTTTGGATTTGGCAGCCATCTTGGATTCTAGAAAATGATCCTAATTATGTTCTTAGTGGATTTTGATAATCAAAAGTATAAATAATCATTAAGAAAAATATGACTTTGTGTGCTTTCGGGACAAATACGGCTTAAAATGGCTAAATATGGTGGCCATTTTGAATTTCAAAATGGCCGCCGAAGACACATTCGAAAAAAATGGAACCAACTCAGGTTTTGTTTGTAGGGGTATTCAGAAGCTAAAAAGCATTGGTTCCACTAATGTAGCAAATTTTGCACTGACTTATGATAATTCTACGTAACACCATGTACTACATGACAAAGGTGTAAAATTCATATCACATGTGAAATTGCGCATTCATACTATAATTACATAAATTACTTTAATAGATCCACTTACTAACTTTGTTAATTTTAGAATATATCATTAATTTGCATTAATGTGTTGCATATTTAGAGCAGTATTTTTATTATCTTGTAAAGGTCCACTTATGTTACAAATGCCAGTATGGATGCCACGGTTACTGCTAGAAGATAATCAACGACAATGCCTGTGATATAACTGAATTTGTTCGGTATTCTTTGCTAGTTATCGGTTCATCAAAACTGAAATAATTTTAACAGAAATAACGCTGTTAATCAAAAAACAAATAAAAAATAAACAAACTACGAATATCTTTGGAAATACAAAATATGATTTGCAAAATGCAACATTAACGGGTAGGTGTGAGAATGCTTCTTCTGAAGGCCAAATAAAACATGTTTGACGAAGTTTATATCCAGAAGACTTTACAGTAGAAACTCCAATACCTATCAACCATGCTGCAATATTCATCTTGAATGTACGTTTTCAGTGTTACAAAACCCAATGACACAAAGTAGGGGGAAAACATAGATATCCCGTGAATAACAATGTATATCTGTACTAAAAAAATAATCCTCGCGAACATCCAAGGTCCAATAATCCAAATTTACCCACCCGCATATTATTGCTAAAAAGGACATATCTGCAATGGCTAAGTTGCTCATAAAGGCAGTCACTGTACTCTTCATTTCTGGAATTGTTAACACCGATATCAAGAAAATAACATGTCCAAATATGCCAAAAGCACAAATGGAAAAAAATATAAATCCATAGGTCAGTGGTGTAGGTAGCGAAATATTTCATAGAGTAAATCCTTTCCATCGCTAAAATTGCATCAGTAACATTGATAATACCGTCAGCCCCGTAACAAGTGTTGGTGTTTTGAACAGCACACACCGACATCGCCCGGTTAATAATTACATTATACAACCAGAGACACTGAAATGAATACACGGGATCGATACACGTAAATGTGCTATGCACGATTGATATTCAGACGATGAATCTTTGGATACCGGGTGGAAAATGATGAATATCTCCCGTAAATGATTTCGTATAAAGAAACCAGATGTGGTTCCTTGCACTTGAATATATATTTTGAACAGATATGATAGTCGTTAGTTTGCGCTTTGAGAGAGTAGCTTGGGCGTGTTCAAACTTCTTAATTTTCCATATAATTCAACTTTTACACGTTATATTATTTTTTGCTTACACAATTGTTTAATATCTTATCCGTGGTCATGGTACGAAATTTAAGCAAGAAATGACATGTGTCCATTTCTGGAGCTATTTTGCAAAAACGCGTTTGCCGGTTAAATTTGCATCATTGTGTTACGTAACACCGTGCTCACCAACCCGTAAAAAATTCTTTGGAACAAAAGAGGTCACGAAGTTGCCGTCGTACTACAGAAGCGGGGTGATGGGTTGTTGAACTTTGCTCCTTCAACAAAATGGTATACCTTTTTTCGGTTCTCTTTTCCCACATTGCTGGTAATAAATATCGAACAGTCATAATTGGCGGTCATTTCAAATCATCTCCAAGTCAACGAGGTTCAGGAATGTCCCCTCATTGTTAATTGTTGGTCCGACAAAATACAAGCTTTGTAACCCACCACTGAAGACAAAGACTTCAGCTACGTCGTATTTAAGGATTCTATAGAAATAGATAGAAGCTTATTATCCTCTTCAAAATGTTTGAATTTCAACCATTATGCAACCGCCATTTTGGCAGTAAATTATGAGTAACACTTGATTGGGTGGTAAAATCAGTATACTAGTGAACATATCATGTGCAGTTAGATTAGAGTGCCGTAAGCATGGTAAATTAATGTGAGCTTGATTTATTTACAGGTGCCTAATCTATGGATAAATTTTATAGTATACAAATACAAATGGTCCAACATTTATGTCACATTTGTAATTGTGCATTTATACTATAATAACATGAATTACTTCAATAGATCTAAAGAATAACAGGCTGTACGCCCACGTTGTTCAAGTTTATTAATTTTAGAATTGTACTAAATATTTTGTGCTGAATATATCATTCATTATGTCTCCTCAGGGTGCCTTTATTTGTTGCATATTGAGAGCAGCTGCATTGTTGTTATCTTGCAAATGTCCACTTATGTTAGGAATGCCAGCCTGGAATCCACGGTTACTGCTAGAAGATAAGCAACGGCAACATACTTTTTTCAGAGCATCGCGCATTGCATGCCGAAATTTTTCACAGCAGCAGACGTACAGAATCGGGTTGATACAAGAGTTCAGCAGAAGAAAAATATACCCTGAAATGGCAAGTATTTGTCTATTTATCGAAAATACATCTAAAAAGTCAATGTTGATCGTCTCTTGCAGTATTTCATGGAATAAATTCATGTTACGAGGAAATTGACAAGTGAAAAATAGTATACCGTTAAGCACCAATGTACGAGTAACTTGACTAGCTTGACGGTGAGCTAATTGAATTTGTTCACTATTGTTTGCGAGTTTTCGGTTTATCAAAACTGAAATTATTTTAACAGAAATTAAGCTGTTAATCAGAAAGCAAGTACAAAATAAACCAAATGAGAATATTTTTGGAAATATGATGTGAGAATGCTTCTTCTGAAGGCCAAATGAAACATGTTTGTTGAATAGCATATCTAGATGCCTTTACAGCAGTAAGTGCAATACCTAACAACCATGCTGCAATTATCATCTTGAATGTACGTTTTTTCCCTTTCATCAGACGGTGTCGCATTGGAAAACAAATTGCCATGTATCTTTCCACAGCAATCAGTGTGACAAAACCCAATGACACAAAGTAAGGAGTAAATGTCGATATCTGCAGAACATAACAATCTATATTTGAAATAAGAAGATAATCATACTGAACATCCGAGGTCGAATAATCCAAAAGTCCCCACAGGAAAGTAATCGTTAGAAAGTAAATATCTGCGATAGCTAAGTTGCTCATAAAAGCAGTCAAACTACTCTTCATTTCAGGAATTGTCAAGACTGATATCAAGAAGGTAACATTTCCTAACATACCAAAAGCAGAAACGAGCGAAAAAACAATTGCATAGACAACTCCATCTTCATTGGAGAAAATTTTTTCCATTGCTAAAGTCTGATCAGTAACATTGATGATATAGTCTGCCCAGTAACAAGTGTTGGTGTTTTGAACAGCATCCATGGTAGACCCTCCCTCGGGTCCGTGGAGAACGACTGGTAATGTAGATTACATAGCATTAAAAATCAACCCAATACACGGACCCTCCCAGTCTGTAGGCAATTTGACTTCCAGCTCCCACAAACTGCTGGAAGTTCACTTTTACGGATTTGGAGTCACGCAATCTTTCTATATACCACGTCCATGTTTTCACTACATTAACGTTTGTGTAAGCGACTAAACAACGATATTGTATCCGACCAATCAACGCAGCTTGGCAGCGCGGGGATATTTGAAAAGGCTTCCCTAGCTAAATAATGTGCAAACATTTGCAAACCGCACGCGATAATGTACGCAATATGGACAATAGGCCTAAGTCCGAGTCGAGTGGTTGCCTTTTATTATTGCGCGTACCATGGGTCTATCAGACGCGTGCCACTTGAGCTCAATACCTCTCAGTTGTTGACAAGTGTCCCATCCGATCTTGCGTCACATCCCGCGGCATAGCTTTGTGCTACCATATTTGAATTGAAACTGGGGCGGGGCTTTCGTAATTGACATCGGAATCACCGTGCTTCGTTGAACGAATATTTGGAAGTGAGATCTCTAACAGATTGGACCAGTCTCGGAATCAGCGCTCAATGGACTTTCGCGTTCACTTATAATACGAGTATATTTCTATATTGCTGCATGGTTGACTGTGGTGGGTGTAATTAGTGGCGTCGATTTGTGGATGAAGAGGAATGGGTTTTGGCATTGAAGAAAATAAGGGGGGGGGGTGGCATTTTTTTTCATAGGGCATTTATACGTAATTATTTATTGTTACATTATCCAGAGATGGAACCGAACCGAGACTGGGGGCCAGTCTACATCCATGGTGAAATTATTTTTGAACAGTCAAAATAGAAAGTTGTGGTAGTATTGTTGTTGCAACAGATGTAATATTGAGTTGACAGTCATGCACTTCATAGGCTTCCTGCCTTAATTTCAATTCATACAGCACTCAGTTCAGTTCTATAATTAAAAATGCAAATGTGAGTGGAATGGTGTCTTTATACTGCGTCAATCTCCACTTTCTTTACTAATTATGCATATACCGTAAACGTTCGCCTAATGGCGCTCTGGAGTTCATGGAAATGAGAGAGCGCCATCCCTGTAAAAGCCGACTATAATCACTGATCATTAAGGGCACGTGTAGTTAAAGGGTGAAACCTATCGACACATACAATTATGAACAAGATCGAACAAACTTGTTCATGATAATGTGGTAATCATCCACCCGATACGTTGTGGCCCAGTGAGCAGAGCATTAGACTATAGTGCGAGGATAAAGAGATCTTGTGGAGAAGATTGATGGTTCGAATCTCATGCAGTAATTTCTGACAGATTATGATGTCTGTCAATGTTTGTTTTTTCTGATTTGAGGAAATTTTATTCTCTATTTTCTTGAATTTATCTTTAACATTGTTTATATTTTTTTTATATTTTATCTTTTATGTGTCTTTTTTCATGATTCTTTGTTTTTATCGTTTCATTTTAGAGTAACTCAATCCATTCAATCAAATTTTGTAATGAACCTTAGATACAGACTTTAAGGTACATATTTCGAGGTGCATAACAGACACAAAATTTGTGTCATAACAAACACCAAATTGGTGTCGATGACCTGACATGCATGCATTCTTTTGTGATGGTCTTTCAATTTGTGCCGAGTGTCCTTGGCAGTCTTGACTATGCTTCAGTGGTCATGAAAGGATTCAATAGATAACCTCTGCCCCACTAATCCCCAGCTATTGTCTGAAATTGCACCTCGGAAGATATATTATAACAACTCAGTCCCTCAAATGATAGTCATATAACGACCAAAAGATAAATGACTGACTATCATTGAGGACTGAGTTCCGCAGTCTAAATGAACCTATTTGATTGTATAGGCATTTGTTATGTGTGTGAGACGAACTGTCGCGTGCGACAAGTCTTTCAATTCGCGCGAGTACAATTTTGGGGTTTGGGATCATAACATTTTGTTGCCGAAATAGGGGTGCGCAATTTTATTGACGAAGACTTTTTGTAAATTTGGGACCCCCCCCCCCTTTCCGAAAAAAAAGAGGATTCAAAAGATAATCCCTAGCTATATTTGTTTGAAACTGTTCCACAGAGGATGTATCATAATAGGCTCAGTCTTCAAATGATATAAATAAAATTTGAATGAGTGAACGAACAAAATCATACAACGACCAACTGAATAGAGGCTGTGCATATGACGTATCATCTCGTAAATATGGCGGACTACTCAAATACATTCAACAAAAGCATGAGTGCATCTACCGCGACAGTTCGTCTCACACACATAACAAAATGCACTACGATCAAATAGGTTGATGACCACATTTGATTGAATGGACTGCACTGCGCTATGATTACGGGGAAGAAACCGGTTCAAATCCTTTGTTTGGAGCCAATCGATAAACGCAAGGCCTCTATAGCTATCATTGAATACTGGCTAGGATTCCACAACACAATGAGAACATAAGGCGCTTTGGAAGGCACACAATACCTCAACGGCTTTCCATATTATGTGCACTCAACAACTATTCAGTATCGAAGCCCGGTATCGAAGTTACGTAATGTTACTATGTCAACGGGATCACGCGCTTAAGTAATGAACCACGATCGAAACAATCAGTACACAAAAAAGGCATACCAAAATAGCGTGATCGTAATGATCGCCATACAAACAGTGCTTGATTCCGATACCATCACGGAGTTACGTAACTACTTCGTGGTCTGATAGTTATATGATTAATGGTCTGATCTACTTGGGTTCGATCCTTTTAAGAAAAGAAAAATAGCTGATCATTTATAATGCATAAATGAATAAAGTAATGTAGTTACACAATTTGAAACATTGAGGCCGTTCTATTTTTTTTTTTTCATTTAACTGTTAAATGTAGTGGAATATATCACGCATTGATAGGTAGCAGGTGGAGCAAATTTTGTCAGCGGTTTTATTGTCGTTTGTTCGCAGTGCCTATTTATCTTTAAAAAAATAAGAAAATTAAATTTAAATTTACATTAAAAAAAAAAATCACAATATTCGTTCGTAAAATGGGGACAAAATCCAAAAACATTTCTTGACCCTTCTTCACATAAAAGTGGGGGCAGAAATCAAGATTCGAACAAGTACCATTCACCATTCAAGGCTCACCCTCTACCGACTGAGCTAACGGGCCAGACAATAGAAGGGTGTCATTTTGAACTGATGAATATTAAAAAATATGATGAAATTACAATGTTATAAAAAGATTGACCAAAATGAGTTAGGTATAACGTATGAATCGATTGACAAAGTAAGTCCAATGGCACTTTGAGAAAGAATACCGGAAGAAACCCCAAAACATTTGCTGCTCTAGCAACTAACCTAGTGACCTAAAGTATTGGGTCATGTCACGATATTTTTTCTGAGGCATATGTCCAGGTTGCTCAATTTAACATACACGTATCCTTAATGCTGTTGCGATTTTACAAGGATGGCGCTCTCACATTTCTAAGAATCCAAAAGCGCCATTAGGCGAACGTTTACGGTAATATAGTGACGTGAATGGTCATATTATGAAACAACAGTTAGCCTTGATTCAAGACTTCTGTCTTTTTTCCCCGTCTTCTTTCTTCCTTTTTTTAAAATCACTTTCTGTGTCAGTGAGTCTGATACATCACCTGCTTTAGACTACTTCAACCAGTGGTCTACACTGCGCTAGTATCGTGTTATGTTCCGTAAACCTGAGTGTTGACGAAAGAGGGCACCATTTTTTTTATTTTTTGTTCTGCACATATAAAATCTGAATTTTTGTCAGTTTTAATTTCAAAACGCACGGTTGGTATTCAATACGCACACTTAAGTTTATCGTATTCTTTCAACACATAGGCCTATATTCAAGTGCAATGAGCCTTACAATTGTTTTTATAGAAACCAAAAATGACGGGAGATATTCATCATTTTCTACCCCGGTATCCAAAGATCTATCGTCGAAATAAGTGCACATCTCGACTGCCCAATTCCTCTAGCCCACCCGGAAAGGACAAGAGCGCGAGCGGTTACTTCAAATTAAACTGTGTAGACTTTCATTCATCTGGGTATGTTGAAATTAAGATTTGATTTAAATCTAGTCAGCCAGACATATCTATTTTTTGACGGACGAACCGACGTTGTGACTGAAACCTTCAGTCTTCAGCTGGGTTGTGATGCAAATGACCTTGAGTACCGGACACTTCCAGTATTGATGACAATCGACGAGGAATTTGGTTCCAATCACCCGCTCATTCAGAAACTTGGCGTAGTCAATACCCTGTTCCATAGAGCCGAGTCGATCATCACCCAAGACTCTGACAAGATCGCTGAATATCAACATCTTCGCAAAGCTCTGGGTACCTGTGGTTACTAGGATTGGGCCATTAACACTAGGCTTTGAACAAGGACATCGCTAAGCCCACCGCTACGAGTACTAATCAGACGGGTAAAACAACAAGCATCACCATCCCATACCACGGTGACTTATCTGAAAACCTCAAAAGAAATTTGCGCTTTTCTCCTATTCAAGCCAAATGCGTTGGGGTGTGTTTGTGTGTGTACACGACGAACGCATTTGGCTTGAATAGGAGCTAAGTGCAACTTTCAAAATCCGACTTGAAGCCACTCAAGCGCCCATAACTCGACCAAATGATATCGTAGAGCAACAAAAGTGGTATCAAAATGCGCAGGAGAAAGCTGCGCTTTATATACATTAAATAAGTTTTTGCTATATATTTCAGTTCCCGATATAGCTGACCATCTATAATCGTTTCGATACTTTCTGGGTTGAGTTTATTTTGAAAACCGTACGTCCGATTTGCTTCAAACAAAAGGCATATTGATAAAGTGTGCTTTGCTCTACTCAATTAATCTGTTTAAAACATGCTTAGAGCACTTCCATAATGCCTCCAATACCACCTTAAAGACCCATTCAGTGATCCCAGCGAAAGTGTTAAAAAAATTAAATTAAAATTAGCATCTTCTTTTAATGACATTTGTCAGTAGATATCCACGAAAAAAGCTAATTTCCAAAATTTCAGTTGATTCCGATTTTGCGTTTCGAGTTATGCATGATTATGTGTATTGCACTGCTCCATAGACCATGTGTTGTAATTTCGTTCTGGTATAGATGAGGTGACATGTGTTTACATTTGATACGCCCTCTGTTGGTCTGTGATCAAAATTGTCAGGCAAAAAACACTATAGTTTACATGGAAGAAGTTGATTTTTATTCATTAACTTTGGTTTCAAAGCAAATAATACAAAAAATGGTATCAATCTTGTTTATAAATGCATCAAGCTATATACATAATATCACACAAAACTTCAAAGGTTTTTAGAAGTTGAGTTTTAAAGAGATTTATGTAGTCTGTCATAGACACTTCTGTGTTATTTTGCCTGCTTTGAAACAACAGAGGGCGGTCTGAATGTAAACATGTGACATCATAGGTCACCTCATCTATACCAGAACGAAATTCAAATTTCACGATATCTTTGCTAAACGAATTAATCAGCAAGAAATATTTTGAACATAAACATTATGTGGCCAGAGGATTCCAGTGATATAAAAATCTCAACTTTTTTGAGAAAAGTGGGGGATGATGCTGTGGATCACGAAATTCCCTTTTAAATTGTCATTTGGTATTTTTGGAATGAAAATTTTTTAAACGACAGTAAGAAACAGAATTGACGAAGTTGAAGCCACATTCAAATATATGCAGCTAATTTAGATACTGTCAGTATCTAAATTACAGATCCATATAAATTCCTTATTTTTGTCTTAAATACACGGCTTTCGGCTGAACCACTAACAGGCTATGTTAACACACAATATGACAATGACAAACGACTGTTTTTAGAGTTTATGTCTACACAATAGAATGAAAATCTATCAATACAAAACAGCTTCTGAGAAATCTTTTAGAAAATTTACACCAAATATTGTCAATTTTACTGGGACATTTGCTCAATTTTGCTGAGAAAATGTGCTTAAAAATGAGAATAAATGGCCGTTGCCATGGAAACTGCCTTCTCTTTGAATTCACTTTTAAATTAAAGATGCCTTTTATATCTTAAATAAAAAGTAATACAAATTTTTGCAATACAAGAAATTGATAAAAATGATAAAAAGGGTACATTTTTGCCCCAAATCACTAAAAACATGCAGTTTATGCCTACTTATGAATTTCAAGAGGTTAAGGGGTACTACACCCCTGCCCAATTTTATGCCTATTTTTTGCATTTTTCTCAAAATTATAGCGCATTGGTGACAAGTAAGATATGTATATTATAGGGGCAAGGACTACAATTACTGCACTGGAAATTTTATTTCAGCACAGACAACAGTTGTGGAGTTACAGTCAAAAATGAGGGAAACCCAATATTTGATCAATAAATCAATAACTACTTGCCTTGAGTCGCTGAATTTTCAGTGCAGTAGTTGTAGTCTTTGCCCCTATAATATACATATCTTACCTGTCACCAATGTGCTATAATGTTTAAGAAAAATGCAAAAATAGGCACAAAATTGGCCAGGGGTGTAGTACCCCCTTAAAAAACCATAGCTCACAGAAAAATGATGTGATTGACTTTTGGAATTGACATTTTTGAATAAAACCTATGGGTTATATGGCAGAAAAGATTCTCCAGACTCTTCTGGACATTTTGATATATGATTTGCCCATTTGAAACATATGGCCTACGAAACTGTTAAATTGAACACTTTGGCTGCGTGACTATACTGTATCAAAAATTGGTCAACTTTTGGGAAAAAAAGGTTTCCAAGTCTCACGGAAAGACCCCCTTTTTTGGTAAAATTTCTCCCATCTCTCTTCTGTGGAGCTGAAGCTGGTCATACACATGAAATAATTGCAACAATTACTAGCTTCAACATTTGTTTGATTATAGTTTCCATTTATTGTTATTGATAAACAGCATGGTAATATACCTAATTGCACCTTAAATTTACTACATGAAACTACTTAAAGCCATTGCTCATTTAGGTCTATCTAAAGGTATGGATTTGGTATAAAACGGGGTAGGGGGTACCCACCTTTTTTACCTCCAGGGGCAAATAACACTTATGCTGTGCCATACTAACTTGCTATTCCATATGAGTTTCTGGGTACGCCCCCTGTCATCTATTAATTTCCAAAGGTTCATTGCTAAAATCAGTAAATTGCAGTATACTGCAGTTGGTTTATAACAAGATCACACAACTTTAATAACTTACTCATTTTTTTTATTGGGATTATCCCCTTTTACTGTTTAGCCATATAAAAAGAAAGTATGTTACCTTTTAGATGCAATATCCTTATTCTATATCCATTCAATTATAGCTGATATAATTTTGGTTAAAAACAAGCACACCAAAAGTAAAGTATGTTTTAAAGGACATCAATTTGCTGTGCATACCCTCAAAGTATTATACTGCTCTGCCATTACAGAAGCGCATAAGTGACATTGTCCTGGTATCGAGGGGTATCTATCTATATAGCAGGAGTGAGTAACCTTTTTATGCACACGGGCTGCACATGCTACAAGTAGAAAAAGAACTTGTATAATTTTACACGATTGGTAAAATGATTGAAGGTAGTTTTGCTCAAAAGCCTTGTTATGTAGGCTAAAGAAATTAACCATGCATTTTCTTCTCTATGGTGCCATGAGCCGCACAAAAATCCGGGCAGGTCACATGAGGCCTGCTGGTTCCCCACCCCTGATCTTATCTATAGAGTTAATCAACATTATAATTAGAATTTACATACAAAGCTGCTATTTAAATTTCAAATCCAGGATCCATACATTTGGGCAAACACACTATAACAATCATCTTTACAAAAGCTAAGACCCTGGTCAGACATTATATACACATTGTAATTGCATCATCCGACCAGCGTTTTCTTTACCATGGTCCAACTATAGTTGACTAAACAACATACGGTCACACTGCAGTGTACTATAATCGGATAATGGTTATTAAGAGCTTGATTTCATGCTTAAATGCATGATCGGATGACGCATTGTGCAGGTCACACAGTTGGTTGTTTGTACTAACTATAGTGTGACCATAGTAACTTGGGCACTAACGATGCTAATTAGCATCGTTGGGGCTTGCAGTCGCATGGTCCGACCATCTTTACTTGGTAAAAACATGCACGTCTGACTAGGGTCTTAGTTACGCTATGTACATTCAAGCTGTGGGTCAAAGTCTCAAAACTGTATGGGCTATGCCAGTTGAAATCCAGTCCATACACCCTGTGGAAGACATGACCTAATCTTCCACACAGGGAGTGTAGGTTTCAAATGGAGTCATCCATTCAGGTAACCCCGTTAGTATGGATCTCAACTGAACCGAACTGGTTAATCCTAGTGGTGGCACCAGGATATTTTTCCAAGGGAGATAAAAAAAATACATGTATGAAATGTTTCCTTAAATTTGGCATTGTCTCCAGAAAAAAAACGTGATTTTCTGTGACATTTGACAGGGGGGGTAAGTGGGGTCTCCCTTTTTGTGAAGCTATGGCTGGGGCTGGTCAATACACATGAAATAATTGCAACAATTACTAGCTTCAACATTTGTTTGATTATAGTTTCCATTTATTGTTATTGATAAACAGCAAGGTAATATACCTAATTGCACCTTAAATTTACTACATGAAACTACTTAAAGCCATTGCTCATTTAGGTCTATCTAAAGTCATGGATTTGGTATAAAATGGGGTAGGGGTACCCACCTTTTTTACCTCCAGGGGCCAATAACCCTCTTGCTGCGCCATACTAACTTGCTATTCCATATGAGTTTCTGGGCACGCCCATGTCATCTATTAATTTCCAAAGGTTCATTGATCAAATCAGTAAATTGCAGTATACTGCAGTTGGTTTATAGCAAGATCACACAACTTAACAAAATAACTTACTCATTTTTTTGATTGGGATTATCCCCTTTTACTGTTTAGCCATATAAAAAGAAAGTATGTTACCTTTTAGATGTAATATCTATTATCCTTATTCTATATCCATTCAATTATAGCTGATATAATTTTGGTTAAAAACAAGCACACCAAAAGTAAAGTATGTTTTAAAGGACATCAATTTGCTGTGCATACCCTCAAAGTATTATACTGCTCTGCCATTACAGAAGCGCATAAGTGACATTGTCCTGGTATCGAGGGGTATCTATCTTTATAGCAGGAGTGAGTAACCTTTTTATGCACACGGGCTGCACATGCTACAAGTAGAAAAAGAACTTGTATAATTTTACACGATTGGTAAAATGATTGAAGGTAGTTTTGCTCAAAAGCCTTGTTATGTAGGCTAAAGAAATTAACCATGCATTTTCTTCTCTATGGTGCCATGAGCCGCACAAAAATCCGGGCAGGTCACATGAGGCCTGCTGGTTCCCCACCCCTGATCTTATCTATAGAGTTAATCAACATTATAATTAGAATTTACATACAAAGCTGCTATTCAAATTTCAAATCCAGGATCCATACATTTGGGCAAACACACTATAACAATCATCTTTACAAAAGCTAAGACCCTGGTCAGACATTATATACACATTGTAATTGCATCATCCGACCATCGTTTTCTTTACCATGGTCCAACTATAGTTGACTAAACAACATACGGTCACACTGCAGTGTACTATAATCGGATAATGGTTATTAAGAGCTGGATTTCATGCTGAAATGCATGATCGGATGATGCATTGTGCAGGTCACACAGTTGGCTGTTTGTGCTAACTATAGTGCGACCATAGTAACTTGGGCACCAACGATGCTAATTAGCATCGCTGGGGCTTGCAGTCGCATGGTCCCACCATCTTTACTTGGTAAAAACATGCACGTCTGACCGGGGTCTTGGTTACGCTATGTACATTCAAGCTGTGGGTCAAAGTCTCAAAACTGTATGGGCTATTCCAATCCATACACCCTGTGGAAGACATGACCTTAATCTTCCACACAGGGGGTGTAGATTTCAAATCAAGTCATCCATTCAGGTAACCCCGTTAGTACGGATTTCAACTGAAATAGCTGAATGCAATTCAAACCGTTTTAAATGCTTTGGTATATTTGATCCAACATTGTAGATTTCAAGCTTTCAGATTGAGATCTTGCCTTATCTATAACAATAGATGATTGGAGACTGTGTTGTGGAAGAAATACTCTTGGAGACCGTGTTGTGTAAGAAGTACGCAAGTGCGAAAAAATTTAGTTCTAAGAAAATGGACAGCATAACCATAATTCAAATAAAAGATCATCAACTTAACTCTTTTTGTTGTGAGAGTTTCAGAGTTAACCTGCCAGCATATTGAAACATGAATATGTGTGACTTACACAACAAGGAGAGATTGAACTATTTCATTCATAGAACTATATTTATGGGTACTTCAACAACAGTCTTCAATTATATATTTCAGATATAAGCTTATATCACCTCACCTGTGGTTATTTGTGTCTCATTTTTGCTTATATCTCAATTTCATTATTGCCAACTTTAGTCTGATTGGATCAGATCATGCCACATTTGGGTAGCAGAACGACTATAGCACATAAAGGATTAATTGAGACAGAATTAAAAGAGGCTAATTTGTATCTGAAATCCAATCAAACGCCCCACAACCCTTGATTGGTTAGCAGCGCAGAAAAGAAAGGTTTATTCATCTGGTGCCTTTATCGGGAAAAAAGGAATCACAGAAACAGAGAAGTCAAAAAGCAACTTTTCTAGCCATTGATTGTTGACATAGTGCCTTCCGCAAAGAAAGTTTACTATTAGAAATACCTAATTTTTCAGACGGTTTGCATGTTTGAAGGTGCACAATTCATCACCAAGCATGCTGTTTTAACACCGCATTCAGCAACTCAACCATCACAACAACTTGTAAACAAATTGTTCCCGAGTTTGAATGACAGGTGACATCAGACGCAAACTAGTCTTTTTAATTCTGTCTCACATTATTTTGTCTTGAAATTATATTTCAGCTTTGCGAATTTGACCCTCCTCTTCAACAATAATATCTTATATATCACAATTTAATGTCACTAGCGTCACTAAGACCAGAACATAGTGATAGCCTTAGAAACTCCCACATCATTGTAATTAAAGTTGCATAGTCCTGCAAACGTTAGACATGATACTGCAAAGAGCATGGATGACGCTACCTTCTCTATTTTTTTGCCATGGATATATACGTAGTCTGTGAAGATGTTCTCCAAACCCCTGGGTTAAAAACAAACAAAAACAGTACAATTAGAGATTTTAAATGGTAAATTTTAAATTAAAAAAAATCTTGCCGCACATCCTAAAATTAGTCACTTACCGTAAACGTTCGCCTAATAGCGCACCTGGGCTCTTTAGCCTTGGGTAAATTTCATGTACAAATAGAGACCTTCCTCCTCTAAAAATCCCAACAAGAATTAAGGGTACGTACCCTTATTTGCTGGTGGAATTTTTATGAAGGGCACTTTTAGTTTGTGTCTAAAATTCAAGTTCTGTCAAGGGAGCCCATAGCGCCATTAGGCGAACGTTTACGGTATATGAGCCATCCCAGAAGCAGTAGTGTCGCCAGTGGCAAGGGGACTGTATGATGGTTCATTGGAACATCACAGGTCATCGATACACAATAGAGGCCGTCAGCCTTTTCCACGGGATCCGCCATCTTGTGGGTACTGCCGTTCAGTATGTCATGCGTTAGACATTACGCCCCGATTATACGGAATTCGCAGCGCTTGACGCACCTCTTCAGTCAAGCGTCAACGCGGTGATCTTAGCAACAAGGCACTCCGTACCCACAAGATGGACGGCGTTGACGTCCAATGACCAGGGCCGTTCCTAGGGATTTTGCCGCCCTAGGCAAAGCCTCTCCCTGACGCCCCACCAAAGTACTACCAAAAAAGTGTTAATAGACCAGGTTAAAACTGAGCTAAGTACCACTTGGAGAACCAGAAATTCTCATATGGTTTATCTGGACCAGTTTTGCATGGGGAACAAGAATTTGTTGGGTAAAAAGCCCGTAACCTGAGAACTTTTCCGTGAGGGCGCTTTTTTCAAAATGGCCGCCAAAATCCAATATATACGGTTAAATTAGTCACTTAAGGGCATATTTAACCAGATTTTGGATTTTTATTGATAGCAATAATGTACTACTAAGACAGGTTATTAATATGAAGGTGACAGGAGGTCACAGCTGAGGGCGCTTTTTTCAAAATGGCCGCCAAAATCAATGAAAAACATATATATGGTTAAATTAGTCACTTTAGGGGCATATTTAACCAGATTTTGGATTTTTATTGACAGCAATAATGTACTACTATGTCAGGTTATTAATATGAAGGTAACAGGAGGTCACAGCTGAGGGCGCTTTTTTCAAAATGGCCGCCAAAATCAATGAAAAACATCTATGGTTAAATTAGTCACTTTAGGGGCATATTTAACCAGATTTTGGATTTTTATTGATAGCAATAATGTACTACTAAGTCAGGTTATTAATATGAAGGTAACAGGTCATAGTTGTGGGCGCTTTTTTCAAAATGGCTGCCAAAATCAATGAAAAGCATATTGTTAAATTAGTAACTTAAAGTGGTATACTTCATCAGATTTTGGATGTTGTTATTGATAGCGGTAGAGCATTACTAGGTCAGATTATTAATACGGAGGTAATAGGATGTCACAGGCAAGGGTGCTTATTTTCAAAATGGCCGACAAAATTGAAGGAAAGTATGATATCAACGAAAAATGGAAATGTTACTGAAGTTGAAAAAAAGTAATAGCTGTCTTTGACTTTTTGAACTTATGATGAAGTACTTCAGGGTGGTAAAGGTAGCTTCTGATTTAAAATGACTGCAATGATGACTACCAGAATTGCCTTTATGTATTAAAGAAGACCCCAAAAGGCAACTTGTACACTAGAATGCAAAAGTGTTGCGTACAGTGCTATAAATTGTCCGCTTTTGCATGGTTTCACTGATGCATTTCTCTTTGTTTTAATCCTCAGGATCACTCAAATCGCTATTTTCTGACAAATCTTCATAGTCATTCTCTACCAATAGTTCTTGGATGTCCTCGGGCATTATTACGGTTTCAACCCACTTCCATGTTTTTGTTCCACCCGTTGTCAACAATGTTTCCACCATCGTATACAGTGTCATCTGCTGCTCTCCACTCTCTTGCAATGAAATTTGTGTGAAGGATATGAAGCGCCAGCGCCTGCTTACATGGTGGTAGTAAGGATATATCTGCAATCTTTTTATCTTTTGAAAACGTTCGATCAAAGATATCGTATCTTGCTTCATTGACATCTTTGCCCTTGACTCCGTATAGAAGTGAAACGTACTCCTTTTAGCTCTTTGCATAAACTTTCTGACGGAAAATCTAATACTCCAATGTTGCAGAATGTGTCCACAAACTTTGGCTTTGACTCCAGAAGCTTTCAGCACTGACGTTTTCCCTTGCGAAAAAAAAGCTGAGTTGTAATCATTGCCAGTGAATGCATGAAATCCAATCAGGGATGACTTCTGAGCTGCTGTTAAGTCAATATCGCTCAATTTAAAGGCCTTCGTGTCACAAAACAAGATGCTATTTTGATTCCCGATCTTAGCAGTAATCAGGAAGAAGATGACACAAAGGTCATCTTGCATGTAAAGCATGCAGTGAGGAATAACAACGAGGGTATAGCAATCATCCGCTCACATGCGGGAGTCATAGACATTGCAGTCATTGCTTTATCCCATTTCATTCATGATGGACACAGAGTAATTCTGGACACAAACACTGGCAAATACAGGAAGGCATTGGAGTATTAGATTTTCTGGCAGAAAGTTTATGCAAAGAGCTAGAGGAGTATGTTTCATTTCTATACGGAATGAAGGGCAAAGATGTCAACGATACGATATCTTTGATCGAAAGTTTTCAAAAGATAAAAAATATTGCAGATATATCCTTACTACCACAATGTAAGTAGGCGCTGGCGCTTCATATTCTTCAAGCAAATTTCATTGCAAGAGAGTGGAGAGCAGCAGATGTCACTGTATACGATGGTGGAAACATTGTTGACAATGGGTGGAACGAAAATATGGGAGGGAGGTGGGTTGAAGCGGTGATGGCGGAGGACGTCCAAGAACTGGTGGTAGAGAATGACTATGAAGGTTTTTCAGATAATAGCGATTTAAGTGATATTGAGGATTAAAACAAAGAGAAATGCGCCAGTGAAATCATACAAAAACGGACAATTTATAACACTGTAAGCAACACTTTTGCGGCATTCTAGTGTACAAGTTGTCTTTTGGGGTCTTCTTTAATACATAACGCTCATTCTACAAAATCCGGTGCCAATCCACTAAAAAAATTGAAAAAATAAAAGTTGTTCAAAAAGACCTGGTTTTTGTGTTTTTTAAAAGTAAATGTATCACTACTTTCAGATGTAAAAATTGCCAACACCACTTGCATAGTTTTCTTTCAGGAAGTCATGATGTTTTTTAACACTAAAACTCAATGTAATGTGAGCTACGTTACCGACTATAAAATGGGCTGGTTTTACTCAATCCAAGGTCATAAAAAGCAAATTGAAGATCATTTGAGTGAAATGTAAAACAGATTTCACCATTTCATAGAAGATTTGAAGATGCTTAAATGAGTGTGTAACGTAGCTCACAGTAACGTAGTTCACTGGTTTTTAATGTTTTTAATGTGATTTGCGAACGTTAGAACGTTATGTCGGTTAATTCTAATATAAATGGGGGTCGACCACTGGTAGCTTTCACATATTATTAGGAAGTACATGTAATACAAGTGCATACTATAGAATCCTGGTAACGTAGCTCACCAATCTTAACATGGTCGGTAGAAATTTCAATGTTTACAACATTTCTATGCCAAAAATGCTACAGCATCACGATTTTTACTGTGATTTTTAAAAACCTATGAGTGTTTCCTTTCAAAAACCGCAAATTACATTGATACCTCTGTTTTACTTCTTTCCAATAACGTGTGTTAAAAAGGGGTAACATAGCTCACAGCATTTTGGTGGAAAGTGCAATTTATTTTAGAATTACACAAAGACATTTTAATCACTAATAAATAATGTTGATAAACAATATGATGGTGCGTTATCTAATTAAAAAACAACAAATATGTAAAGAAATCGCATTTATTCAAAGAAAATATTCAGGGTTAGATGTGACACTTGAGCTGTGGAAACGCATTTTTAGCGATTTTTGAGCCTTTGCAAGGGTTAATCAGGCTGAAGAAAGCATTTAAAGTATGGAAAACTATATATGTCCATGTAGATCTCGTTGAGTTCTACCATCATCATTGCAGTCATTTTAAATCAGAAGCTACCTTTACCACCCTGAAGCACTTCATTATAAGTTCAAAAAGTCAAAGACAACTATTACTTTTTTTCAACTTAAGTAACATTCATGACGCTTTTTGTTGATATCATACTTTCCAGTTCAATTTTGTCGGCCATTTTGAAAAACGCACCCTCGCCTGTGACACCCTATTACCTCCGTATTAATAATCTGATCTCGTATAATACTTTACCGCTATCAATAACAACATCCAAAATCTGATGAAGTATACCACTTAAGTGACTAATTTAACCATATATATATTTTTCATTGATTTTGGTGGCCATTTTGAAAAAAAGCGGCCTCAGCTGTGACCTCCTGTTACCTTCATATTAATAACCTGACTTAGTAGTACATTATGGCTATCAATGAAAAATCCAAAATCTGGTTAAATATGCCCCTAAAGTGACTAAGTTAACCATATATATGCTTTTCATTGATTTTGGCGGCCATTTTGAAAAAAGCGCCCTCAGCTGTGACCTCCTGTTACCTTCATATTAATAACCTGACTTAGTAGTACATTATTGTTATCAATAAAATTCAAAATCTGGTTAAATATGCCCTTAAGTGACTAATTTAACCACATTATATTGGATTTTATGGCCATTTTGAAAAAAGCGCCTCACGGAAAAGTTCTCAGGTTACGGGCTTTTTACCCAACAAATTCTTGTTCCCCATGCAAAACTGGTCCAGATAAACCATATGAGAATTTCTGGTTCTCCAAGTGGTACTTAGCTCAGTTTTAACCTGGTCTATAAAGGTGGTTGACCTATTTGTATACTGCCCACCAGTGGCGTAGTTAGGGCTTGTGACGCCCCCTCACCCCGATTCTTGAAACTATTGCGCGCGAAAATTTCCACAAATAGGGCCTACCACTAATAAATTTTGGCTGTAATTAATTATCAATTATCTTTAAAATGATTTAGAAGTGATATGCGCGCGACGAGCGCGAAAATTTTGACTTTCATCGCTTGGAGGGGCGCAGAATCGATGATGAAAATTATTGGTCAATTCGGCGCCCCTAAGGATGGTTCCCCCACCTGCCCCCTCCCCCGTCGCTATATACGCCACTGCTGCCCACGACCGCTTTCCTTCTTTTCTGTATTTTTTATCCTTCCCATTTTTTTTTTTTTTTTTTTTTTGCTTATCAGTGCCTTTGTCATGCAACTAACTAGCATTCATTTTCAGGCCACAATACGCTGTTGGTTTTTATGCTAAGGATCATTTAATGACTGATATGAAGACTTAAGTTTCGCTTTCTAAGTTTGGCTAAGTTATTTTCTAATCGATTGCACTCCAGATTTTATTGAAATTCAGGCGATAAAAGTATTATTTTTGGGTAAAAAAGACCAAAATAGTCACGATTATCGAGTTATATCTTGGTTCCCTGTGTGTGCTAGAGATTATTCTGGTCTGTATAATTTAAGATGCGTAATACAGACGGAAACCAATGGAGGTACATTTCTTAAGATTTAGTTCAGATCAGAAATTATTTGACTACTTCTTAACTTTTCTTCACTATTTCTTTATAATTTAAATAAAGAGATAGGTAAGGAATGTCAAAAAATAGTCAAGAACATGTCTGAATCTTGAATAAATCCCTAATAAATCTGAACAAATGACTTTTCTGGGGACTATTTGGCTTTATGCAAGTGCAGTACGAAAGCACTGTGCCGATTTTTTTGTTTTAAAAAGGTCACGTTTTTACCGATAAGCTGCGATGCTCAACAAACTTCGTACTTTTCTATGAGGCTATTTTGCACCAATATATCGATTAGTTTTTCTTGATTGATGACATCACCATTTCTGAACCAATCAGCAAACAGTTTTGTGTGATTGATCGATTCTTGCAGTAGTCTCCACAGCAGCCAGTTTGGTTCCGCCCCTTCCACACAAGGGGGCACTGAACAGTAAGCGTCGCCATTGAAAATACATGCGCCGAGGGCCTAAAGAACGAGCTATTGCCAAGTCCGTGCAATAGATGGGGTTATTTGAACTGTTTGGTGATGGAGCAACACTCTTTAAATTTAATATATCTTTTTTGCACATAGATCGACAGTGTCAGTTTTTTTTTTTTTTTTCTTTTTTAACTCAACCCGTATTTTGTAAGCTGCCACCTCTCAAAATCGGGTTCTTGACGATTGCATTGCATTGTGGGATATCTTACACATCACGAAACACAATTCTCGTGATTTTTTTCGCATTCATGGGCAACAAGAACATGTCAGCTTTAACATAACACCCTACAATGATGTCATACGTACATTTTGGTGGAAATACGCACATATTTGGCCTAAATTTTGTGTTTTTAAGGTACTATACAGACGTTACACTTCCGGTCGCGGAAGGTTACTGTTCAGTGCCCCCACAAACATTTTTGTGGAGGGAGCGTAACCAAACTGGCTGCATAGGAGACTAAGTTCACTGACCCACTGACCTTGCAAACTCAACCACAGAGAGCTACGGTGCATAATCGAGGTGAAAATACGCTAGTTTGTTTACCATTCTGAGCTCATGAGCTTCTGGTAAATGTCATTCAAGCATTTACGAGCATACCATAATATTTTTTTTATTAAATATAAAGATGTTTATTTAAGTTATTTGTAAAATTCAGCGATGGACTTAATATAGAAGTGGTTTGATTTTAGTTGTAAACGCTGGACTCGACCGCATGACAAGTTGAACATGTGAAGTTCCAAATTGAAGCCATGTACTACTATTCCATGTAATGTAGGTCTCACACGAACTGCTCAAGTTATACTGACTACTAGATTGTCTACTTTTGTACTTTCGTAAGTGATGAAATTGAAGAAAAATCATGAAGTGAAATCTATCAGAAATAAACACTGATGTGATGTAGGCTAGTCCTGCTTAATCGGAGTACAGCATCCAGACCAGGCAGATCCAGATCCGAACAGAACTTACGATTGTTCGGTTGGACTGGTTCAACACACATGACACAACAGACATGTCAGGACAGAACAGTTTTGGTGTTTACAAAAAATGCAAATGATCTCAAGTCACAAAAATTTGTTATAAAATTTCATTTTTGTCTCGCCTCAGTATTTCTGTCTGTCCGGGGTGTGGATGTCCGTGTGTCCGCCTGGAGCTGTATCTGGGAAACTGTAAGACCCACGCAGTACGTGGACGCTACTTGGTGGGAGGAAGGGTATCTAAGTTTGTTCCGTAATTGTATGTTTTCGTGAAAAATAATGCAAATTAACATAGCTAATTTGCATAATTTATGCAAAAAATCAGCGCAAATTGATAAAATTTCATTTCTGAACTTTGTTCAGGATGGGACTTAGTAATCACTATTTCCGCCTGTGTGTGGGGGTGGGATGTCCGAATGTTTGTCCGAGCTGTATCTGGGGAACCGTAAGACCTACGGGACGCTTACTTGGTGGGAGGAAGGGTATCCAAGTTTGTTCAGAATTGTATGTTTTCGGTGAAAATATGCAAATTAACATAGCTAATTTGCATAATTTATGCGAATATCAGCGCAAATTGATAGCGGTGCATGGTAACGAAACCTTGTGACAGGAATGATACACACCTGCTGATCACCTGATTAGTTTTTGGCGAAAAGTATGCGCATTTAGTTGTTAAGTTGCATAATTTATGTGGAACGCTTCTACAAAATGGTTGGAAATCTGAAGAAATCCGCCTTGTGAAGCTGTTTCTGGGGATCCGTAAGAATGCTAAGCCCTATGATGATGAAACGTGGTGGGGGTAGCATGACCAGAGGATCTCGACCTGATTCGATTTTCAGCGCAAAATATGGTAATTACCTACCTAATTTGCATAATTTATGCATAATATGCAAAAACCTTTTTCTCGGAGACTAGGGTCGCGATTCTTCAAACTTGGTGGGCGGGTGCATCTTGACCCCAGACAGAACAAGTTTGTATTGGTTAGTGGGTGAAGGTCACTCGAGGTCATCCAGGGGTCATCTAAGGTCAAATTACTAAAACTGTCGATGGGCATGAAACTTGGTGGGTACAGTTAACATTTAGAGTCAAATTTTCTGACGGTCATTTTGGGGTCATCCGAGGTCACTTAGGGTCATCCGAGGTCAAATTACTAAAACTGTCGTATGAGCATGAAACTTGATGGATACACTTAACATTATGAGTCAAAGTTTCGGAAGGTAATTTCGGGTCATCCAAGGTCACCAAGGGGTCATCTGAGGTCAAATTACTAAAAACTGTCATATGGGCATGAAACTTGGTGGGTACAGTCAACATTTAGAGTCAAATTATCGGACGGTCATTTCGGGTCATCCAAGGTCACCAAGGGGTCACCTGAGGTCAAATTACTAAAAACTTGTATGGGCATGAAACTTGGTGGGTACACTTAACATTTAGAGTCAAATTTTCAGACGGTTATTTTGGGGTCATCTGAGGTCACCAAGGGTCATCTGAGGTCAAATTACTAAAACTGTTGTATGGGCATGAAACTTTGTGGGTACAGTCAACATTTAGAGTCAAATTTTGGAAGGTCATTTCGGGTCATCCGAGGTCACCCAGGGTCATCTGAGGTTAAGTTACTAAAACTCGCATGGGCATGAAACTTGGTGGGTACAGTCAACAATTTTGGAATGTCATTTGGGGTCATCCAAGGTCACTCAGGGTCATCTGTGGTCAAATTACTAAAACCTCATGTGGATATGAAACTTATTGATGGATGTATTATGCTCTGCAAATAAGATATAGCTATAATACCAACCAGCAAGATGTATGATTGCGTGTGATCTGGCACATACAATGTATATGATTTCACGGTCACCTGTTGCACATTCGACTGCAATTACTTTCACATTCAAAAAAGCACAGAGCCACAGCGCCATTGGTGCTCTTGTTTTTTCCGCACTCCTTTTTTCTTCCCTTTTCTTTCTCCATTCCCGTTTTTTTCCCCTTTTTTCGCACCCTTTTTTGCGCCCCTCTGCGATCGCCGCCCTAGGCGACCACATTACCTGGCCTAATGGTCGGAACGGCCCTGACAATGACTACCTCTATAGTTCACCATATGAACAAAATTGATCAAAATCTGTGATGTGCTTCTTCCTGTTTGGGCCTGTTTCAGTTCAAATTAATCTAATTTTGGTCCATTTAAGCATCTTTTCCTGTCATTCAGTCATTCAGTGAAATATAGACCAATATGCCATCGAAAGATACAGAAGGGGTGGCACTGACATGACAAGTTTGACAAGAACACTGCCAGGTCTGTGTTTTTTGTTGGTACATGTTTGAGTTCCCCCTATTCCGAAAACCAGAACAATGCCAACGGAAAGCCGTAACAAATTTTTACAGTATGCTAAACCACTAAACCAAACACACTGTGATGCTCTGAATGGGCTATTCTAATTCATTATTCTAAATCTATACACCCCCTATGTAAGACATGACCTTTATCTCTAACACAAGGAGTGTGAATTTCAAATGAAGGTCACCTAAATGGGCAACTCCATTTGAAATCTACACATCCCCTTTGTGGGAGATTAAATATACATCTTCCACAAGAGGTGTATGGAATTCAACTGGAATAGCCCAATGTCAGTCTACACATGTATACCTACCAGTGTCCATGTACTACAAAGGCTGCTGACAGTGCAACATCTAGTGCTGGATGGTGAGTGATGAGTGCTGCTGGAGTCAAACCCATCATACCAATTATTACTGCTCTTTCAATATTCCAATGAGTTGAGCCCATCATTCCACCATGACCATCTATATTGAAAACAAGAAATCAAAATACACAAAGTCATCAATTACAATAATTTAAGAAAAAAACAACATCAGTTGATGTAAACTATTGAACACTCACAAAAATGAAAAGGGCAAGACTTATCATAATACTAATCATGGCGTGTCCGTCCATCAGCGCGCTATCACGTTCGCGCGGTTCGCGGTGCACTATCGCGTGCTCGCGGTGCGCTATTGCGGAGTATCAACGGGAGTGTGCACGGAGTACAGTGCGTGCATTGGAAAGCATTACAGTGTGACTAACAGGGTGAATCTCATCGGACCAATAGGCCTATTTTCAACACATATCCTCCAATTCTCAGGTGCAATCTGTGTACAAACTCTGAGCCCTGAAGCTGCTTTATTTGATCAGAAACGGCCGGCCCTTTGTTTTAATTTAATATAATAATAATAAAAACCCGCTAGCACTTTCAGTCCGAAGACCTCAAAGCACATTACAAAACAAAATTTATTGGCATTGTAAATTATGCGAGTATAGTTGTTTTAGTAATGCTGGTTTCATACTTTCCTGCCACTTACTGCTTCGATAACGATTTTGCTTTACTGCACACGTACAGTCGCACCAGAAAGGACAGCTGTGACCAGCGGCAAGCCAATATATCGAACACTCCATCGCTTTGCCCAAAGGGGAAAATCACTAAGAGTTAAACTGTCAACTCGGGAGTGTTGCTGCTATGAGGTATGAGGACAGGACAGGGTCAGAATTTCGGAATGAATCAGAGAATCGATTCTCGCAAAGATACTCGTAAACAGATTTGCGTGAATCAAAGTGGATTCCCGCAAACGATTGTAGTTTACACAAAAGTGGATTTGCGAGAAACAAATGATTCCCGCAATTTATTCTGCAAGAATCAAGATTGATTCTCGCACTTTGAAAATTCTGACCCTGCAGGATACAATTTTTAGCCAATGAGCACAGAGAAGTAATGTTGGCTTTCACAGTCATGTCGCTGCTGTTCAGCAGCGTGTCGCTTGATGACCGACGCAAGCGGCACGGTGAAGCACCTTGCAGCAAGAGTTAGGAAAGTATGAAACCAGGTAACAGAGTACTTGCACTACCAAGTACAGTACTGAAGTCTCATGTCATAGAAAAAACCTTATTCAGTAGTCAGCATCAAGAGAAAAAATGCAAATCAGCATTGTCGGTAAGTCCCCTTTTCTGACACTATGTAAGTTTAGTTTTCCATGTGCAGTCAAAGTAGATGTGGAAAATTTCTTTCTTGCTCTATTACTCTAGTAATGAAGCATTCTATCAATGCAAACCGTTCATTATTGGTAAAATTTTTACATGAAAAAAATGTGACCTGTTTTATTGAAATCCAACCTTTTTACATTTTTTGGTCCCTGTGAATCTGAAAGTTTATCGCATCAAATGCACACAGAAAAACTTGACATTGATACTATTTCCCAGAGAAGCTATTTTCCCATTCATGGGTTGATATAAAATGTGACGTGTCATGTCAAAAGGAGACACTTTTGGGTAGGATCGTAAATGGAGAAATAGCCAAAAATCTGCCCGAAAAATTTTCACAATTTGGGTTTGTTGCACATTTGTGATGTTATTAATGTTTTAAATATTGTCTGATAGTTTCAGACCGGAATATAACTGTCATCTTGTATTTTGTGAGACATTTTTCTAGGTAATTCCTACTCTCAACATTGTCAATAATATTTTTAAAGGCCGATATCTCAATTTCCAATATTATAATATACCATAACTTACGAACTCAATATCTTTGCTTAGGAATGTCCGATTTCATTGGGGAAAAACGGCATTGTGGAGCAAAATATCTCTTTATGTAAAAACCTCAAAATTGATAACCTGCTCAAAAGTGTCTCCTTTTGACATAATACGTCACAAATAAAAATGCAAGATCTGGACATGCTTTGTTTATTGAGGTACATTTTTGTCACTATCGACCCATGTTGCACTGGATAGCAAAACAGTACAGAAAATTGAATGAAATGGAAATACCATGCCTACCTCCACTGTGCCTCTGTGGTGATGTGTGTAATTTAGTTGATCCTACCAACATTGGCGTCCTGCTGCAACATGGCAGGCATGTTTTGCCCATAAGGCTTGGTGCTAAGGATAGCACTGAAAGAAAAAAGAACAATATTAAAAACTTAGAAAATGGTGGATTTTGTGATAAACTGAAGATTTTAAAAAACGTCCCAACATAGTGAAATTTAACATAATATGATTCAAACTGTTTAAACACTAGTTAGTACGTACTCAAAATACACAATGGAATCAATAACTTAATATGCTTAATGTAAATAAAGTTAAAGTTCACAAAATCGTGTGCATCCCAGTCCACATAGAAACTTCTTGTACCATTAAAGCTTAAAAAACATAAAGGAGCCAATCCTGCCACTGGATACCACTGTATTTTAAGGACCTTTTGGAGGACTATACTACACTTGCATCAAGTTCTACATTAGGCTATATATATGCCATGCCTACATATTTATGACTGGCACATACACCATTTTGTACAATGTACATTGTACAAAACATTTTGTACAATGTACAAAATGTATGTATGTGAATGGGAAATTTTGTACATAAAAGCTATCATATTAGCAGAATAAACTTCAGTAACAAAATTGCTTGGGCTTAAAAAAAAAAAAATTCTGTCGCATAGTCGCCATGCGCATTCGTTAACGTTTTTCTTAGAGCGCCAGTGTCAGCCGAAACTCAAATTCATTTTTTTTTTCTGCTGTAAAATCATGAAATTGTGTGACTAATTTAGAAGAAAAGTTATTTGGTTTGATACTCGCATTGTTAAAAACAATATTTGTACTTCAATACCGGTATTGTGTATTAAATCAACCACAATTTTTAGGCTATGTACTTTTGAACACTTAAAAAATGACATCTTAAATTAAGTTTTAAAAAAAATCTTTAAATAAACACGCATTCCACATTCGTTTTGGAATTTGCTACGTGCTTTGAGACATAACTTATACTATAGCCAAAATAACAATTTCTCGATCATGAGAGGATGTACCTTCTGTGTCAGCGCATTTTCATAGAATAACACGATCGCAATGACCTGCATGACCGAATCTTGACCTTGCCTAGCAACGATCGTGTGATTGGCCAATTCTCAAAAGCTGTGTTTGCGCCAGTAGCGCCGGTATTTGCGTAGAGTACGCCAAGCGCAAATAACTGTGCGTACTCAAGTTGGCTCTCATGATCGAGAATTTAATATTTTGGCTATAGCACGATTTGCTTTATTTTTTGAGTCATGACTCATGTGTAGATTAGTTTACAATACATCATCATCATGCATGCATGTTACATGTATGTGGAATATTTGAAAAATTTGTCATTTTTAGCGAAAACATTATTTAGGCGATGTTCTCATGAGATTAGCAAGCCGAAATTTGTGTAGCAGGTTGTCAAAAATGGGGAGCAATTTGCACTGTTTGTAGATGGACTCTTCTGAAGTTCAGTGCTCTTGTCGCCTCGACTTTTTTTAAGCTTTCATTTCAAATTGCATGTTACTCGAGAACTTGGATAGCTTTGAATTTGCACATGATAGTTGTGCATTCGATGCTAGAGTGCATTGCATTGCTCTCATTTTTCGGTTGATTTTTACAACGGATGTTTCATGTTATTTATTTGTTGACAAATACTTTGCAATTGCAATTTTACACAGAATTGAATGGTAAAAAAAATAACATAATAACACATAATAAGGGCCTCCATCACCGATTTATCGGACGATATACATTTTTTTGCTTGGCCTTACCCAATTCAAGTTACATGATCATTACATTTAATCGATTCATTTATTTTTAAGCTTACTAAAAATATGAAACATTCATGCTGAATTTGCTCCTACAACCTTGTTCAAAGTGTGCAACTCTTATCAATGTTATAAAAGAATTTGTACTGAACGCTACCATATCATTTTTATCTTACAATATGAATCGTTTGTGACATTTTACACAGCTTTTACATACCGCGATTCGCACGTAGCAAACTGTTCGTAGCCATTTTTTTCTCAATAAGGTCAAAGGTCAAAGGTCAGAAGGGTGAATTATGAACTTATAGTAAATCGCTGAGCGACTAATAATTAATTTCAAACCAATGAAATAGCGTGCATTTTATTTATAGGAATCTGATTGGCCAAAAGTCCGTCAATCCTCGCTCATCGCGTACCGATGAAATATAAACTTAGCTTTTGTAAACAAATTATGACAAAATGTGAGCAAAAACAGTGAAAGAAAGGGGTGTGAAACAAAAAATAAAATAAAATGGTTATTACAACAAACTAAAAATTTCAACTTACAAATCATGAAGTAAATGAAAAGAGGAAGCAGAAAAAATGATTTGTATAATTCTAGTGGCAGGCCATGGTCTAATTCTGGAAGACGAAATCAAGGTAAGCTTAAATTAAAAAATCATCATTTATTTACAAAATTATGAAATAAAAAAATGGCATTCATATTACAGTAAATTGCTGTAAACATTTGATGAGAATGTATTTCCGCAATAACAAGGCCCCTCTGAAGTGTAGTATCATACTTGAAGTATATGCTTTGAAGCTTTGCATGTTGTACACAACGACAACGTTGTTAATTCATCGCCATGCATGTTGTGCGTTGCATTGTATTACATGATTAGTTGCGTCTTGTTAAAGCCATATTATAACATTTGCTCAATAGTTTTCAAAATTCTTACACAATGTTCATAACACTGTACGTACATTTACGTGTGCACATTGCAGGACAGCCTAGACTCGCTTGCCAGTCCTATATACGCCGTACCTATGTATAGACGAATCCAAATACACGCATTCCTACACCTGACTAGCAGCCTTTAGTTGGGTAGCCGTCGGCTACAATGCACTCAAAATGTGAAATGATTCGGCCTTGGCGGAAATTTTAAACTGCATTCCATCACCCGTTTTACACCTTCCGCGAAAACACAGGTAGACAAAAGAATAACACAATACACAAAACACACAGCATGGTCTATTCGTTGTTGAAGTGACATAATAATCGGATTAACTATACGCCGTATCTATGCATTGATGTACTTATGCGAACAAAAGGACTATGTATATGAATAGATGCGACGGGATTACCTGCGAATTATCTCCATTATATATATTATTAGCTATTATTCTATTAACCTCCTCGCCCTTGCATCTTCTCTAGGTGTTAGGCGGCTTTTATTTGCACAATCGGACGCTCAAAACACCAGGTTGGTGCTAGCGGCTACCCAAAGATGTCCGACCAAATCCTGACCATGACTTGGCTACTTGGATTCGTCTATATTAAGGACTGGCTTACGCCATTTTGGATGTCAATGGGAAATACACACTTAACGATTTGCGCCGGTTAGAAACTTGAAAAAAAATCTTTAAAATTTTATTAATGTATATAAAAGTGGTACCAACCTTATTGTGCTTGCTAATTTAAGACTCGGTTGAAACAAAATTAAGGATCGAATGTATTTTAGTGTCCAAAAGGCAAAATTATCGTCAAAGTTCTGCTCAAATCGCACCCTTATGCGAAGGGTTCAGAATTGAATCGGGAACGAAAATATCCGATCTTTGCGATAGGGCTCTGAGTGAGTCCCGGGAATTCGAGTCCCGCCTCGATATCCTATTACCCGGCAGGAAATTCCCTGCCCGGCACCAAATTTTTGTAAATTTTTTTTCAAAGTTTTTTCCTCGAAGTTTAGTAGTAATCTTGGATTTAGATTTAATGCTAGGATCATGGCTGACCTAAAAAAATAAAAAAAATAAATTTGCACATTGTTTAGTGTTTTAATCTGAAAATTGATATAGTTTTCATAAATACATACTTATTAATGATATCAAAATGCATTGAATTTGAATGCATTTTGATATCATTAATAGAGTATGACATGAAAACTATGTATCAATTTTCAGATTAAAACACAAAAACAATGTGCAAAATTCAACTTTTTTTTTTTTTTTTTTTTTTTTTAGGTCAATCATGATCCTAGCATTTAGGTCTAGGTCCAGAGACACTACAAAAACCGAAAAAAACTTTTTTTTGCAATTTTTATTTTTTTGCAATTTCGGTACCCGGTACCCGCCGAAAAAAGTTCGGGTACCGGGAGCCGAATTTCCAAAATGAGAGCCTTACTTTATGATCAAAACACAAAATTACAACTTTAAACATACTATTGGCAAAAGACATTATATTACCAAACAATATAGAATAGAAAATTTGACATCATTTTCTCAAAATATTGAAGAAATTTGCTCACTAGACATCGAAAAAGTACGCAATCCAATTCCCGTTAAAACGCGTGAGAAACTGAAAGTGCATTAATCGTGACTAGGACAGCCATACACATGATCCTGGGCCATCCATACACCAAAATTGGCCTTGAAAAAAGAAGCATTTACACAATGTAACAAAAAAAAAGAAGCATTACAATGTAACATTACAAAAAAAAAAAAGAAGCATTACACTATTACAACTAACTTTACAAATGGCCAAAATGCACATGTTTGTGGCATATCCCAGCCTGGTCATTTGTACTAAACTTTACGGGCTTCGTAAGTCTTCAAATCAGACATGCCGGGTCGTAAGTTCCATTTCACTAAACTTACAAGTTTATGAACGGTACCCTTTGTAATAATAGAGATTTACTAGGGACCCTACGTAAAGTTACGTCGGTTGGGAATTCAGTTTTTAAAGGTCCGTAACCGGATCAACAACAACATCCCCCCGATTTTTTTCATTATGAGTTTTTGATATCACAAAATAGATCATGTTTTTCTCATTACTATCCTGAAATTTGACGCTCCAAGTCGATGTATTTCCAGAGAATTCGTGCCAAAATAGCTCCCTTGGTGGCTACCACTTTCTGGAACTCTGGGCAGGCTTATCATAGATAATTATAGTCTCCTCAACAGCTAGTTTGGTTTCATGTCATTCACATTGTGTGAAAAGAGCGAACCACACTAACTGCTGAGGAGACTTCAGATCGACAACGGTACTATATAAAGCTCTAAAAATTCCAAGATGTCGGAAGCGGGCTGCGTGGCGCAGTTGGTTAGCGGCTAGCGCATTTAATGCTTTTATGCAACAGTTACCCAGTTCAATACCTGGTAGCGGCAGGTTTCTTTTTCCTCTCCATTTTTAACCCAAACTTTGTTACATTCCTTTGAAATGTACATATTGCACGAACGATATAAAGACGAACTTTGTATTGGAACGTGCATTTGGTGGAGCTTGGTTGTCAGTGCAAGTTGCTGTGCAACCACGCACGCACGGCACATGATGAACAGGAATTACAGCACATGTTGTTGCTTGCCTGCCCAGAATGCAGTTCACACATACCAAGGTATTGGATTGCAAATTTTGCTATATGTTCACATTTACACTGAAAATGCTCTCGTTTTTTCACAAAGCTGCATAAAGGTGACGATGTATTTTTAAAGACAATCCATATCCTCAAACCAATAGGGTTACCTCCCTTTAACTTTACGAACTGTTACTTGAGTTACGAAGGGTGAAAAGGTTAGTGAAATGGACCCCTGATGTAACAAACTTATCCTTTCTTCTTATAGCTTGACACTAGTGGTGCTTACTGTAATCTTATTGGTGTGCCTAAAGCGTTACTTCCTGGAGTCGGTGGTAAAAGAATACTGGATTTCTGGTGGGATGCCATTAATACGTAAGTCTTCAGCAGAAAAGTATTGTCCAGATCAAAAAATTATATAGGCACTCACTCAAAAACATTTTAATTCTCATTGTCATAGGAACAGTGCTTATTTTTTGGTCTTAACCCAGGAATTATGGAACCTTTCGGGCCTCATTTATAACTGCTAAATTGGTCTAAAGTGTATAAAAGTATACATATTTTAAGGGGGTACTACACCCCTGCCCAATTTTGTGCCTATTTTTGCATTTTTCTCACAAATTATAGCGCATTTGGTGACAAGTAACTAGATATGTATATTAGGGGCAAGGACTACAACTACTGCACTGGAGATTTTATTTCAACACAGACGACAGTTGTGGAGTTACAGTTAAAAATGAGGGAAACCAATATTTGATCAATAAATCAATAACTACTTGCCTTGACTTGCTGAATTTTCAGTGCAGTAGTTGTAGCCCTTGCCCCTATAATATACATATCTTACTTGTCACCAATGCGCTATAATTTTTGAGAAAAATGCAAAATTAGGCACAAAATTGGCCAGGGGTGTAGTACCCCCTTAATAGAATGGCAATGACTTGATAAATTCATATGTGACATTAAATTTGGGCCAAAATGCTCATTTTTGGCCCAAAATCCGAAAAAATGGTTTTTTAGCCCACTTCTTTTTCGTTAAACGTAACAAAAAAATTCTTGGGACAAAATTTTTTTCATTAAAAATATCATAAAAAAGCCTGATTTTTTCTGAGAAAGGTTCAACCTAAATCTTCCACTGAGGGAGGGCCAGTTTTGGAGCTGCTAACTTTGTTCATTCCATTTGTAATTCATACTCCCTCTGTGGGAGCTGACATTTCCAAAATCTTCCACAGGGGTAGTGTGGATTTTAAAAGGAATTGCCAATTGATATATACTCTTTTGTTCATTTCCATGCAGACGACAACTGTTCAATGAAGTTTATCTGATAACAAATGCCAATAAGTAAGTGTGTTACAATGTAAGTTTAGTTTAAGAATATATAATGACCGAATTGTTTAATGTTCACGAATGTAATGCATAAGGTCATATTCATAGTACTTTCATTTGGTGCTACGTGTACCTCATTTAATGAGATACACGTAGCACCAAATTGAAATACCTATGAATATGACCTTCATGCCCATTTTACACTGTAACTCAGAATACAATTGAGGACATTTACGGCTCATTCGTGGTGTACGGTCACATATGTGAAGAAGTGAACAGATTATTATTATTTCTTTTTTTAGTAAGCATATTTTTTATATTCATCAGGACATTTTGATGTAGAGTTTGCAGAACCTGGAGATCATTCTAGGTCTTTTATTTTGATAAAATACACTGCGCCAGCTTCACCTAAAACCCATATTGTAACATTTGCTGAGGATGCCCTCAATATTTGTCAAAATTCTGTTTTTTACACGATTGTATTTTACACATTTATATTAAAGTAACATACCCTGCAAAAATCAAGACTTTAGGTGCAGTGCTGTAGTTTTGTCAAAACTTGAGATTTATAATAGACAAATTTATGCATTTGCTATGTTCATAACACAGTGCGTACATGGCATACGGGACAGTTATACACACATCAAAGGACCGTGCCATAGCATAATCAACCGAGCGACACACATTAGCAGCATGGGAGCAGGTAGTAAATTCCGGCTCAGAATTAAAAGGGGACATACATGTATCTGACAGTAAAAGCTAACATTTTATGGAAAAGATATACCGGTATTAATCTATTTTATATGGAAATGTTACAATATGGCTTTAATGCAGCAACATCCAATATTGCAAGTAAAACAGGAATGTATAATAACATAATTATTTTGTATTGTACATGCAGATACAAGCATTATGAACGTTGGGCAACAGCACAAGATTTTCCTGTAGAAAATATCATCAATGATGGCTCAACTACTCCTACAGACAGGTAAGCAAATCCATTGGGCTATTCCAGTTAAAATCCACACTACCCCTGTGGAAGATTTTGGAAATCTTTAACAGGGGAAGTATGCATTTCAAATAGAATGAACACATTAGCAGCGCTAACTCACCCTCTTTCTGTGGAAGATTGATGGTGAATCTTTCTCAAATGGAGCTGCCTAATGTGTTCATTCTATTTGAAACTCATACTCCCTCTGTGAAAGATATTTCAAAATCTTCCACAGGGGTGGTGTGGATTTTAAATGGAATAGCCCAAATATAGAATCTTCCCCTAAAATATTAACTTTGCTCCTCCCCTATGGAAGGGTTATACATAAATAGATATCAAATGAAGGCATACATTCAGCTAACACTATTTGAAATTCACACTTTCTGTGTGGGAGGTTAAAGGTCATGTCTTCATAGGGGTGTATGGATTTCAACTGGAATAGCATGCTAATCATTTAAAAGTTTTTATCACAGTTTTGTTCCTCACTTTGAAAGTTGTAGAGTGAAATTTGAAAGTTGGAAGTGCAAATTGCAATGCAAATCATGGGTAGCGCTAGAACAAAATGCTCCAGAGTCTGCAGGGACACCTGAACTTGCAGAAAATTTGAAAGTAGGGGGTCCATAGTAGAGATGGCGAGTCAGAGTTGCACAAATGCAGCATAAATAGTATGTCTGCAGTAGCGCCAGATTGAAAAACTGGGGGTCTGCAGGAACCCCTGACCTCACAGAAAATTTAAAAATAGGGGGTTCGAACTGAATTTTGGTTGGGAGCACGGTGGCCTAGCGGAACGGGCACTGACTCATAATCGGAAGGTTGCAGGTTCGAGCCCCGGCGACGCCATCGTGTTGTGCCCTTGAGTAAGGCACTTTATCTCGATTACTCCTCTCCACCCAGGTGTTTAAATGGGTACCAACATTCTTAAATGCTGGGAAGGTAACAGACTCGCTGTAGAGGAGGTGTAGCGATCCCCCTATAGCAACATTACTTGGAGGAGTCTGGCCCAATCGCCAATGAAAGAGAGATGGGCACTCCGATCACTGTTTATACAGGATCGTCTCCTTTACCTTCACCTTTGTATTTTGGTGAGTCTGGGACCCCAAAATGCAGCCTAGCACTACCCCTTATGCAATATGGCTTAAATCCAGGTCTCGGGTTGGTCTGGGGGAAACTGTGTACACATAACCAAGGGTATTGCTATTTGTAGAATGTGTTATGCTTTCATGTGATGTGTTTTGACAAATCACAGTGCATGATTTTCAATAAATTGTCATAAGCAAGAGTGAAAGTAAGAGTTGTGAGGGTAATAACAGGGGGTTGACAGTGAAACGCGGATTCGCCAAATTTGCACGCTACGATGCTGTACAGAAGTTGCCGCTGAATCACAAAATTTGACAATTATGGGGCTGCCATGGGTGCTAACAAGTGCATCCGTTAGCACCCTTCTACCATGGCTACGCCAGTACAGTTACGCTGTTCCCAACTGTTAAACAATGATCTAAATAGATTATTGCCAAGTCTTACGTGTAGGCGTGTAACTTAATTTTCGTGTTTGAAACAATATTTTCTTGTATATCTTGGCCCGGATAGCGGGATTGTTGGTGGATGTAATTAGTTCATGGATGCGCTAAAAATGTCATTAAAATATTTAAAATAGCTGTTCAACATTTGAAAAAAAAATACACTGTAGCTGGCTTGAAAAAGGTCTAACCTTGGATGCAGCAAGCCATGATTTTTACGGGTAATTTTATTACTTGAACGTGGAGCACGGACGCAATACAGCCGGTAGAAGTCGCGGTAGTGTTCCAGGCCTACGCAATGGCAGGATAATGGCAGCTTCCATACCTGTATATATTATTTGACAAGGAGTTTTATCCCTGGTAATAAAATTACTTTTTTCTCCCCAGACTTGGTTCTGTAGGTGACTTGGACCTCGTACTGAGAAATAAGAAGATCAATGATGATGTCTTGGTGGTAAGTAATATGAAAATCATCTTTTTGTATAGAAGAAGATGTATATAAACATAATGTGGGTGAATCCAGTGAGCAAACCATTTTGCCCCCTAAAACAAAACAAAAAAATCGAGTAAAATCAGTCTATTTCAGCCAATTATAGCTTTTGTGTCCCCCGTAATTGACCATCCTGGATCCGCTCTGTGTAAAAGTGAAGGGGACAAACCTTTGTTCACAGGTCATCCAGAGTGCCCATCTCTCTTTCAAAGAGATTGGGCCAGACTCCTCCATGTAATGTTGCTGTGGGGGATCCCTACAACACCTCCACAATGAGCCTTCCCTTCCCTACACTGAATAAAGCAGGTACCCATTTGTACACCTGGGTGGGGAAAGGTAAGAGGGGCTAAGGGGGTACTACACCCTGGCCAATTTTGTGCCTATATTTGCATTTTTCTCAAAAATTGTAGCGCATTGGTGACAAGTAAGATATGTATATTATAGGTTGCAAGGACTACAACTACTGCACTAAAATTACAACAACTCAAGGCAAGTAGTTATTGATTTATTGATCAAATATTGGTTTTCCCTCATTTTTTACTGTAACTCCGCAACGGTTGTCTGTGCTGAAATAAAATTTCCAGTGCAGTAGTTGCAGTCCTTGCCCCTATAATATACATATCTTACTTGTCACCAATGCGCTATAATTTTTGAGAAAAATGCAAAATAGGCACAAAATTGGGCAGGGGTGTAGTACCCCCTTAAGAGCCTTGCCTAAGTGCACAGCACATTGGCGCCACTGGGATTAGAACCCACAAACTCAAGCTACCTCCAGATTATGAGTCAAGCCTTATAGTGTGTTCGGCTTATAGACAAATCCAACGAGCCAAGTCATGGTCAGGATTTGGTTGGCCATCTTTGGGTAGCCGCTAGCACCAACCTGGTGTTTTGAGCGCCCCATTGTGCAAATAAAAGCCGCCTAACACCTAGAGAAGATGCAAGGACGAGGAGGGTTAATAGAATAATATATACAATAGAGATATTTCCGCAGGTAATCCTGTCGCATCTATTCATACATAGTCCGTTTGTTCGCAAAATACATCCATTTGTAGCGCTTTGATATGGTGTAGTTAATCCGATTATTATGTCACTTCAACAGCTTAATAGACCATGTAGAAGCTGTGTGTTTTGCAAGGGAACTATAGGGCCTATTGTGTTGTAAACTTTATGCAGTTTAAAATTTCCGCCAAGGCCGAATTATTTCACATTTTGGGTGCATTGTAGCCGACGGCTACCCAACTAGAGGCTGCTAGTCAGGTGTAGGAATGCGTGGATTTGGATTCGCCTATAGTTAGGCAATAAAATTAGGCTCAAATTGTCATGCATTGATATAGAATGTTGTGCACACAGTTGGGTGAAGCATTTACACTAGTTGCATGTTGTGTAATGCATGGATGGCACACACTTATGTGAATGTACGTGAGCGTCAGTTGGAACTTTACGACACAGGTAACAACAAAAACCAAATCATTTTTGCTAATTTTAAGCCAAAATAAACTTTAGATTGCTACACCACCATGCCCTGCTCTTTAATACTGTAATTTTAGTTTGTATTCCACATTTTCTACTCTACATAACTATTATTAGAAGTCACTGTTAATTAAAGGTAATATTGACTGCTCAGTGCCAGAAGTGGGTAAGTGCAATAGCTACCATGTGTAGATGAGTACAATATACTGTGTGTAAATTGCCAAATGTTCACAGGGCAGCTATTGCACTTCCCCACTTCTGGCACTGAGCAGTCGATATGCATACAAAAAGACTTGCATCAATCGCTGAGAAATAGTTTCAAGTGTAAAACAGGCTTATTGTGCTTGATTTTACAGATTTTATGTTAGCTAGTTCATTATGCTAGCTCACTCACTCCCTGAGTCCTCTCCACGCTTATCATAAAATTCTTGTCAATTTCAGGTTGCAGGTGACATGCTATTTCAAGACCATAATTTTGACATGGCTCAAGTGATACACTACTTCAAAAGAAAGGTAATTATAATATCGCCCTGTTATGTCAATGATGTCAACACGTTGAGGCAGATGTTTCATATGTGCATTTCTTCGGCATCTTTAGGCATTTGCATCTGTACATCAGCAATAGGTAGAGAGTGGGGGACATAGATAGAGAAGGAGCTAGATAGACAAGACTAAACAGAAAGACAGGCAAAAAGGGAGAGAGGTGACCCAACGTGTGTATACTGGTTGTGTAACGGAGCCAAATATGGTATCAAAATCATTAAATCCTCCCAAGTTCTTGTTTATGGTCTTAAATTCAGCCAGCTGAGTCTTGTGGCTTCCAGAATTGCTATAAATCAGTTGAAATAAAATTGAAATAGAAATTAGAAATAAAATAGAACATTAATTTTTTTTATTTTTATTTTTTTAGACATTTTTGGAAATGATGGTGGAAATGGCCTCACTTATGGTACCCTACCGATAGACCAATGCAAGGTCTCACTTAGGGTATCTTTTTAAACAGAGGTACTCTGGTAGGGGATCATTTTACATGTATCAGATTGGTCCGAGTATAGTCCCACCCGCTTTTTATGTGAAAATTTTTCACAATTGGGGGGTGGGATTATACTCGAATTAAAAAAATAAAAAATTTTAAATTTATTTTTTTTCCGGTTTGAGTGTCCTAGACCTAGATGCTAGGATCATTCATGGTTGACCTAAAAAAAATTAAAAAAATCAAGATATTTTGTATTTTTAATATGAAAATTGATACTTTGTTTTCATGTCATATTTATTAATGATTTCAAAATGCATTCAAATTCAATGCATTTTGAAATCATTAATAGAGTTTTTTTTTTTAGGTCAACCATGAATGATCCTAGCATCTAGGTCTAGGTCCAGGGACACTCAAAACCGAAAAAAAACTTTAAAATTTTTTATATTTTTTTTTTTTACAATTTCTGAAATTTTTCGAAAAATGGGGGGTGGGATTATACTCGAACATGGGACTATACTCGGACCAATACGTTATTTATTTACACAGTTTGACCCTTAGGCCAGGATCATTTACCCATTTCTTGTCTTGAATGGGTCACCCTGTAACCCCTGTAACTTGATTGGTTACTGGGATATTTTGTGCAAGTTACCCCCCCGGCAGAACTGGTGCTTTACTCATAAATTTGTGCTACGGTTTCAAATTGCATTAAAATGACTATTTCAACTTCTCAATTGACTCTTATAATATTTTCAGAAAGGAGAGCTGGCCATTTACTATGAAATGGAACCAAGTGAAAATTCAGCCAGCAGAGGGATTGTAGAGGTCTGTTCTACTACAAACAGGTGAAAATTAATTAAATCTTTATTTAAGAAATAAAGGGTAATGCATATTCCTTTCAAGCAAATAATGTGTCCGAGGCAGTAAAACGTAAATAATGGGTGAGGCGCAGCGAACCCATTATTTAAACGCTTTTACTGCCGAGGACACATTATTCGTGTAATGGATAATGTTGCACCCTTTATTTCTATTCTATTACCACAAAATAGTGCAATTTAAAGAGAAAATATCAATTTTTTTGCCCAAATGTTTGAAGTTGTTTACCTCAAGGTGGAGCGCCTACGCGTAGCCAAAGCGTAAGTGATAGCGAGTATTGCAGAACACGTAACTGCGTAATGCTTTGCGTGACATTGCGTAACGGGCGGCGCTAATATACTGTGTCACGCTTTGCTGTGTGCTGTGATGCAAGAAGAACATAAAGTTTGTTGCCCTGGCCGCTTTATTGCTAATTAATGGTCTTTCATGTGACGCATTTCAACAAATCACAGTGCGCGATTTTTAATAGTGGGTCGTGGGGGTAATAGAATAGCTTATAAGAGCTTATAATTGGCATTCCAGCAGGGGTGGGGTGGGGGTGAGCAATGGAGCCAAGTGAATACTCAGCCAGTAGAGAGATAGTAGAATCTAAATCTATACTATGTTTAAACTACTAGTTCATCATCATCATCAGTCGGCTGCGGAGCAGGTGACTACAAGCTTTCTCCAACTGTTGCGATCTTGGGCAAGCGAAACAATTTTGTTTGCCTGCAGCATCCTTTCAGTATCTCCCAGGAGGTGCTGTACATACTGTAAGTACAGTGTGCGCGGCCGTCCCGGTTTCCTCTTCCCATGTGGTGGATTATAAAGGGCATATTCTTTCACAGGCTCGTCATCTTCAAGACGCAGTATATGCCCGAGAAATTTGAGTTGATGAATCTTGACCAGTGGAGTGGTGTTGGTCAGATTGTAGATGGTTTCATTTGGGATCCGATCCACACGCTTGATCTTTGAACTAGTTCATTAGGAATGTTGATATCAACTGTGAATTTTGTTCTTTTTTAACAATTCCAAGTACAAACGAGGTGATTTACTCACGTTTTAGTGACTTTTCACCACTACACTAGTGGCTTCATCAGACTGGCAACTCATCACATCTGACTGCTTGCTTTTATAGGCAACAGGATGCACCGTGGAGGGCGTGATGAGTTGGTCAAAGATGTTGTTGAGTGCATAGGCCCCCTCGTCCTTGTTTAGAGTGTCATGTCCTTTTCGGCGGATCCAGATGGCTTCTTCTACGCACTCAACAACATCTTTGACTACTAGTTACTACTATGATATGTTCTTATGTTACCCACATGTAGCCTACATACTGTATGTAAGGTTACACATTGATAGTCCAAATGGTCATTAGTCCGAAAACCCAATTACCTACCCAAACCATAACCCTAAACTTCACCTAACCTATAAGCTAAGCTTATATCCTATATAAGAAGCAGATAATTACCCTAACTTAATCCTACCTTAACTTAAAGAGAAACCAACACATCTGGAAATATAGCATGTTTAAGTCCATTTAATCCAGTAACATTATTTTTATGAGGAGAGATTAGTGACATTCACCCACAAGACACAGCTTTTATTGCACCATATCCCACAATGCAAATTGATTCTGAGGTGACCAGCAGGTGGTGTAAACTTATATTTATGCAGAACATGTGTAAAGTCCTAGTGCATGCACGATGGGATATTATCTGAGTTTGAGATTTCTTGCTATGTGGTCAACGTTTGTTCCTCTTTAACAGTAACCGTAACGCTATAATTAGGGAGGTCACATGAAAATTTCAAACCCACCCCTGGAATTACTTTTTCTGTTAGGATTGTTCCTTCTGCAAAATGATTTCAAAAACCCTTTGAATCAACTCAATCGGACAATCCGTTGCGAAGATACGGCCTTTTAAAGATTCACAAAATTGTCCATTTTTAGGAAAATCCTGATTTTGTCATAAATTTGCATATTCATGAAGCGATAATTGTGGGAATAAAGCCAAAGAAGGCATGAGATGTATTGTTTAATTGTTTATTTAATGTTATGCAAATATTAAAAATCTAGGGTCATAATTGCTATATCTGCTTCTTTACAACATTTTTAAAATGGCTGAAATCACAAAAATAACTCTTTTGCCAGGACTTTTAAGGTAAATATGTGTGATTTTCACCATTGAGGGCGCTATTATGTGCCAATTATGACCTTTAAAGGCTTGTATTTCCTAAACTACACAACCAAATTGTCTGATTTTTGCATAGGATTTTGCTCTGAGGGTCTAGATTGTAAAACTGAATATAGCATAATTGTACATCTTTGGGAAAATAGTTTTATTTGATGACAAAAATTTATTTTGTGCGTAACCTTTTTATGCGTGACCGCATAAAAATGCTATATTCACCTTCATTACGAGCAGAAAATTTTCTATCTAATTAGGTAGTCGGGTTTGCACAGAAGTTACTAGGAGACAAATTATATGGAATTCAAAATGCCCAAAAGTTTTCCAACTGCTGCAGAATCTGTTACAATTTTCACCATACATTTGTGTATGTAGGCAGGGGTACACACAATAGCTAGCATTGTGGCCACCCTACTATAATGCTAGGTTGTCAATTTATGTGTACATTATATGTTACAGAATAACCAAGTTCTTTGAGAAGCCAACACCTGGTATGACTACATCCCGCCAAGCTAGCGTTGTGTTCTATTGCTTCAGAAAAGAAACAATACCAACCATAGGATTTTATCTGTCAGCACACCCATCAGTGGAGGAAAGAAACTTTGGCATGTACATGGTAAGAAGATGATAGTTAGGCCAAAATATTGTGTTTGGTTGCCCTCAGCGAATCGACCGAAAAATTTGAAATCTTGGGTCAGGTTTTTTTGGTCAATTACTACTTTTTTAGGGCTCATATTGAAATACCCTACCACATTTTCACACAGAAAGAAGGCAGGATTCCCCTCGCTAAGGGCGCGCCTCAGTAAAGCTCGGGTCATAAACGGATGGATTATATGCATCAGTGATACACCCTGCCCAGGATTTTAACAAAAGAAGGCTAGCACAGGAAAGCTGCAGGATGGCGCACACCTTCCTGTGTAAGGGAATTTCAATATGAGCCCTTAGAAGAAACCTTTTCATTTGAACCGTATCAAGGACATTTCATTTTGTTATTCACTCACTTTATTTATTAAGTGCATATTTGATTGAAAACAAGAAGTGTATTTCCATTTAAATTCAGTCCAAAAATGCACAGTTTTTTGACCATAAAATTATAAAGCATTTGTCAATACTAGCCTTTTCAAAATGGAGGGAAAATGTAGGAAGAGCCCATGAAAAAAAGAAGATCGACCTACCGACCCTCCAAATCTTGGAAGGGCAACCAAACAATTTTTTGGCCTTATAAAGCCACACCCTTAACAAACTAAACTATTTTTTAAACATTCAATTAACTTTGATTGACACAAGGTTTTTATTGAAAACCAATTTGCTCTTTAGAGATGTTGTGAAAGACAAATATTTTAACATCCTAGGATCCAACATGTTTTCAATTTTCTGCAGCCTTTTTCAATTTTCAACAACCTTGTTCTTCGCCATCGCAAAAGTCCATTTTCCTAAATAATGTAAACCATAAAAGTTTTTAGCCTCACCAATTTGCCAGTTTCAGTAATTTATTATAGATGTTATAAATTATAACTGTTCTCCTGTTTAATTTATAAAGTGGAAGAAATAAATCCTATATTTTGCTTTTTTTTTACAGGAATGGTTGGTGAATGAGACGGATGTATATGGCATGAAACTCCCAACAGGTTTCCAACTTATTGGTTCTGTGGTATGTAGCATATTTGAGATTCTGTCAACCACCTGTGCCCCTGAAGCACAATTTGTTTTTACACATTATTATAGTGGTGCTATTTATGGCTTACAAGTATTCTATTTATCCAGTATGTGCAATGTCAACCCAACCAAGAGAACAGTTGTTTAAAAACAATAGTTGGATAGGTTTTTATGACGGGAGTTCATAACAATTAGTGAGTTTTATATAAGCAGGTCCGCTGTCATACAAGTTTGGAACTGTCAAGCTTTTTTTCAGGAGTAGCTCTGACTTCTTCAGGACAAAGTACCTAAAAATGAGACATATAGGCCACCCATGGCCCACCGATGGCTATGAAAAGAGCCATTCACTGAAAAAAAAAAAAGTGCAGTAATTTTTAGTGCGCTACGCACAGGTACAACGCCTAGACGTTGATCCACAAGCCTCAGCACACTTTACAGGTTGTCGCTGATCACTACGGCCACACATCATTCCACAAACCATTTAACAACAAATCAGGGACTTTGCTGCCTCAAGAGCGCACACCCTAGACACCCTGAAAACTGCCCCTGTCAACAGAACAAGCAGACCTTGCCTATCTGCTAATGTAAAAGGTTTGGTGGATACGAAAAGAGCTGTTCACTGAAGGCTGCCCCTTGTCAACAGAGAACAAGTACACCTTGCCTATCTGCTATTGTAAAAGTTTTTGTTGGCTCTGAAAAGAGCAGTTCACTGAGCCGTTAATAGAATAAGCTAATCAATAATCTCAAGAAAAGTACAAATGCTTTAGGCAACTTTATGGGTTCAGACCACTAACTAGCTTACCATAGACTTCACATACAAAAGGATGGCGCTACATTTATTTGTAGCCAAAAGCTGAGTTACCTCTCAATTTTACAATGTAAATATAAACTTTATTTACCTTAGCAAGAAAAGATTTCTGTGTAACATAACTATAAACGATACATATATTTCCTTGTACTTCTTGAAAAAAATTAGCAATACATAACATTAGAGGAGCTGTTGTTAATCACTTTGTTGTTCTCTTTCAGGGCTTAGCTGATTATGAGAAATGGCTTCATTATTTCTCAGACAAGCAACTCCAACAGCAGGGAAAGGAGCAGTACACAAAGCGAGCATATGCAAGGTATGCAAATAAAGCACATAATTATGGATATGTTCATTTTAATGAATTGGCAGTGAAATGGTGAAACTAAACCTGCAATTTTGACAAAACTTTGTTACATTCATCAGGCGTGTAGAAAAGTAAAAAAAATGGAGTGCCCAAAGTTAAAGAAAGCGGATTTTGAACGTAGCTGCAAAAGAGTGCAAAAACTCACAAAAGGGCAACCTGGTGCCCCGCTTGAGATGCACCTGACATTCATATAGGTAGGATAAAGCTTTTGATAGATAACCATATTATCGCAGCATCTACATGAACTGTGCTTTGTATAGATGAGTTGACTTCTGACATCATTGCTTGGCAGTATGTGCACGCATCATCACAATTTCCATTTGCCTGGCAGTATGGGTGCGAATCATATTTTGTTCAGGGCCTGTGTTTTAAAACTACCTCCACATCACAAGAAGGCTATATAAATGGATATTTTCACATACAGATATTTTTGGAATTGCCAACACAGAAGAATTTTGTCCCGTATTTTTTGTTTGATATTTTCAATAAATTCATGCCTTACCAAACAAAATTTCTTACTTGTGCATTGTTATAAAATTTGCGATATAACCTCTGTTAAAAAAAAATTGAAACTTGTTGTCTGCATGTATGCAGGCAACACCTGCTTGAAGAGAGTTAAAATCCAAAATATGATATAAAGTTACCCCTCTTCTTTTTGCAGAATTGGCTTGATGGGTAACCCCTCGGATGGCTTCAATGGGAAAACAATTTCTTTGTCTATCGCTAATTTCTGGGCAGAGGTCACCATCATTGAGAGTAATAATTTGGTGAGTTAACAATCCATTGGATGTGTAGGCAAACATTGCACACAATTTTCAAAAAAATTGTTTATCTGCACTAGATAAAAGTCTTGCAGCATTGAAAGTTTCAAATTTCACATTTAAAATGTTTTGGCTGTAATCAGGTAAATTATATGAAATTTTGCATATTATACTAATAATTTCAATTGAATGAACACAGCCTGAAATAGCATGACGAATTTGGCATACACTGCACGATGTACACCAGCGTGTGCGACTGTGCGTGCATAATGCGGAAGTGAATCCAACCATGCCAACTCACTTGACTTGTCATTGGTTAGAATTTTAATTATTGTATCCAAGGTCATGCGTTCGAGTTGCAGTTTGAAATACCAGATAAACAATCACGTTTGGACAGCGTACAGCTGTTGAAAGCTGTGTTCATTCATTTTAAATTTCTAGTATAGTCTGGGTGTGTTTACAGGTCTTTTTCATCTTACGCCATTTTCTTTCTCAGTCACAAGTCACCATCAATTGTCTGCTGTAAGTAATTTATCATTAGCAAAATAACCAAATAATTTATCTGTTTGAATTTTTTACTTTCTAGGTGCTTGTCCTCACCCTCTGAATGACCCCACTGAGTTTGGTAGCCTAGGTGATCTCCATGGCATCAGTCGTAAGGAAGGCTATCTAGGGGGACTCAGGTTACTACAAGCTACTTGTAAGAAATTCTACCAATATTGCAATGAACAAGGGTAAGCACAGGTTTCACATATGGAAAAGTAGTCTCTTTTGTTATCATGTTTAATTGAATGCTTGCATTACACAGTAAAATGTGATGTTTTTTATCTAATTTGACTTTATGACATTGTCATGAAAAAGCGGAAGACATTATTTCTTCCGTTTACTCTCTATTCTATTCCTTGTTATGTTCTCTTTATTAATACGACTTTTCTTTGTAAAGTTACATCAGTTTATCAATTGCTGAAAACAATATAAAACAAAAGAATTTTAACACTTTCTTTGCCAATATCTCAAAAACAATATTGGCGACATCCGAGTCATTTCCCTTGATCGTGTCACATATTACCAGTTGCATATGAATTTGTCCTGTTCACTCAAGCTTCATTATCAGCGCGACTTGCTTTCTGGTCAGAAAAGACTTGAAAACCCTTGAAAAATGGCCGATTTCGCACGGTTTTGACTCTGTTCTTTTGAATTGAATGGTCTTTTTTCATGGACGAAAAGGTTTTGTTGAAGCTTAGTTTGTTACCGATCTTGTAGTATAAAATTTATATTTATATCTTGTAAAAATCCGCCGTCATTTAATTTTTTCTGTTCCCAAGTTTCGCCAAATTTCCTGTGGCATGATCGTTTTTAGTCCATGGCGACCGGCTTCCTCTGCGTATAAATACTTCCGGAGTGTATCATTTATTTTGGACGAAAGCGCCATCATTTTACTGGCAATCTTAGCCAAATGCTGATATAAAATTCTTTCCAATTGGTTAAAATAAAGCACCGTCGATCGTAACAACCAATACGAAGCGGCGTAATATCAGCAATTTCCATAGCGTTTGCATGGGTGACAAACTTGGCCACAGGACTCGGCTTCCTCCGATCAAAATAACCTTGCTAATGTAGATATATACACAATATTATATGTACAGAAAGCTGAAAATGTGTTTGTTTTCACTGTTGTTTTTAAATGTCATAAAAATAAATTATTGGGGGCTATGACGAAAAAAAAAAAAATATGTTCCACAGTTTCTAACTGTTTCATGATCCAGTAACGCTGTGTGTGCGGAATTTCGTATCGAACAACAGAAATTGTTTGCATTGCTTTGTGTGTATTGAACAGTAGATGGTGGTCAGAAAAAATCTATAAATGTCCAGTGAATTTACTATACAATTTCACTGAACAAAATTGCCTTGGAGAAATTCATATGTTTTGGTTCTGAAAAATAATGTGATTAGTTAAAAAATGAAAGAGAAACAATGCTCACCCTAAAAAGATACCCAGGACAGTGTAGGGATCAATAACAATACATTTTGTACACTAACAATAGAATTTATTGATCTGGAACGATGCGTGCACAACACATAGAGCTACATAGATATAGTGTAAACATTATTAGAAATTCATTCAATCTGGCAATGGGCTATTCCAGAAATAAGTGCACACCCCCTATAGAGGAGTAAATTTTCAATCAAAGAAATGTCTGGATTTCCAGGTCTGCTTTCTGAAAACGACTGGAATTCCAGTGGCAAATGTCACTTGAAAAAGCCTGGAAATCCAATAAAATGAAGGAAAAATTACGGAAATGTCCAAAATGAGCTCTCAAATTGAGGATTTATGATTTTGAACTATTTTTCTGCTGGATTTTTTTGCCTTTGGACACTTTAAAAGTCTGTATTTCCAACAGTCACGACTGGACAAAAAGTCCGGAAATCCGAACTCCTCTATAGGGGGTGTGCATCTATTTTTGGAATAGCCCAATGTCTGGCCTGAACTTTTCCATATGAAAAATTCCTGTGAACAACATATTCCATGTATGGTTCATAAGACATCCATGATCCCGCAGTCAGGTTTTGACAGCCTCATGCACTGAAAAGTAAGGTCCATGGCGAGAATAGCGAATTGATTATTGGGACTCTTTTCAAAGCTAAAATAGTGTCACATTTATTGAACCAATCTGCCGTTCCCAAAGAAATTAGACCCAAAGGTCCGTATGCACAAAACAAGTTAGACCAGTTCTAACTTTAGACCTGGTCTAACTATGGAGATTAGTTCTATGGAGAAGGAACTATTTGGTGTGTACATACCTTTCTCTATATTATTTTCAATTGAACTTTTGGACTTTACTAGGAGTAAAGGAGGAAAAGAAAAGAGTAAAGGTATCCCTCTCTAAGTCTAATCCCCATAGTTAGACCAGGTCTAAAGTTAGACCTGGTCTAACTTGTTTTCTGCATACAGGCCAAAGAGTTACTCCACCATGTTTGTGTGTCACTCATGGAGTGCAGGACAGTGTACCTCCAGATTTTTTCGCTATACAAACTTCAATCCAAGGTATGGGCTTGTTTACATTCTATGTGGATTGCATTGTGCCAATGGCCAATTTTTTGCCGACAATTGCTGGAGTACACTATAATTAAAGACAGAATTAAAAAGACTGGTTTGCATCTGATGCATCTGTCAAAAAAACTCAGGCATTTTAATTGCAAGTGTCGTAATGATGAGTTGCTGAAAGCGGCGGTAAAAACAGGGCACCTTGTGGTTAATTTTGCACCTTTAAATATACAAACCGTCTTAAAAGTTAGGTCTTCATAGTAGGAAACTTTCTTTTCTAAAGACACCATGTCAACAATGCCTAGAAAAGTTGCTATTGTCCTTGAAAATGTACACATTTTTTCGCAATTTTCTGTGATTCCTTTTCTCTGATCGGCATCAGATGAATCAACCTTCCTTTTGCGCATCATTAACCAATCAATGGTTGTACAGAGTTTGATTGACAGTGACGTCAGATGCAAACTTTTCTTTTTAATTTTGTCTTTAATTATATTTTGCTTGTCATGCATGACAATATGACAGATTTACCACAATAGGTCCTGAGTTGTTTGACTTAGGGTTTTTTATACATAGTTTTTTTTATTAAACAGTTACATCAGTAACACTCTATTGTTTTTTTCTGTTTCAGCATTGCGTTACCAAAGAGAAACTTCACTTTAAAGTATGATACCAATATACCAAGACAAGTGGTAAGTAGGTCACAGTTCAATGGGCTGTCCCAGTTGAAATCCATACACCCCCTATGGAAGATATGACCTCAATCTTCCACAGAGGGAGTGTGAATTTCAAATGGAGTTGCCCATTCACCTGAAAGGGTGACTCCCATTTGAAATCCATACACCCCTTTGGAAGACATGACCTTAATATCCCACACAGGGAGTGTAGATTTCAAATTGAGTCACCCATTCAGGTAACCCTATTTGAAATTCACACTCCCTGTGCGGAAGATTAAGGTCATGACTTCCACAGGGGGTGTATGGATTTCAACTGGAATAGTCCAATGGGGTCTGTCAAGGATGAAACACTTTTTATGAAACTCATATACTGTGTTGTAAATTTGGAAATCTGTGGCAGTAGATAAAGTTAATATCAATAGACCATCTCAAATCAAGATTGGAAAATTATATTAAAATGTTCTCAAACAAATCCAAATAAAGGTGATGTTAAACATACCTCAATGACGTTTCGTGCTGTAACACAGCACTTTCTCAAATTGGAAAAACCAGGTGCAGTGCGTGGACAGTATTTATTCAGTAAGCTAGGGGGTCAAAATGGCAGACAGGTTATCATGGTAATGTCAGGAATCATGGTACCATTTTGAGCAAAAATACAGCTTAGCCAATTTCTACTTGGGTCATCAGGTAATATTTCATATCTTACAGGCTACTTTCTTTTTAGACCACTCTATGATATAATTGTTTGTTTGTTTGTTTGCTTTGTTAGGGTCTTGCAGGAAGCAGTGCCATCGTCACAGCAACATTAAACTGTCTCATGCATTTCTTTGACCTCAACTACACGGTAAGTTTAAATAGTGATACTTAGAGCTCTGTCAGTACTGGAATACTTCTGACACAATGTGGCGATATAATAATGAGCCCTACAGTTGATACAAACATCTTTCAAAAATACAGATTACACCTAATAGAGGCCGTCAGCGTGACATATGCCGCCATCTTGTGGGTACACGCTGCGATGGTCGTTCGATCTCCATGCGTGAACAGCAAAATCACTGTGTTGATGCGTGATAATAGCTGCGTGGCAAGCTGCGCCCTGCACATAGTGTCCGACGCATGAACACGCGTATCATTTGTACCCACAAGATGGCGAAATGCTGACGGCCTCTATAGCTCCTAATCCAAGTGAAATGAATTGAAGGTTTGTAAGCAGACTATGGGTGTTTCACCTCGAGTTTAGTAATGAGGTAGGTGGGAATTTCGCAGTTTCTAAACTGTGGTCATGATCCTTTTTTTGGGTCGCAGCCTCTTCCAAAAGTGGTCGCGGGACTTGCCAAAAGGAAAACACATTTCTGTACATAAATTGTATTGGTCATGTAACCCCTTTTAACCCATTTTAGCATATTTGTCCCAATAAATTGTTCTGGCAGCCGGTCAGCTGGTCGACTTGGAGATTGTGCCCCTTTTGGAAATTTTACCTGGTAACAATCAGCATTTGTATTATGCTATTGGTCACTCCTATATTGTCTTATGAAATTTGGGTTACAGGAAAAAAAGTTTGGGAAGCACTGCTCTAGTCGCATTATTGACTTGTGCACTAACATAATCCTGTGGAGCATATACACGTGCATGCATGCATGCAAGAGTGGTTTTTTAGCTCACTTGCAGTGCAACAGGGTTAAAGCAATGATATCACCAACTCAACGTGTAAATATGTGTAGTATGAATTCACAGCTAAACTGTATCTTCCATCACTTACACCAACTCTTATTGTTTCCTTTGTATAGGATCTTCCTAAAGCAAGACAACCACAGTTTGTGTTAGATGTAGAGACTGAGGAGCTCTTTATTAATGCAGGTTTACAAGATAGGGTTATACAGGTAAGTATTACTATAGGCAAAATATCTAATTCTCGATCATGAGAGCCAACTTGGGTACGCACAGGTACTTGCGTCGAGTGTACTACACAATGACTGGTGCTTACAGCGCAAACACAGCTTTTGAGAATTGACCAATCACACGGTCATTGCTAGGCAAGGTAAAGGTTCGATCAAATAGGTTGCGTCATCGTGTTATTCTATGAAAAGTACGCTGACGCAGAAGGTACATCCTCTCATGATCGAGATATAGTTATTTTGCCTATAGACAGCCGCCCTCAGTCGGTCGGTCAATTCATTTGGCCAATTCAGTCAGCAGAGTATTCCTTGATTTTACAGGCATCTTTCAACTTGAGCCATTTCTAAATGTCTTTGAAGAACAAAAAAACTGTTGTAAAGTAATTAAAGCAATTCTTGCCCCATGTATCACAGTCTACAATGTTAGACTGTAATTTACACAGGAGGGCAATTTTTCTGGTCGTTTTACAAAAAAGAGATCATGGTTCATGAAAAGGAATGCTTGGTTTTTGATAATATGTGCATCAAGAAATACAAAACAATATTGACTTAAGTCATGGGAGAGAAGGGGTTTGTCTGGCTGTGGTCACAGTTTTGAACACAAGGGTCTCATCAATGTCCATTTAATGACCATACGAGGGCCGGTCAAAAAGTTCGTAGAACTCGGTATGTTACTTTGTCGCACGGTATTGAATTTGGTCTCATTTGAAAGCTTGTTCCTTCAAAACATGACTGCAAAGATATTATATTTTTGCATCACTGTATATGGGCAGGACACTCTTCAGAGGAAGCCTACCTCCATGAATTTACAGGTACTACCAGAAGTGAATACAGGGTCATCATGGAAATTTCTCCCGACGGTGGTGAAAACTCAAATAAACTTTAACAATGTACAGTTGTTGTAAATGGCAATGAAGTCATTGGTATTCAACAGCAACGAAATGGCTCTTAGAGTTCAAGAATGGAATAAGCGTCCTTGAAGATCATCCAAGGTCCTAAAGACTTGCTGACGTCACCACGAATGATATACGCGCTGATACAGTGGCATTGATAATGAATAAAGAGCCAAATAAGATCGATGACATAGCCACAAAATATGACAACTCTGATGAATGTGTTTTCAATATTAATCCATTAACATTTGGGTATCCCATGGTGTATTCTAGATGGGGGTCCCAGAATATTCATGTACACAATTGATACCAGTTGACATATTAAGGTCCACACCTTCTATACACTTAGAATGAAGACCAAGGCAAGTTTAATCTATATGTGGCTAAAGGTGATAAGGCATACATTAATCACTGGAATTATGAGTGAATTTAGTGGAAGCATCTGGATCTCACACCCCTAAGAAGATCATCACTCGGTCACCGTAGTGCAAGGTCTTCATCGCTGTTTCTGAGATCCAGGGATAGTCTTGATGACAGATCATTTGCCAAAATGAAAGTACAATTATAGGCATATATCATACAATTTTTATAGCAAAATTGAGGCAAGCCATCGTGTGAAGAAGGTTGATGGTAGGAATGTGGCTGTTCTCGGATTGTGTCCTGTACGCTATTCTTAGTTTGTCAAGCTGCCATTCACGATAGAGGGGTCAGTTAATTAAACTAACCATATTGTGGTTCAGGCATGGCCTTCAGTTAGTGAAATCTATTTTGGAATTTTAAGTCCTACCTTCATAATACCAGGTTTGCTGGTGATCAATGCTGGTGAGCCTTCACTGAAGAGTGGCTCAAGGAGCTATCGGAAGACTTCCATTTTGTTGACATAGAAGGTTTCAAGAAAAATTGCGACGAGTACATTAAGGTATGTATTGACCATGCTCAAGGGAGAGATAAAAAGAAATTGGCTAGTACTCTTTCAAGTACCTTGTTCTACGAACTTATTGACCGCCCCTCGTATTAACCATGGCATGTATAGAAGTCATGTCATTGATGATAAAAATTACACAATGTATTTTGCAGGTTTATGAAGGACTGGTGTACATGGACTTTATTAAGGAGTTACTGGACACACAAGGGCATGGCAACTATGTGTCATTGGATGTCAGTTTAGCGCCCCCTATGTGGTTAGCATTTATACGCAATCCAAGTGATTCGGGAAAATACACAGCAATATCAGGGAAAGATGGAATAACGGTAAGAGCAAATCATGGATCGTCTTGTAGGACCAAAAAATCAAATCTGCTCTCCCCATGACTCATCTTGAAAAGATCTGATAACAGTCGCTTCCGAACAGCCTGATTGTTGGCTGTACTTACCTTTCATGTAAAAATGCAGGACCAGTTATCTACGGCGACCCACTTCACCAGATAACTTGTGCCTGTCCGAAGTTTCATCAGTTTTGTCGTCCAGATTTCAGCTGTTAATGCCTAGATATGCTTGAAATAAAAACAAAAAATAAGAATTTTAAAAAAGATGTAAAACTACACATTCTGTCAGTTATTTTGACAAGTCCTTTTAGCAGCTCTTCAAGGGAATATAAGACCTGAAATGCAACACATCAAATTGAAATCATGTCTTTTTTGACAAGAAATTTACCACAAACAGGGAATGGAAGTTGGCTTTAAAAAAAAGTGAATTAGACTTTTACTCTCTTTTTGTGAATATATGACCCAGTTTACACACAGAGAAGTTGACTCAACTGCGATATCAAATTCAAATTACAACTAAGGATTAGTATTTTGTTAACAGGGTCTTTACACCAAGTAGTTAACTTCAAAACAAAATTGAATACAACTTTTAAGCCCTCATTTTATGCTTTTGTAACCATTATGAATTGGACTTCTAATTACACGTTTATTTACACTGCAAAATCACAATTTTAAATTGACTTTGAATTTGGAAAAACTAGACCAGGGTCATCATTAGAAGACAAGTCCTGAAGTGCAGCTCAAAACGTGGCAACCCTATTTACACACAAATGAAGTCAAGTTTAAATTTGTATCAGTCTGATGTCTTATTTAATCCTCTACCATAATTTTTATCAAGATGGGGTATTTGTCAATGATTTTGGCTTTCTCACTATTGATATTATGTTTGATTACTCTTGCGTGACCTACAATCACATAATCCTGACAACTAACTCTTAGTTATGTTCCTTCCATCTAGGTGATGAAGAAGTTATCACAGCAATGCAACAGTTTGCTTCCCTCACAGACCAGGCAAAGTAAGATATTGAGCTTTATATCCCGCTGGTTTTTAATTCAAAATGCATGATACTCTGGACAATGTACATGTACATAAAAATCCAAAATAGCAGATGTTAAAGATTAACTCAATATGGATGTGGTTGGAAACCTGGGATGAAGTGGTGCTTGGACATCTATGTTCAGGAAATCTGGTCTTAAGAGAATGTTTAGTCTCTTCGATGTATGATTCTTGGCAGGTTCTTCTTGTGGTCATTTGAAGACTGTAGCAGTAACAGCTGAAAATTACAGAGATAAATATTTACAAACAAATTCAAAGTATAGACCTCTGGAAAAAGCAACCGTTACTACTAGTTTCACAGCATACCCTCACTTACGATCATTGGGTATACCGATCATCAGAGATAAATATTTATGTATTGAGATCAAGAGCTAAAATCTTTTTATGGATTACCAATACAGATAAATGTTCATGCTAATATCAAACTATTACTGTTTCATTCTTCTGCAGAGAAGCCTTAGAGACCGGTGACTTCAGTAGATTACAGGGTCTTATGAATACTAACTTTGACTTAAGAAGACAGTTGTATGGTGATGATATTCTTGGTTCAGAAAACATCCGAATGATAAACCTGGGAAGACAGGTAAATAATAAATAAATAAATAAATTTCGGTGTTTTATATAGCGCCTTTTCCGGATCTTAGAGGGATCAAAGCGCTGTAATTTCGCTGCCATGGTGGATCATCACAATCAGATCGCATCAACTAGGCTGGTTGCAGCCGAACTTGGCGCAAACCTATCCGCACTTAGATTGTAACATCCACCAATTATCTATGCAGCTCCCCAAATTCCATTGGGTGAAGGAAGTTTTGATAGCCAAACAACTAATCACCGATTTTTTGAAAGCAGGAGGAAACCGGAGATCCCGGAGAAAACCTGCGAGAGCGAGCATGGAATCGGGATAAACCAAGTGCACATGAGTCCTTGGGCGCGCCGAGGCTTGAACCCGGGACCTCAGTGGTGCAAAGCGAGGAACTACCGCTCGCTAACTCGCCCTCCCAGGTAAGCCAAAGGTTTGCCTCATCAAATCTGCCAGCAAGAGCAGAAACTTCATTCAAAGGATATGTGCTATAATTAAAGACAGAATTAAAATGACTAGTTTGCGTCTGACGTCAATGCCAATCAAATTCCCTACGACACTTGATTGGTTAAGAGCGCGTAAACAGAAGGTCGATGCGTCTGGTGCTGATCAGAGAAAAGGAATAGCAGAAAAGGGTGCAAAATTACGTATTTTTACAAGGCAAAAAGTAACTTTTCTAGGCATTGTTGACATGGTGTTTTCGGGAAGGAAAGTTTCCTGATATAAAGACCTAACTTTTGAGACTGTTTGTATATTTGAAGGTGCAAAATTAACCATAAGGTGCCCTATTTTACCGCTGCATTCAGCAACTCATAATCACAACCTTCACAAACATAACTCATCATCACAAGACTTGTAAACAAACCTTGCTCGTGTTTGATTGACAGATGACATCAGATGCAAACTAGTCTTTTTAATTCGGTCTTTAATTATGCAGAATTTATTTTATGTAGCCAATTTTTTTCATCCCACTTTGACGCAGAATGTCCACATTTTTGTGATGATTAGAATAAACTGCAAAGAAGCTTAGAAGACATTGAAAAGAAATCTGCAAAAATATAAATTTTAATAGGTATGCCTTGGGATGCTGAAATGAATATTTTACTTGGGCAAAGCTGCTTCTTTACCAGTACGGACCAACCGACCATCAGGATTTTGGAGCCAAACGTGCAACACAACAGGCCTTGATGAAATTTGATGGAAATCTAAGAACCACACACACCCCTCTGAATTTGGTAACTAACTATTCTCTATGCTGTGTGCCTTATCTTTCAGTTTGGGTCATCAGCAAAGTTTCCAGGTAGTGGTGGTGCTGTTATTGGTGTCTGTTTGGATACAAATAAATTGGTAAGAGATATGAGATGTTACAGCCATACCGTGGAATCATGGCATGTTGCCTGTGTGGATCGATGCTATTTCAGGTACCGCGTGAGCAAACTAAAAAATAGCTCAAATATCGTGAGGTCTGAACGCTGAACCGGCATCAGCTGAATTTGAGTGTGATATGAATCTAAGGTTACAGCTAAAGACCATCGATATCTCGATAATAATCAATATATCCACTGTCCAGTAATATTGATATGGCCGATATCACTATATCCAAGTTGGCAATAATGAAAAAAGTATCGCAAAAATTGGGGGAAAAGGACTGAAATTGAGCAATTGTTCTAGGTCATGTGATGATATTGTTCTACTGTGGTCCCAAGGAGAAAGGCTTTCTATGCCAGCAAGGAATGAAAGAAACTGTAGGTTGAAGTATTAGCAGATGGTTATTATGTATGGATGAAAACAGAAGATACAAATAAAATTGGGAGGAAAATCAATTGATCAATTTATATCAATATTGAGTGGCCAATATATATGAATTTTTAAATCCTGACATCAATGGTCCTTATCATACAGCCAAATATTGTCACATTCATGACCCTACTCTGTTTGCACGTTAGAATTTTTTTTAAAGTCTAAACAGATTTTAAACATGGAGAGATATATTAATGAAATAGCCCCATCATAAGATATAAGGAGTCATTGTTAAGTATAATATGTAGTTTTTGAATATGATTTCTTAAAAAATAAAAATAAAATAATTATTATCCACCTACCTGCTTTGCGTTGAACATGAATAATCCATGCTTGTAAAGATTGCATAATATAAATTAAGCAAAATTAGTCACTTTTTGACAACATGTAATTTTCATTTTTTCCTTTAGGCGGCAATATGCTCCAACTTCCATCATTATTATGTTTTGATGAGTCCAACAAGTATGTGAAAATATTGGATCCAAAACAATAATGATAAAATTTGATGTTTTATGCCAAATATTTATTAGTCGAGCTATATGACTTGTGTAATATTTTTAAACTCATAGCTCAACCAATAAATATGGGCTCGATTGATCCAATTTTATATCACAATTAGACCTACAATCTTGAAAATTAGTCTTGGAATGCTTTTGTATCAAGAATGGAAAACTGACACCCCCTCTCCCCCATGCAATGTTGTGAAATGCCAATGTCTTCAGCAAATTCCCAAAGTGTTCCAACATTGATAGGGAGAGGGGAAGGGTAAATCATTGTTGTACAGGGTGTATCAAAATGATTGGTACCGGGATATGTGACATTTTCAAAAATATACCAAAAATATAAAATGACTAATTAATATAGTTTTTGTACTATAAATAGAAAGGGGCATATGTTAACTTATTGATTTGATAATGTGAAGATAATAGGTTGATTCAACTGGGAGCTATTGTCATTTAAATGAAGATCGACGTAATCATGGTTTTACTAACACAATACAAGATGAATATGTTTACTGCTTGAACTATTTATTGCATGCATGCTGTCAATCCATATCTCACTTCAGAGTACATAACATAAAATTGCTTTACATATACTTTTAGAAATACATGTATATATATTTAATAAATTATAGGTTTAAAATTCAGTTCAGTACTGTCAAATAAATATATATTGCACAAGAATCTCATAAATCCAATAAATATTTGTAAACATAAGATAGATTCACATGCTTGAGTTCCAGAATAAACTAGTCGTGATTTTCTTTCACAACAAGTGCAATGTTTTGATTAAATAATGTAATGGTCCAACAATATGCAGCAATGGCATGTCTGTTTGATGATAAGAAAATATATATGATCCATTAGAATGACTGATGGCAAACACTGAAAGCAATACGCTAGTTATCTTTGTCTTTAGCAACAATGAGTCAGTTTAAGTCATTTTGAAGGTGAGTTCAAGTTTATCCCATCAATGCAGTTCGGGGTGCAGTTCCAAATCATTGTCCAGCTCTACCTTCAAGCTGTCTACCCCTGAGTGCGATACATCTGCGAGCTCTTTCTAACATATCAAGAACTGCCCTCTCTGTCATGTCCTCTCTGCGTAGTCTTGTGACAGCAGTGACGATCCTTCTTCTTAACGATTGGATGCTATCTGGTGGCCCTTGTTGGTACACTTTCATCTTGAGGTAACCCCACAGAAAAAAATCACACGGTGTGAGATCTGGTGATCTTGGAGGCCATTCTTGGTCATGACCTAAACCAACAACACATCCAGGAAACAGTTCTTGTAGTCTCTGTCTTACGATTCTGGCAGTGTGAGGTGATGCCCCATCTTGAATGAACCTCACACCTGGGATTGATCCATTTGGTAACTGCCCATATCGCTGGACAAGCTGAGGCTGTACATGATTGTTCAAAATATCTAAGTACTTCTGTGCTGTCAATGTTCCGTCTACAAATATGGGTCCAATCAGTTCATTATTACCCATAACTCCCATCCATACTACTACTTTGCGCTTATCTGAGGGAATGTCATAAGTGAAGTCTCTCGGTGGTTGTCCTTTTGGAGCATATCTACGGACATGGGTTGTGCTGACCTTCCCATTCATGTAAAAGTTTGCCTCATCAATGATAACGGTGTCATTAAGCCATCGGCTGAACCTTACTCTTCGTCTGTAGTCCCCAGCATGAAGGGCATGACGACGTTGGATTTTGTAGGGGTGCCATTCTAGGTCCAGGCGTGTAATCCGGTTGAATGTAGCCGAAGGGATATGGGGCAACGGATTTCGACGAGCACTCACATCTGGGTTACGCCTCAAGGATTGCTGTACAGCTACAATGTTGTGACGACTCCGACCTGTTCGCCGTCTGCCACAGGCCTCAGCATGGCGATTTTTGACCTCTCCATGTTCATCAAATTTTTCAACATTGTAAGTAATTGCATGTTTGCATGGGACCCTTCTTGCTCTTGGGAACTGTCTTCCAAATCTCCTCTGCACTTCACCATAGCTTCGTGTTAACCAGTAATGCTTCACTATGAACGCGCGCTGAAGTTTGGAATAGTGTGGAGCCATTTTATAAACTTTTATCAGGTCTAACGTATATACAACACCGTCTACAGTCTATAACCATTCTGCCCAACCATATACTTAGTAATCTCAATGCATCCTATACTACAATTTAAATTACCGCCTTAGAAGTTAATAATACACAAACTTTCACCCCACCTAAATTATTCAAGTCAATGAAGTATTACGGCTTTGTTATTACTCTCAATCAATAAATATTGATTAGATCATATACATTATAAATGAAGAAAAGGCAAAGGAAAAAAAATAAAACATTTCCAAGTTTTTTAACATATCATTGTCACTTAAAAGATACTTGTAGTAAAATAGAGCTTTGAAAATTGCGCACTAGTGATCCAGCGTTACGATGCATTTTGTAAAAACACCTACTCTCCTTTAGAATCATGTAACTTCTGAACGGAATGTGCTATCTTTATAATCTAAAATTCTTAGAGAGGATAAACATATTGTAATTTCATATATTTAAACAATTAACACTAAACTGGTTCAGAAAATAGTTAAAAAAATTCTGTAAAAATGGGAAGACGTCGGTACCAATCATTTTGATACACCCTGTAGATGTCATGTTTGTTCAAAAACAAAATGCATATCATTTCTATGATCATTGAGAATTCTGCACAGAATTACGACAACGTGTAGTCATGTACCAAATGTTCCAAGTACTTTTTTCCAAAATTGTAGGGTTCCCAAGATTTTTGAACACTGCTGAAAACAGTAGAATACAATTCTACTTTTGATTTCATCTTTAGGGAGTAACATGCTTGATCACGCCACATATTTGTTTTGCTGCTTCTACACACACCTAGATGGTCTTGGTTAACTCGTAATAGGCGGCAAATGTTAGGCTTTTACCACTATGCTGAAAAGTAGACCCATGTTAAGAGTGCTGTTATATTGACCTGTCTAGTCTTTATTTTGTGTGTTAAAGAAAGTAGACAAGGTATAGGATTTGAATTAATAATTTGTGGTGCTTCTGGCAAGATGTCACAAGAAAATTCTCAAAATAAAATATTTTGATATTAATATGCGATGTTACGAGCTGATCAAAGTATGCATGAAACCACTTTATGACTCTATTTTGCACTTGTTAATTTTATAATTTTCCTTACAGAAAGAGTTAAAAGCAGCATTTCAAGAAGAAGGATTTGTCATTTGTGACATCATACCTCATATTCCATCTCCTCCAATGTCAAGAAGACATTCATTGAAGACACCAACCAATGGACCATCATGAAGGCTCACTGCACTCAACTTGGGATGATCACAAGGCACACTGCAGCAGTTCTTCAGACAGAGAAGATATGGTTCCTACATGTATATGGAGATCTGGGATTGCATTCTTGAAGATGTTTTAAGATATATTAGCCTGGTACTGGGCCTGGTGATCTATTTTATTGAAATGATGTGTCAATATGGTTTTACAGGAAGGATGCATCCAGGAGGTACTCAAGTTTAGTTTGGATAGGGTTGTGCCGCTAAGAATTTGAAAGGGGACCCATCATTATACCAATTTTCAAGAAATTTTGACCCATCGATATATACCAAAATTCAAAATTATCAGCCTAATTTAACACAATTTTTACCAATTTTCCTCCAAATTTTGGTGAAATTTCAAAAATGTTGGCTACAGTGATGCAGATTTGAGCTATTTTTTGAAAAAATTAATAAATTGTTGAAAAAAAGGCCCATCCATATACCAAAATTGGCCCAGAAAAAGGGATCATTGATATACCAAATGACTGAAAATTTGACCCATGTTTGTAGCACATCCCGTATGGTCATTTGTATTGAGTACCTCCCCAGGGGAAGATGTCCAAAAAGATATCTTAAGTCAAGAATCTTCAATACGTGTCAAAAGTAGCTGGAACTCAAAACTTGGGACTGTTTTAAACCGCATTTCTGTTATAATTGACATTCTAATATTGTGCTTTGACATTCTAAGATTAATTCATATTCTAAAATTGACATTTTTTTAATTGTACAATCTAAAATGTGTGCCTTCTTTGGTGTGAGGTATGACTACAACCCTTCACCTTCCCATCAATCATTGTTGGGTTTTCTGGTGGAAAGACATATCATTTTATACACAAACACATCAGTAAATGATATAGCATGCTCTTTATTAGGCCAAAAAAAATAAATTGTTTGCTTGCCCTCGAATGGATTTTAAAAATTGGGTCGGTCGGTTGGGAAAAGTCTTTTTTTTTTCTTTTTTTTTTTTAATTTCTTTCCTGTTTAGATGGTCATTTTTCCAGGTACCAAATGTTGAATTTCCGTAGCTGCAACATCACGCCATGGTCCAGCATCTGTGCTCGCCACTTGCACCTTAAAAAATTATAGATCTTCCACGTGTATAATTCTCCTAGTGTTTTCTGCTTTTCAACCTATCATATTAATCAGCGTTTTCGGTCCTTGCTTCACCCGTACAGCTAGCGCTACACTCACGTTGTGTCCGCCATGTTTAAAGTGAAATCATATTTATACCGAGCGATTTGTGCTCTAAATAAAAGTAGCCTCGACAAACATGTTGGAAAAAATAGTGCAATTTTACTTCCTTGTCAATACGAACAAATATCATGAATCTAAATATTTATAAACAAGAAATGAATATCTGGTACAACTGTTTTCAAATTTTATCTACTTTTACCATATTTTAAAATCTGCTATATTGTATACATTCTTGCACGATATGCACGGTTATATTTTGCCTGTAAATAAACTCATCCCTAGATGCGCCGTCCGAAATGTGCAAGTGGATAGCAAGTTGTATTAGAGCTTAGACACTGAGGTGGTATACGAAATTGCGGAACCCTACAGTCAGGTTCAGACGAAAAATATGTCTGAACCTGACTGTTTCATCATGACTGGAATACTATTCCGTAAAGATTCACCTAATGACGCATATGGGCTCCCTCAAATAACTGCAATTTTAGGCACAAGCTAAAATTGCTCTCCCGTAAAACTCCCACCAGCAAATAAGGGCACATATCCTTAATTCTTGTTGGGATTTTCAGAGACGGGGGCTTTCTGTTTGTACAAGAAATTTACGGTAAAGCAAAGGAACCCATGTGCACCATTAGATAAATTTTTATGGTATATGTATAAGGCCTAAAAAGAAAATTGTTTGATTGGCGTAACCCTGACCGACCCTAAAAATAGGCCCGACCCTAGACTTTTTTCTTTTTGCAAAGAAATTGAATTTTTTTTAATCAATTAAAAAAAAAGAAACAAAAAGTTCCAAGGCCTTTATCATACGCAATTTACCGCTTAAAATGTGTTAAATTTATTTATTTTTTTAAATGCAGACCGACCTACCCTAATTTTCTTTTTATGTTACGCCAATCAAACAACTTTCTTTTTTAGGCCTAATTGTGATATTAAGTGCATTAGACTAGCACTAATTTTCCTTCAGGACCAAACTTACGGTCTTTGTGATGTTTTTCAATTAAAGATGTTATGAAATTGATTATATATATATGTATTAAACATTCAAAGACAGGTGTAATTAATTCCAAAGATATATATTTTGATAGATTATAGTTCCATATAGTATTTATTCATATTGTGGAACGGTACAGGGAGCAATAATATTTTGTATTGTATTCTTTTATCAAGGTATCATTTACAAAATTATCCATATCTTGAAAAGTATTGATGTTATATAATGTTGGTATCATTTTGCTTATATGTCTCGTTCTTACATTTTTATTCAAATCATGAAATATCAAAAATGCGACTTGTTCCTGGTTTTGTCAGAACGGGTCACATATTATTTCAGCATTTTGAGTAGAGAATAACAAAATTAAAATTTGATGGAAATCGTACATTATGGTTTTAAATAATTTTGTTATCCACTATTTAAAGCATTATCATGTATTTTAGTGAGGTATTTCATTAAAATTGTTACTACCATAAATTATATTTCATAAATATCAATATTTGCCCACCATTTAAGGGGGTACTACACCCCTGGCCAATTATGTGCTTAATTTTGCATTTTCCTCCACAATTATAGCACATTGGTGACAAGTAAGATATGTATTTTATAGGGGCAATGTCTGCAACTACTGCACTGAAAATTCAGCAACTTAAGGCAAGTAGTTATTGATTTATTGATCAAATATCGGTTTTCCCTCATTTTTTACTGTAACTCCACAACTATTGTCTGCGCTGAAATAAAATTTCCAGTGCAGTAGTTGCAGTCCTTGCCCCTATAATATACATATCTTACTTGTCACATACTCTAAAATTGTTGAGAAAAATGCAAAAATAGGCACAAAATTGGGCAGGGGTGTAGTACCCCCTTAAGGGAATACAATCATGTAACTTAAAAATGTTATTTATAATGGAAAATTATGGAAATGGGATAACTGGTTCTGAATTTCAATATTTTGTATTCAAAACTTGTAATATTTAGTAGTTAATGTGTCCATTTTGTATAAACTGAAATTTTGTTATCCTATTTAAAGCATTATCATGTATTTTAGCGAGGTATATAATTAAAATTGTTGCTGCCATAAATTGTATTTCATGGAATATCAATATTTGCTAATATATCAATATTTACTTACCCACCATTTAAGGAAATACAATCATGGTGCTTAAAAATGTTATTTATGATGGAAAATTATGGAACTTGCAACTCATCACATCTGACTGTTTCCTTTTATGGGTAACAGGAGACACCGTAGAGGGTGTGATGAGTTGGTCAATGATGTTGTTGAGTGCGTAGGCCCCCTCGTCCTTGTTTAGAGTGTCATGTCCTTTTCTGCGGATCCAAATGGCTTCCTTGAGCCACCTGGTAGTCTTATCAGCTCCACGATCAATGACTTTGGATTCCTCCCAGTTGATTGAGTGATTTGTAGAGGCAACATGATCAGTGATAGCAGATTTGTGAATCTCTGTGACAGAAGATTTGCGATTTTCATGTGTGAATGGTCTGGCTTCAAATTTCTCAACCTCTTTTTGGTGCTCTTAAGTCGGTGCCAAAGGGACGGCCAGTTTCGCCGATAGGGAACTTAGGGGGCCTACGCACTCAATAACATCTTTGACCAACTCATCACTCCCTCTACGGTGTCTCCTGATACCCTTCGTTTTTTTCGTAGGAATTGTTCAAAATTAACAAAATTTACAGTTGAAATCTACATTCCTAATGAACTTGTTCAAAGAAAACTGGGTTTCTTTTTGTCATTCCAGTTTGAAAATTTGATGCACATATTTTGAGGTATGAACTCGTAATGAAGGGGGTTATTACTTTTTGTGATGTTTACTGGCATGTCATGCATAACCGCAAAAGAATTAGGTACCAGTTATGTTCACCCATGTATATCCTCAAGACAAATATGTCAAGATTAAAACAAGCAGTCAGTACCTATATACTCTTTAGGTCTGATTTAAAGACCTCATTATGTTGAAATTTGTTAACAATAAAAGAAAAGTTGATCTAAAACCTAGGGATGGAATAAAATCAAAAGTTGCATTTTTATGTTCTAATCACTGAAAAGCGCAGCACTAGATTTAATGTGTTAATCAATGGAAGGCACAACTTCTCGTTTGAGAACGTTTAGGGCATGCAATGGAGCAAACTGCACCTTTGAATTAGCATCTTGCTTGGGTTTTTGGATCATTGTGTCTTTACTTCTTGAACAATCTGAATGATGAGGTCTTAAATCCAAGCTAAAAGATGGTTATAATTATGACATTATCTGTGTTTAGGATATACAGGGTAGTACCTTACTTGTTTTGTAGACTGTATTAGGGTTTTGTAATGTCTCATGCTAACCTTAAATTCCAAATAAAACACAAAAATAGAGACTCCAAAATGTTGGGACCACGACAATTTGTTTATTGACTGCAGAACATACAGTTTACCATACAACGGTTTGATAAAAGATTAACACTGTGATTTATTTTTACAATGCCATAATAAATAATCCCACCAACATACTCATACTAAAAACACAATTCAAAGTTTACTTGAAGCACTACAATAGATGTTGAACTTTGACTTTGACAACTGTCATAAAATCGTAACACTTTCTAATGTCTGCAGTTCTCAGTGTAGCGATATGAAGTATAAAGAGTGAATTGTGTATTTATTATGAGAGTATAATTTAAGTGAGTACATTGCCTTGTGTACAAATACCCTGTTTAAATGGCACACAGAGTAGTAGTTACACTGAGCTGTTTAAGAAATGCAGCAAAAATTGTAGTCAATTTAAAGATAATAAATAATGATTTTTTTACAAATGTCATAAATAATTTTGTCTCTTGGTTTATTTTTCTTGCTTGCACGTCCTTGCCTTCCCACTAGAGCACATGCATCAAATTTTGATTAGCATTTCTGATTTCATCATACTTTGTCACGACATTTGAAAACAGTGAATCAAAATTTCATGCTGGGCTCTCTGTGCGACCTTGTGACTGAATTGACTGTGATGTTACTTTCCGGCATCCATTGAAAACAATACCAATGTCGCACACAGACGTCAATTCCCTAGCAACAGCTTGATACTTTGTCATGTCACATCATAGCTGCCTTAAGTTGTTTTTACCTGTTACAGCCCACAAAGTTAACAGAATAGTTGGCTCATTGTATAAGGCAGCTATTGATTAAATAACCTTGCTGTGTTAATTGAATTTGTCAGTGCATCAGCTTAAACCATTCTTCGCTAATCACTGGAAAATGACGCCAACACTTTTTAAAAGGACAAGCTGCCAGCAAGTTTATAACAAACAGAGACCCCCTTTACCAAACAAGAATAAGCTTAAAACATTTCCAAACCTGCAGAAAATATACATACATACATACACTACAAATAAATGGTTGTGTTATTATAGTGTGTTTGTGTGTATAGGGAATGTAAATAAGGTACGAGGTTTTATATAATACATACAGCCATATATGAAATATATCTATATCAATTCTTATCAGTACCCACATGTGTGTTTCTACACAGAAACCAATTGGTTTGTAACAAGCCTTTGATACTTTGGAATGGGTTATACATCCACGAGCAAAAAATTCCTGGTTTGTCAAAATGCTGAAGGACTTTAAGGGCCCCAGAATGGATCCTCGGGGAACCCCAATACCTTCTCTAGTGAAATGACAGCACAACTCCGATGGTTGAAAGCAAAAAGGTTAAAGTGTATTATAATAAGCACTTATCCTTCTTGCATACAAGTCTTCCATCTGTCCCATGATTACATAATATTATTTAGGTGTAGATAATTTCAAATTGCACTACTTGTTAGGTTTTAGGTTCAGAGATCATGTTTCATTGTCATTGCCCAACATAATTGAATAAACTGACAGTGACAGGAAAAAAACACAACCTCTGAAATGCGCTGTCTTCCAATCTACAGCTGTAACAAACCTTCCACGATGTAATTTTCAGAATTTTAATTCCAATGCTTGTTTTCAGCGACATGTCCCATTTTCCTTCCATTTCCATCAAGTTTTCAAGTATGGCTGAATAATTCCTAGTGTCCCTTTGATTTTTTTGGTCAAATTTTCTGATTTTTTTCACTTTTTTTTTAAATTACACAAAGAAAGGGGTGCTACATTAAGGGTCTTCATGGAAGTAAAATGATGCAACAACAAAAATACAAGAATAGTTGAAACAGAAAATAAACTACATGTTGTCATCATAAAAACAATATTAAGGCTGTTCCAGTTGATATTCACACACCCCCTGTGGAAGACACAACCTTAATCTTCCACACAGTGGATGTAGATTTAAAATGGAGTCACCCATTCAGGTATCCCCATTTGAAATCTACACCCTATGTAGAAGATTGTAGTCATGTCTCCCACAGGGGGTGTAAGGATTTCAACTGGAACAGCCAATTAAGACAGTGCATGCATGATTCAGTGAAAAGTAAAAAACTAGATTAATTAAAATAATTTTGTATAGATAGACAAATGAGGCTACAGCCTACACTTACTAATAAATAGGTTTCATATTAAAAGACAATTGATAGAGGTGTTGTACTAATGCAAATTAAGAGTAATTAATCAATCAATTAATTACCTGTACATGATTAAGATGCATAAATGTCAGTGATTACCAATAATAGATTTTTTATTTTTCGTAAAAGTGACAACTTAGAACAACTTGATTAAGTTTAGGTCACTACTTAAATATCAAAATGTAAAATGTGGGGTAAAATACATCATATTGGTCGAACCCTTAAAGAGGAATATCTTGATTTTTTTCTCAAGTTGATCTGGCCATAATTTCAGGATTTGAGTGTCATGATTGAAATCAGATTTGCATGTGATGTGGAAATACTCAGTAACACCCTTCTTCAAAATTTCTCTCCAATCTGAAAATCAAAAATTCAAAATGTGCCCCCTTTAAAGATCCGACCCTGATTGTGAATACAACAATTATTCCAAATATGGTCGGGAATCAATCAATCAATAAATAACACAAAATGTCAAATTAATTTACAATATGAAATATGATGCAAACAGCGCATCCGATTCATCAACGAAAATAAATCTAAAAATCGAAATCAATTCCGTACCCGAATGAATCTGGTGTTCTGTTTGAGATGCATATATCATGCTTGCATGTAAGCTTTGGCTACATCTAACACAAGTTGACCAGCCTACAGCCTAAAACACTGAACATCTAATGTCTTATAACAATGCACTGATAGGCAGAAGAGAAGAAATTGTGCCTGTCCCATGATAAAGTACTAATATCATTTTGATTTCCGCATAGTGTTGAATAAGAGTTTATTACAAACTGTCCCATCTAATACATGAAGTAGATGGCAAAAAAAGCTTTGCACAGTCAAGATGGTAATACCGCCCTCTGTAGTCAATATCATACAAAGTGATGCAGACGTGGACTGTTTGTAGTCGTCTGTTATTGGTCACTATACGGTATAATCACTACAAAATGTTCCATTACAATACTTTCCTTACGAACCAGTATCTTGAAAGGATAAGTCAATCAATCAATACCAATCAATTCATCGGCAATATGTGATTTCAAGAATTCACAACAAATCGTGTCAAGTAAAATCATGAGCGGACCAAATTTCTTCTCTCAGTGTGCACAATATGCAAATTAGCTGACTGATATGACTATACGCAGAGCTAGTATTGGATTAATATACAACACTAATTCCAAGATTTATGTTACACAATTTTTTTCTTTTAAAGTCGCCATTCTGTGATTCTGATGATCAAAATACGAGTAAAACTAGTGAACTATCTTTTAAACACTTTAATGATATATTACAAAATCAATGGACATTATTTGAATACACGATTCAATGTCAACCATGAAAATAGCAGTTTCTGTTATTATAATATTTTAATTACACAACAAACTTGTACAATATCAATTCCTCTGCGACCCTTACTTTATATGTTATTTTTTCCACAAAATCATTGATCGAATTTGAATATTGCAACAAAAAAAAGTTCATTTTGAGTACTGAACAATGTTAGTAGTTTTGGAAAATGATCAGTAAACCACTTGAGGTCAGCTTGGTGCTGCATAAAAAGTAAGGGTCACAGGAACTGTGGCCTTCAAGATGAGGCTATTTGCAGTATGCTGTACTTATTGGTGCACCATTTTAATCCAAGACAATGCAGAATTTCGGAACTAACAAGAATTGTCTTTAAAAAAGACAATGCAGAAGTTCAGAACTAAAAATATGAGAAAGTTCTACAAGGAAAAGAGAAAAACAGTTTGCCTAAATTCATTAACTAGTAACACCCTCTTGGTTGATGATTCAATCTCATTTTACAACCTAAGTTCCATTTTGTATGCATCCTGATGCTACACAGCAATGAACTTTGCAAAACTGTGATGAAGAATAGCTACTACTATTTTTAGGAAATTCTTTTCACATAATAGAAACATTACATGATAATACTGGTGTATTCTTTACCTTCTGCACTTGTGCATCGTCAAATACGTTTTTCTAAAACAATGAACTTGACATAATCTTTAACAATTTTAACAGTTTAAAATATCATAAAAATCTTGTTTTTACGCTGATTTTAGATTTCACTCGGCAATTATCTACCCATAATGCAAAGCACCACGTTACAAGTAACATCAATTACATACCTGCCAACATCTACATAATATTATTACAATAATTATTTCTCTTTTGTTTGCAAATGTTAAAAAGTTAAAAATTCATCAAGCTATTCGCAGGCAAGATATTCATTTCAAATTACCAATTTCAATGCCAACAATTTTTCGTAATTTTTCATCATTTCTTGCCAAAATCATGACAAAAATATACCCAAAAAAATAGTTCACTTTTTCACACAAAGCTTTACCTACTACATCGGTGAATAGAAGTAGAGACTTAATTTGCTTCCCTCGTTAAAAAAGGTCAAAGGTCAACCGTGTGACATCATACAAAGCTTTAATTAATTTGGTTAACTGCTAACATCTATATTACTTTAATAACTAGATCTTTTTTTACATACTACACAATTTTTTACTATTTCTAACTTTTCTTCAAATGGTGAAAAATGTTCACATTAGTCTTTTAAACCAACCATACATACACAGAAACAACGAAGACAACCACACATACCTACATACAGTACTTAACATAGGGTAGAATTCCCTATAGTCTGAGTATTCCATACTTTACTACGACCATTCCATATTCTGGATTGGTTGTACGAAAGGTATCGAATTCTCAGCTCAATAGCCTACAATATACATCATACCCATAAGAGCAAATACAGCATTCGCAAATACAGCATTCGCATATCATTGAACTTTGACCTCTGTTGAATCCCTTGACCTTTTTGAACCATTATTTTAAAATCACCAGTAGCACACAGCACACTCATATTAAATAAGCATTTTTTTACCAACAGAGGTCAGAGTTCAAGATATAAAATCCCAAATTCATTATAATACATTTGTCAATAGTCCAATATGACATTAATTTACATCAATTTTTTTTTTTCGTTTAAATTTTTTCCAACGACACCTAGGCTAAGCAATGACAATAATATTTATATCTGACTTAATAATATCAATTAATAAAAGGAGTACTATTATTTCAAATAATCGGAATAATAATAAAAAGTTTGGAAAGGTCCGACAAAGCCCCATCCTCTTTCGAGGTTTCTTACTCTACCCATACTACTAGCCAATAGCACAAGAGAAGAACTACAAAATGTCTCTTACGCATACACAATTTTTCACTTTGAAAAAAAAAAAATAGACTGAAAAAAATCACTACTTTTTTGTACACCACATTAGCACAATGTAAGATGGCGATCGTGAGTAAACACATACACTTTTTTGCGGATCAGTAACTGGAGTTATTACAATGCATGAACTATATTATTAAGTGGCATATATATTTAGTAGTGTTATTTAGGTGATAGCTGTTTATTTTATGTGTGCTATAGCAAATTTCTTGCAAATAACATTTACCTCGACAAATACCACTGTATAAACCTCTTATTTTCGACATTTTTTTAATTAAAACTTTGTGAACCTTCCAATAACTTGTTATTTAAATTTGCTCCAAACAAATGAATGCTGTTAACAGAAGCTGGTGATTATTATATCATTTTTTTTTCTTCTTAAATAGTTTATTCAAAAATTTTGGACAAGTTCTTGCAGCCAGCAGCTTGTAAGGACTGATTCGTGAAACAGAGGGCGCTTTTCAAATAGAAGGCGCCTTCTCTCACTGCATCTCAAAATATTTATATGTTGGATTCTCGTAACCGCTAGCTTGCATGGAGGCAATATGTCGTTGTTCAACAGTCATGTTTGGATCGATCTCGGCGAATCCTTGGTTGATGGGCGTCCTTCGCGTCTTCTTGCGTACAATCACTACGGCTACAACGACGACCGTAGCAACGGCGAGGACACCGCAGGCGAGTCCAAAGGCGACAGCAGGTGTGGAATTGGGGTTTATTGCAACTTTTTTCACGGATGAAGACTGAAATAAAACAAGTAAAAAACATTGTTATAGATTATAAAATGGTGAAATTTTTAGAAACTGGTATGCCACATCTGTCACACACCCTCTGATTATTTTGAGTGGGCTATTCCATTTAAAATCCACACTACCCCTAAGTGGGCTATTCCATTTAAAATCCACACTACCCCTGTGGAAGATTTTAATAATATCTTCCACAGGGGGAGTATGAATTTCAAATGGAACCAACACATTAACTCACTCTCTCTCAGGGAAAGATTCTGGTTGAATCTTTCTCAGTGGGTGTATGAAATTCAAATGGAGCTGCCAAATGTGTTCATTCCATTTGAAATTCATATTCCCCTTGTGGCAGATATTTCCAAAATCTTCCACAGGGGTTGAGTGGATTTTAGATGGAATAGCCCAATAATGCATACTCACAGAATAATGCTTCCGTCAATTGCAAGCCCGGCTACCAGGGACCCGGGCACTGTAGACACAATACCCGGGACTGTCACCCTGAAATTACCAGAAAGTATCGTCCCGGTACCGGGACTGTACCGGGACTGTACCGGGATGTACAATCAGTCATCCCGGTGGCGGGGCCATGAAAATACTTAAATTTTGGATTTGCTGATTAAAAACATTGAAAATTAATACAGCACTTTGAAACCCGGCTGGCATGGGCGGGGACAGTACCGGGGGTTTCACCCACAATTTGTGCCCCGGTACCCGGGACAATACCCGGGGCATAGCAGGGATTATTACAATTGCCTTTGGTAATCTCCCCGCTAAGCCCGGGTCCCTGGTAGCCGGGCTTGCAATTGACGGAAGCATAAAGCACAGCTCAAAGGTGGCATATCATATTGTACAACCTAGCCTATGAAAGGACCATTCAATTGTTCAATATTCAGACGTGATGCAATTTTGCGTAAGTACTTTGAATAATGATCATATTTGTTTTGGAACAAAAATCTGCTAAAATGATATCACTGGTTTAAGATTTGTCGTGATGATTGACATTTCTGAACACACCAATAAAACAGTGTGACCTATATAGTTAATTTTAAAGTTAGGTCTTTGTAATAGAAAACTTTCATTCCTGAAGGCACCATGTCAATAAAATGTACCATCATTTTTAGCCCTTTGCTGTGATTTCTTTTCTCCGATGAAGGCACCACATGAATGAACCCTCCTTTTACATGCTGCTAACCAGTCACAGGCTGTGGGGAGTTAATCATGATGCAAACTAGTATTTTTATCTCTGGCTCTGATTACAACATATCTCGGCTCTTACCTCTTTAAATGTGTTTGCATTATTGCGATGTAAATCTTCCATCTTCAAAGCTGCAGGCTTAGGATTTGGTTTAGGTTTCTGAGCCACAGCTATGGGCTGAGCTGGCACAATCTCTGCAGCAGCGATCTCTTCAGCAGCGATCTCTTCTGTGTTTTGTGGCACATTGTCTATAATTGGGGGGAGTTCCTGTTCTTCTTCATCCGGTTGGTCAACTTCATTCTCGCTGTAACGATCCAGTGGTTTCACTGTATTTGTAAAAGAGATGGAATGTATGAAATAACTGGTTATTTATGACATATTTTAACAGTAAAATTACCTATGTGTTTGCCATTCTAAAATCCTCTGTTGCAGCTTACCACATGCAGGAATGTTCAGTCATACAAATGCACTCCAAAAACAGTTTATTGAAGTTAATTCCCTACAAAACTGGCAATGCATAGAGTTAATACAGTCATACAGCAAACATTTTATCATGCTGAAGTTTTACCTCCTCTTCTTCTGGTGCGTCGCAAGGTGACCAAAAATGGGGGGCCCAAAGTTACGATCCCGGAAAGAGGAGTAAGTGAAGCTGCAAAAAAAAGTGCAAAAAAAATGCAAAAATGTGCAAAAAGGTGGCCGGCTTGCGACACGTCTGCTCCTCTGAACAAGGTAGCTACAAAACCTATAAAATTAGTTGACATATTCTTACAGAAGCTAGACTTGTTTCAAGTGAATGAAAATTATATTTAGGCCTTCTCAATAGTAGTGTCTTTCTCATAATCTAAATATGTTATTCAAGCACTATATTATAGGACTGTACATTGGATCACATTGAATCATTGGATCATATCATCACATCGGCACATCATTCGCCGATCAAGCTGCGTGTGACCTAGTTCTTTTTACACGATAGTCAAGAAGAGCAGTCGGACACAGCTGAAGGACTTTGCTAAATAGTATACACTAATCCGACGAACAAAGTCATCCCGCCATTACTAGGGGCCATCAAAACTTGTTGGAACTGCCCAATTGGGTGGAAAAGCACTGCTTCAAAATCAATCTTATATTGTATTGTATTGCATTGTAAACTTTCTGCATCCTTTTGTCACACAAGTGATGGAACACAGTTTAAAATTCCTGCAAAACATGCATCATTTCACATTTCAGGTGGGATGGCCCACTTCAATGGCTGCCATTGAGGTGTAGGAATGCTTGGAATCGGATTTGCCCATAGTCCCTGAATAAAACGTTACAGCAAAATAGTATTTTGTTGAAAAAATTGAGAGAATACCTTTTGATATAAGCAGCAGCTATAGTTTACTTTGAATGTTTCTTCCCAATGTATTACACTTTCATATCTAAATACACACAAATATATTGCATGTGGCCTACCTTTTAAATCAGCTATTCCAGTTGAAATCCTTACACCCCCTATGGAAGACATGACCTTAATCTTCCACACAGGGTGTGTGAATTTCAAATGGGAAACCTGTTTTATTGGGCCATTCTAGTTGAAATCCATACACCCCTATGGAAGACATGACTTTAATCTTCCACACAGGTAGTGTGAATTTCAAATGGGGTTACTTGAATGGGTGAATCCATTTGAAATCTACACCCCCTGTGTAGGAGATTAAGATCATGTCTTCCATAGGGGTGTATGGATTTCAATTAGAATAGCCCAATGCAGCACAGGTTACCAAAGAAATAGGTCTCATGTTTATTTCCCAATTTCACACAATAATTATTCACTAGTATCTCAAACATTCTCATCTATCACTGCACAGTTCTTAACCCCAATATAAATGTGCACCAATAGAATGACCTTTGAAGATGTTGGGTACAAAAACTCATCCTCCACAAATTGAGGTCAAGTTTTAACTCCTTTCACGCGGGTGTCGACTGCAGACGACAAATTTCAAAAAAAAATTTAATTCAAAAATTTCAGAATTGTACATTTTCATGACCATATTTGGAATCGGCAGGAAAATGCATTAAAATGAGTACAAACAAGCCTAGTATTGGTTCTGTGGTTCTTAAGATATCTCTTTATATTTTGAGAAAATATCCCAAAATTTGGACTTTATGTTGAAACCCACATGTATATAGCAAGCATGCAGAGCATTAAGCTATCAGTGTGAGATGCGGGTTGATGAACGGTGCATTTGAATTGAGGCTATTTTTGTACAACCCCCTTGATATCATTCCTTTAACCTAGCCTACATCTATTACAAGTCAATCACACAACAGATATCTCACACTTCCCACAATGCATTTCTTCAATTTTCTCTTCTGGTTTTCTTTCTAGTGCAACATGGGTCGACAGTGACAAAAAGTACCTCAATGAACAGAGCACATCCAGATCTTGCCAAATATGTTTATTTCTTGACTATCGACCCATGTTTCGCAGTCTTTTCTCAACATATAAGAACAAAGGAAACCTGTACAAAGTAACGAGGTGATGCATCATGTTGCAAAGGATTCTGGGAATGGTAAGATATCTTTCCAAATCACTCATAAGCAGCTAATATTTGTATGTACCATGTCATTTTAACCTAATAATATCCTGATTTGTATTCAGTCAAGACATCGTTTATTGTGATTTTCGCTAAATCGTTATTCTTTATTCGTACCTGATGTTGTTCATTGATGATGCAAATTAGTGTACAGGGATTTCACTGATTGGATCTCCACCATATCAATTAGGGGTGTACAACTTCAGGGTTTTTTTGTAGTCGCCTAGTTGGCATAGATAGTCACGACTACAATGACTATTTTGAGGTCAAAATTATTGTTTACTTTACCAAATGTTATTGACAATGCTTCCTTCAGATTTTTTTTTGCTGTTGACTAGTTAGCACTGAATAGTCATTAGTCATGACTACAATGACTATGAAATCTGAATAAAAGCTCAAGGTAACCTAGTGCCCAAAATTAAAGGAATATTGAACAAGGCGGTTCACGAACCACTGCATTTCCCACCCGTCATGGTAGTTTAAGGGGAAAATGAACTTAACATTAAGATCACTTTTAGGGTACGATGGAAAAAGATGGAACCATCTTGAACCAATGGGCCTCCTGCCATAGTAACTGCAATAAGTCAGTCTTCCAGTTTAACCCCATTTGACCTGTGACCCACAACACACACCGAACTCATCAAAATATGCAGAACAAAATTCTCTATCTATCGACTACTTTAATTTTGTAATTTACTTTTAGTGTCTAATAAACAATAGCTTTTGTTTTAAGTGTACTAATTTTTTTGTGCGCAGTCTAGTTGTAATTACAACAAAGTCACGCAGCCCGAATATAAATGCTGGGTACAGCTGTGACACTAACTATTCCTGCACTGTTGGCAACACCTATACAACAGGGTGCAACCTGTTTCCTTCATATTCCATATCCTGATTAACTACATATATAAATGTGTATGTATGTGGCAGTGAAGATCAGCTCAAGGTCCCTGTGTGCTATCCTAAGGCAGATAGATATATGCATTCCCTGGCTTCAATAAGCACATTTCCCTTTCCTAGATAATCTAGTTACCCAATTTAGCACCATATATTTATTAAGCATAACAAGTTCAAATACCGTATGTCGTCAAATAAACGGCCCGGGGGCGTTACATTTTTCCAAAGGGGGCGGCGTTTATTAGAGGTCATTTTAGCACAACAATTCCCGTTAAAATCATTAGGTAAGCTTAAAAGTCACGCTAAAATGACGAACTATGAACTTTTGACACTGACTTTTGGTTCACTTCCGGGTTTCTGATGCAGATTTTCGCCATTTATTGCTGCTATTACCGACCATGTCAACAACTTGGTAAGCTTACACAAGATAGCATGGAAATATCGGAATTTTTGAAACATCTTGGTTGAAAAAAGCGGTGGGGGGCGTTTATTTGAGGGGGGCGACTATTTGACGAAATACGGTATGTTTCATTCTGAGCAGACAGACAACCATGATACCCCCTTGTAGCACACATGTATGCATATTGAAGTTAAATCTGTGAGTTATGGCAGATGTGTGATTTCTCTCTAGTCCGAAGGGTTGCTAGTCAGAAGGTTCTGTAGTCCGAAGGTTCGCTAGTCTGAAAACCAAATTAAGTTTGCTGATCCGAAGGGTTAGGGTTTAGGGTTAGGGTTATTCTATATTCGGACTAGAGAACCTTATTCAGACTAGCGAACCCTGGGACTAGAGAACCCGATATTCGGACTAGCGAACCTTTTTTAGAATTCAGACTAGCGAATAATAAATCACATGTTCGGACTAGTGATCATTCGGACTAAGGAGCCTTTGGGCTGGGGAACCTTCAGACTAGAGAGTTGTCGCCGGCAGATGTCACTCTTCTAAACATGTTGTGAGGGTACCATTACAAAAATGCATTTACACATAATGAGCTTACATAGTGACAAGCTGCTTTTAGCTTGCAAATCCATGCAATGCCACTAACATATGTAAACTTCCCGTATGTATGGGCAAGCTCACACATTTAGCACCAGAATAAAAACACAATTTGTATGAAGCACAATGTCCAGTTGCATCTGGATTCAAATTCTACACTCTGAACACAAGTGTTAATATGGATGACACATTTTTAACACTTCATCACGTTTATATCTGTGCTAACACATAAAAGATTAGGAGTCGTTGCTAATGATTAAAACACTATACAACACGTTTATAGAGGTATTTTCAACAAGAAAAAGTAATTTTCCTCCAAATGCCAAAATTTCTCTCCACCTGTCAACATTTCGCTCGACATGTCAACAATTCCCCGAAAAGCACTTCCTAGCTTCCACATTTTATCTATGCATGGCTAAATATACACCTACAAGTATAAAGTATTTATTTGGCAGGAATACCTTTTTGGCCCCTTTTTGAACTACAAAGAGGCCATCCCATGACTTACAATATCACTTTCCTTCTAACTTAACCCATTTTCTTTTAACTTTTACACTTGGCATTTATGTTTTGTGTTAATTTGCTTCCATACACCAGAACCATAACAGACAAGCACAATTCCGTAGATGTCAGAAACCTACATAAATAGCCAAGGTTAGAAGCTCAAACAGACATGTAGTGTTACTTGTATGTAACACAATGCAGACCACATCTATTTGTGAACTCAAATGCCACTGGATAGTTTCTAAAGACAAAAAAATTATAATTTTTCTAAATATTGCGTAAGATCTAATTTGCAAATTGCGCACTGAACACAAACCATTTCAAGGGATGCATATTAGTTACTCTGTTACGAATGTTTTTAGAAATTACACATTTTCATTTGGTTATTTGGTCTATAGATATCTGTAACTTAATAGTTTTGAAAAGGGGAAGGAGAAAAAAAAAGAAAGGAAAGAAACACCCCAAACTACTCAGTGTATCTAGTGTTTCCCGTTTTACACCAATCATGGGCCAAACTTTTCATGGGCCAAACTTTTTTTGCGTATAAATGTACAAATATTTTCCTGATAAAGCCCTTTTCAAAAGCAGGAAGGCTTTTTTTACAAGGTTTTTGTAAAAAAATACCAAGTATACATATCCTTCACCAATAAATACCAGGCTAATATGATGATTTCCTTCCCCCTCCCCTCCAACTCCCCCTGTACGATCAAGAAACCTGGCTACGCCCATGTCTACAAGTAAGATGTTGCTGTTGAACTATCTACAGTCCTGACAAGAACAGGTTATCAAGTTGATAGGTTAAGTATACAGCTATTCCATTTAAAATGCATAACCCCCCTATGTAAGATATAACCTTAATATTCTACACAGGGAGTGTAAATTTCAAATGGGGTTAATACCTGAATGGATGATTCTATTTGAAATCTATACCCCCTGTGAGGAAGATTAATGTCATGTCTTCCATAGGGCGTGTATGGACTTTAACTAGAACAGCCCATTCTGACAACAAGAACAGGTTGTCAGCAAGATGGTTCAAATATTGTCTATGCACTGGGATCCACTACATGCTCATCTATCAGGGGCATAGTTCTTCAACCCCAATACATTTGTACATTTATTGAATGACTTTTGAAAATTTGGGTACAAAAACTCATACTCTGCAACTTGAGGTCAAATTTTGTACTATGATTGTTTAATTGAGGTTATTGAACTATGCCATTAGGATGAGGCCAATGTGGTCCATAGTGATGTCAGATCTATTTGAATGCAAAATTGGAGTCTGTGTGATGTCAAATTGGTTAAACTAAACAGTATGTAAATCCAGGAAATAAGAACTGTTAACTTTGCTCACCCTGTGACTATCTCACGCACCCTTCACTTCACATCTGTCCCCTTGACAAGGGAAAGCAAGATAATTCTACTTCCATTTTTTTTGCAATTCCCCCTTCCCTCAGTTTTTGTTATGTTACTCTTTTTACATTTTTACCATTAAAAAAAAATCTGTACAGCAGAAAAATTTTGTGAGGTGATTTTATTTTCATGCTTTTCCTGACCAACTAAAAAAAAACACAAAATTTAAAGTCAGCAACATAATTTTTCTGTAACATTTTCAATTGAAAAAAAAAAAACTGCAAATGTGATCAAACTTCCGATTTGTGGAAATCAAACAAAATATCATGCTCGCCCTCTTCCCAATGCACCTCGCCTGGGCTATTCCACGGCATTGGGCTATTCCATTTAAAATCCACACTACCCCTGTGGAAGATTTTGGAAATATGTTCCACAGGGGGAGTATGATTTCAAATACAATGAACACATTAGCAGCTCCATTTGAACTTCATACACCCTCTGAGAAAGATTCAACCTGAATCTTCCACTGAGGGAGGGTGTGTTTCAAATGGAGCTGCTAATGTGTTAATTCCATTTGAAATTCATAATCCCCCTGTGGGAGACATTTCCAAAATCTTCCACAGGGGTAGTGTGGATTTTAAATGGAATAGCCAATTACTCTCAATGTGAGATGAGTCAAGCTATATTACGACCGTATTTTATAAATAGGTTATAAATTAGTTTATGGAGCACCTGTGCCATTAACTCAAATGCATAGATCACTATGGACTACTATGGCCTCATCTCAGTGGCATAATCCAAAAACCTCAATTAAACGATCGAAGTGCAAAAATTAAGTTGCAGAGTATGACTATGAGTTTTTATACCCAAAGTTTCAAAGGTCAATCAATGAATGTACAAATGTATTGGGGTTAAAGAACTGTGCCCTGATAGATGCACATGTTTTGGATCCTAGTGGATACATCCGAAATCATCAGTCTTTGTGCACGTCTTTAAAAAAAATAATTGTTCTAGTACACAAAAACACCCAATACATGTTGTTGGCATTTGTTCAAACAATTATGGAATACGGAAATTTAACTTCTATTCCTAGTTAGGTTAAACTAAAGGATTAGGATAGAGAGAGGTTTTATCTGGCGAAACAGAATAATATTTTTTTCAATTAAAAAAAATTATTTCCATTTTTTTTGGAATTAGAGGTAATAACCACCTGTATGGTATTTAGTATCCCGCACCAGGAAGCCTGTGTGATGACAACGTATATCCTGTGTTAATCCCTAACACGGATATACTTGTCATATCGGATTAATATGTGTATCTTGTAGTGTGTTACAGTCCTATTTCGGGATTAATTGCTTGGCGTACTTCAGGTAAGCAAATACTTGTAATTCTTTGCTTGACTGTCTGTACTAATGGAAGGGGTCTTCAATGATGGGCATGACACAGTGAGAACAGTTATTGGGAGGAAGGGAAGGAAGGAAAAAGGAAGGAAAGGCAGAATTAGTGGGTGGGTGGGTAGGTGTTAAGTAAGCAGATCAGAGATGGATGGGTGGGTGGGGGAATTACTTGTAATTTCTTTGCTTGACTGTTATTGGAAAGGATCTGTGCATGATAGAGTGAGAACAGTAATTGGAAGGGAAGGAAGGAAGAAGGAAGAATGACAGAAGGAAGGAAAGACAGAATAGTTGGCTATTGGCCCAAGGTGATTGGGTGGTTGGTTGGGAAGGTAATTATGCAGGCAGATCAATGATGGATGGATGTGTGAATTACTTACAATTCTTTGCTTGATTGTCCGATATTGAAAAGGATCTCAAAAGATGGGCATGATGAAGAGATAATAGTACTGGGAGGGAGGGAAGAAAGGGAAGAAGGAGGGAAGGAAGGGAAGAAGAAGGAAAAGTTGGTGGTTGGGTGCGTTGGTAGACAATTAGTTAAATGGTTGGAAAGTGAAATACTTGTAATTCTTTGCTTGATTGTCCAATATTGGAAAGGATCTCAAATGATGGACATGATAAAGATATAATAGTACTGGGAGGTAAAGAGAGACTGAATAGTTGGTGGTTATTTGGTGGGTGGGTGGCCAAATAGGTAGATGGTTGTTGAGTGAAATATTTGCAATTCTTTGGTCGACTGTCTATACTTAGAACATATCTCGAATGACGGGGCATGACTTGGTGAGAACAGTATTGGGAGGAAGAGATGAAAGAAGGAATGAAAGCGAATAGATTGTGGGGTAGGTAATAAAGTATGCCAATCAAAGATAGATGGGTGGGTGAATTCCAGGGGGGGGCACTTGACTTTGGAAGTGATGGAGATGCGCGTACAGCAGTTCAAAACTAGGGGTCTTTTGGTGAGAGCACAGGGGTCTTTCAGTGAGAAGGCCCAAAAAAAGATGGTCTTTCCGTGAGACTGGGGAAAATTTTAAGATTATCAGAAATGTTCCCAATTAAAAAAAAGAAAGGTGTCATTGGGTGAGAGGGAGTTGAAAAATGAGTGAATTACTCAAAATTGTTTGCTTCATTATCAATGTCAAAATACACTGGTAAATTTACAAGTTGCTCCTTTGATAATGCTACCTTTAAAATGCAAAGGCTACAACAAAACCTCCTTTAGTCCCAGACTCATTTTTCTCCACCATGTTGTGCCTGATTCTCTAGTACCATCTTCAACCACTTGAATTTGTTCAACTAATTTGTTGCATGTAATTCTACAATTCAATATTGTGTTAAGCAATACATATACCAATTTAGGCAGACAAAAGCGGATGTCCGCACAGTGTCATTCCCTGTATAGCTTGTTTACCGCTATCTAATGGCAGTCCACCGAATGAATACATTAATTTGACACCATTTTAATCAGGTTGGCATGTCTACACCATGCCATATTATTGCTTTGCGTTGAAAGGTTTAGTATCGTTATCTGATTGTCAGAGGGAAGATGGGTGTAATTGTTTGTGGCTATCTGGCTATCATCCACCAATCGATGTGCATCACTAAAATAACTTTCAAAGAGCTTCATAATAGCTGTGTTGTTGGTGCACATGTGTATAGTGCATACTGTGCATGCGTGTTTGCAGGCAAACAAGGACACACACACGCACTCCACATTCCAACCATTGACCACTCGGCAATGGGGGACCATCCTCGGTTTTTTTAGGTCTGCGAACGACCGCAAATGCATGTTTAATGTATTTGCAAAATATGTCCTCTATCATTATATTAGATATAACGTCCGCAGTTGCTAGGTTAAGTTCCATAACCACAAAAATACACAAACAAAATGGTGGAAAATGTCCTCAGTATGACGATTGAATACGGATTCGGACGCTCATGTTTGCATGATCCTCAACAGTGTCCACGTTTGGAGGCAATTACACATAGAGGGTGTGCATGTACTCATGTGTTAGGGCAGGGTATATGTGTGCTTTGTAAACACTCTCAACCAAGGACACAAAAAAAATTGTCTTGTAAAAATAGCGGACACATAGGATCCACAATCTGGGCGGTGTTGCCAGATAAAAAAAAATACACATATACACATAAAAATGCAGCAAGCTCCATCTGCAATGGGGGCTGGATTAGTCCACACTCTGTGGTAAAACTCTTAATAGAGCTTGTTAAGGCAAATAAAATTCAAACATGCGTGTCTACAGTATTTCTAGGCAATAAAAACGCAAGTAGCGTATCAATGTAAGTTTGCCAGTGCATAACCTATGGGGGTGGGGATGTGCGAGCTCATATCATTACATATTACTATATCACTATATTATACTTTTGGTTTCGCATAGCCTATTATTCTGAAACCAACTCATCCATATCAGTTAATTTTCCCCATTTTCCCCAAAAAAATTTGATTAAATCCCTGTACATGTACCTGTGAATCACCAATCCTCCATCTACATGTACATCATCCACGCACTCCATGATACATGGTAAAACCTGTTATTTTAACGACTGACATTTCAAAACTACCGCAGAAATATGAATAAAAGATGGTTGCCGCGCGACAGAGCATGGCGATACCTGCTTAACACTTCCCAAGTTATATTCATAATAACAGACACCGCTTTTCTACCTGTATTCTATTAGCATATACTTACATGTATATTGGGGTATTCCATTTAAAATCCACACTACCCCTGTGCAAGATTTTGCTAAAGTCTTCTACAGAGGGAGTGTGAGTTTCGAATAGAATAGACAATTGGGTGACTTCCATTTGAAATACTCACTCCAGTTGTGGGAGATATAGGTACAGCCATTATGCAGGGGGAGTATGAATTTCAAAATGAGTAGCCTTGACCAATTACATTTGAAAGACATACTCCCCCTGTGGAAGATATTTCCAAAATCTTCCACAGGGGTAGTGTGAATTTCAACTGGAATAGCCTATTATCATAAACACTACAAGCGCAAGTCAATAGCAGATGACGGCTTGGTATTTTTACAAGGATTTTATTACAATATTTTGAATTTTATGAGCAAATTTGAAATATAAGTTGACATAAAGTGTATGAGCAAACGATTCAAGGTCGTAATAAATTTTGCACAACCTGTCATTTTGCTGTGCGGCATAGAGCCTTTTTTCAATAACAACGAAATGGACTTCAGTTTATTCCTGGTTTAATTGAGTTAATTGTTTTCGCTATACAAAATATTCCATGGTAACAATCTAACATGGCAAATCAAGTGTAAGCATGTCACTAATACTGCAAAGCATAATATTTTTGCGACATTAAAATTGCATGTTTTATAGAGAACCCATGTGTCCGCGACATGAACTTTTTGCGAATTTGTACATTTTCTTTAAGGCCTAGAGGAAAAAATAATAATTGTTGGCATGAAAATTTTGCGAACCAACTGCACTCACAAAATTCTTGAAAGTTTCAATCATGTGAACATTTCTTGGTGAACCCCATGAGAACTACCTGCCCATTGGCTAAAATGAATATTGCGTCCAATTTTGAACCAATCAAGGAGGGTATTAAATAATAAGATCATCTGCAAATGCAAGTTTGACCATAAATAGTTAAGCCTATTCATAATTGGCAATTGAAATCATCAGAAATACTGTTAGATGACCAGTAGTGTCCAGGAGGTTAACAATATCTCATACATGCTAATCTATAAGGAATAATATGCGTACGTACACACATCCAATGACCTTGTTTGTACTGGGTATCCAAACTCATCCTCAATAACATGAGATCAAAATAGTAACATTTTACAGGAAAATGAAGGTTATATATAGAACTGTGGCCTGGGAGGGGAGGTTGATTTTACTCTTTACTTCTCAGGGATGTAAAGTACATTTAGCTGTTGGGGAAAAAATCGGGAAAAGGTGCAAGCGAAACGAGGCTTGATTGGGGCACAATCTTTTTTCGCATGGAATATGCTATGCGGGTACCACCTCCCTAAAAAAAAGATTGCTCTTTTATGATGAAATATCACCATTTTATAATATGGACGTGTAAAAAAAGAAAATTAAAACATGCGGACTTCATTTTCTCTGTCAGAGCACATTTCTATACGCGCCCCTTCAAAACGTGAGGATTCGCTGGCTAATACACTTGTACATTTAAAGACATCAATTAGATGCACATCCGAAAAAACTTCTACCTCGACGAGTTGACATCACCGACTGGACATGAGCAAAAGCAGTATAGGATTAATGACTATACCTAAACAGATGGAGCCAAAAATTAATAAAATGTCTAGCCATTTGACAATAAAGACCTGACATTGCTTGTTGAAAATCATAAATAATCATTAACTTTACACATGAAGAAACACCAGTTTTTAATGAGTATTTTTACGACATTATAATTTCTTGGAATAGACTGGCAATCTTTATCGTAGTCTGTGGCTCTACGCATGTAATATTCATGTCTCCCTATGTCTTATACATGGCCAGGGAGAGATGATTATTCATGTTTTCATCTTCATTTAATACCCAGCCATTTTCAGTAAAATGGGGCTCAAAAATTGTCTGTATGCATTTATGTGTGTGTAGAATTACATTTTCAAGGTCGGGTTTCTATAGCCACATTATTAATGTAGTATAATAAAGTGAACTCTACAGTACAGTATATGTTAATGTGTGGTATATGACAGAGTAATGTAGAGTAAAGCTCCATTGAGTAGGGTGTAAAGGAGTAGAGTAGAGTAGAGTAGAGTAGAGTAGAGTAGAGTAGAGTAGAGTAGAGTAGAGTAGAGTAGAGTAGAGTAGTGTAACAGAATGCTGACGAAAAACCAGGGATATAACTAGAGTAGATAAGACAGTCAAGTATAGTGCACTAGAGTAGAGGAAATAGTAGGCTTGAGTAGAATAAAGAGCAGGCTGGAGTATAGCAGAGACAGAGTAGAGTAAAGAGTAGCGTAGATGGGAGAAGAGAAATAGAGTATAGAGTAGAATAAGATAGTATAGTCTTGGGTGAGGAGTAGAGTAGAGTAGAGTAGACTAGGGTAGAGTAGCAGAGCAGAGGAGAGTAAAGTATTTACATAGAGTAGAGTATCTATGTAGAGTAGAGTAGAGTAGAGTATTTACATAAAGTAGAGTAGAATATTTACGAAGAGTAGAGTAAAGAATAAGTAGAGTAATACAAACACATCCACCTATAACTTTCTTTACTAATATTATGTAACATAAAGTAATATATGAAGAGCTTTGTTTCAAAACCCCTTACAATTACATCCACTTGAGCAATTTTGAGAAAACATCAAAAAATCCTCAAAAAAAATACTGATATATGGGGGTTTGCAACAAAAGCAGTTTTTGGCGGGATGCTTAGGTAGGATGAGCATCCCGCCAAAAACTACTTTTGTTGAAAACCCTCTTATATCAGTGATTTTTCGGATGACTTTTTGATGTGTTCTCAAAATTGCTCAAGTGGATGTAAGGGGTTTTGAAACAAAGCTCTTCATATGTTATCAAATAAATGTTTGTGGTATACACACATGTAAGTGCACCTTTAATTCACACATGTAAGTGTACCTTTAATGAGATAGCTACATATTAACTCTTACGGCTCATTTCATATTCATTTCATTATTTATTTCCACCCGGAGTGCTTCACGAATATGGAGATTACATATGGCACCGGCAGTTACAGGCTTATTACAGGATTTAATATGATTCATCTATGACTTAAGTTGACTTCGCTTTGGCAGGCGCCTCTTTTAGAAATTCTCTTTAAATATTGATCATCCAAAGAACCTTTGACCCACTATCAAGATTGTATGTGTAATAATATGGCACTGGGAGTTACAGGTTATATGGGCTCTTCCAGTTGAACACATCCTTTATGGAGTACATGACGTTAATCTTCCACACAGGGAGTGTGAATTTCAAATGGGGTTACCTGAATGGGCAATGCCATTGGAAATCTACACCCCCTGTGTGAGAGATTATGGTCATGTCTTCCATAAGGAGTGATACTTTTTACATTCTGTTAAAAATTGCGTCCTAGGCTTATTATTAGGCCTATTTTGATCATACCTGACTTTGAGTTGGCAGGCACTACTTTGTAAATTCTGTTCAACATCTCAAGAACCTCTGTCCCAATGCAAGGCATATTGGCTTCATATATTTTCAAATTTACATATCCTTGTGATGCTAAGTGCAATAATAAAATGTACACAAAAAGAGAAGCCTGGAGAATGCCAATGTGTCATGTGCATTCAACAAAATTGTGCTGTGCGTAAATCTTTAAAGACTGAATTGGTATGGATAGTGACAATATGCAGACTTCCATGAGGATATATATGGTAACTGCAATTATGCTATTTTTAATAGTTAACAATTGTAGCATTTTACTTCAAATTTTGCAACCAAATTGATCTCAATGTGGATATTACTTGAAAAGATTAGCATAGTGTTATTATTACAGTACACTGGTAGCTAAATCTAACATTAAAAACAAATAGGGAATAATATTTAATGATTCAAAATCCTAATCACCTGAAGCCCGATTCATTCTCAGATTTATGGATGCAAATTTCCTGACACATTGGCAATGGGTTCATCGCGTGATAAAAATTGATTTATACTTAATATACTCTGCGCGATAAATTAATTATCGCGGAGTTATCTACTGCTGTTTTCAGACCAAATTCAATCATTTCTCGCAGTAATCAACCCCTTAACCCCATGGGCACTACCGACTATTTTGATTGGTTACAATTTACAAAGAGGTCTACAACATATATATTGAGCCAATCAGAGATGTCATAAGAAAGCATATTAGGACTGAAGGGGACTAAGCTTAAAAGTGCTAACAGCTCTATTTTGATTGGTAACTCAGATGATTATATCATGTAATTAACCAATTACAGGTTCTGTAAGAAGCCAGTAGTGCCCATATATGGAGTTAATGTTGTCTGCCTAACAGTTAATCAGTAATTAATGTTAAGCAGAAGTGACTCATCGCTTTAATTGAACAACATTCAACTCTGGGATAGCTTTTAATCACAGAGGTCACAAAATGCTAGCTCAAGGTCCGTCGGGGCAAAAATATTTCCGTCCACAAATTCAAAATTGAATTGGGCTTATTATCCCACTACTTATCTCAACACCCAATGCTCCCTAATTCTGACTTTCACTTCACTGCATAATTTGCCAATTAATGTTACTGTTCCAACATGACAAATCCATTAGGAAACATCCCTGGCCATTCCAAGGATTGTACCATCTTCCTCTGATCCATAACAAATTGACTGGGCTATTCCAATTGAAATCCATACACCCCCTATGGAAAACATGATCTTAATCTCCTACACAGGGAGTGTGAATATCAAATGGGGTTACCTGATGTCTTCCAACAGGGGTGTTTGTATTTCAACCAGAATAGCCCATTGCCCTAACAAGTTACTGTATAAGCCAATATTTCAAGTAAAAATATTTTCACAATTTCAAACAAGTAATTTACTAATTTTGTGGGTGCTCAACTTTGCCCCGTACAAGCATGTGCAATGCTTTATTGAACATTCTTGTGAATCTTTAATTTTGCGGTTTTGGCTAGATTCGCAAAATTGCGACAATAAAACCTCCATGATAATAACCACTTATACAGGACCCTGGAACTCAACATTAGGCTATTCCAGTTGAAATCCTTACACCTCTGAAAGACATGACCTTAATCTCTCACACATTGGGTGTAGATGTCAAATGAAGCCACCTATTCAGGTAACCCCATTCGAAATGCACACTCCCTATGTGGAAGATTAAGGTCATATCTTCCATAGGGGGTGTATGGATTTCAATTAGAATAGCCATGGCACCACAGAATTATCATCATCGCTATCTCAAACACATTCAGCTCAGTCAAATTGGCAGTACCTATAGAGATCAATTTTCCACCAAACTACCCACACGTGACAAATGGGTCTAACTGCATGTGCAGAGAGGAAGAAGGAAATGGGTTACCATGGTTACGCCTTCACTCACCATCTATCTTTTATAACCTACGATCGCTTTTTTTTTCAGTGAAAGGACTCAAAGGCGCTGGGTATCGTCTACCATCTTATCTTAATACTAAATATAAAATGTACTCCAAGACGCTTATTTCGGCTGAATCATATGTTTTATCTTTTTGAATAATATAGCATAACTTTCCTTCTGTAACCCTTTCACTGTATTTTCCTTTTCTTTGTTATTTTGTTTGAAGTCATAAATTACTTTAATTATCGCTTTCATGGTCATGATCATTTTGTCATTCATCAACATAGTCATCATTATCAATGTCATCTATGTCGTCATTATCATCATCTCAGTTGTTGTTGTCGTCATCATCATCAACATCATCATCATCAAGAACATCAGCATCAGCATCTCCATCATCCATCTTCTTCATCATCAACAACATCATCTTCATCATCAACATCCTCAAGAACATCATCATCATTATCATCAAGAACATCATCTTCATCATCATCATCATCAAGAACATCATCTTCAAAATCATCATCAAGAACATCATCTTTATTATCTTCATCTGCATCATCACCATCTGCATCATCAAGAACATTATTATCATCATCAAGAACATCATCTTCATCATCATCATCATCAAGAACATCATTTTCATCATCACCATCAACATCTTCATCTTCATCATCATCATCAAAACATCATCATCACCATCATTTTCATCATCTTCATCATCATCACCATCATTTTCATCATCTTCATCATCATCACCAACATCAAGATCATCATCACCATCAACATCATCATCTTCACCACCATCTACATCATCATCATCTACATCATCATCATCATCATCATCACCACCACCACCACCACCACCACCACCACCACCACCACCACCACCACCACCACCACCACCACCACCACCACCACCACCACCACAATCTACTCTCTACACCATCTATTTCTACACCACACAATACACAGTTCCATGAACCTGTATTCTTGAATAGAAACTGCATCTCAAGTCAGTTTTATCTTTTACTTCATTTTGCAGCCTTTAACTGCTAATTTCCCTTTTTTCCTTTCATTATAAATGGCAGACTTTGAATATCCTTAACCTGGCATTGTATTAGTTAAGTATGCCTTCCCAGCATGCAATTCACCACAGTAATATATCATTAAGCCTGACACAGTAATGGATTGATTCATTTCTTACGTTCTATAATTCATTGAGCTATAGTGTAATGTAACAAACGTAAAAATGCACTGATTCGAATCTGTGACAGCAAAATCTAACATGGCGTTGAGATGAGAGATACTATAGCTCAAAATTATAGAACAAAATCAAATAAGAAATCAGGGGGTTCTTAGTAGGAATGAGGGAACGAGGATGTGCGGCAGATTCAGGCTGTATTCACAGCCGTTTTGGTTTTGATGAATGGTGACCCGAAATTTCATGATATTTGGTCTATAAAGGGCGATTTTTGTCAATTTTTTATTAAAAAGGTGTTAATTATAGAACGTAAGAAATGAATCAACCCATTACTGAGGTTTTATTTCGCAACTATACTGATTCAAGTATTAGGGGGCAACCTTCATTCAGCGTGGATTGCATAGTGTAGGTTCTTGTCTCATAATTCCAAGGTTGCTGGTTCGAGTCTCGGAGGAATCTAATGACGACTTATAACTAAAGGCAAATCACATTTAGGACTCTCAACTGCGGAAGTATCGAATTTGAACCCTGGAGAATACATATAAAATGCCATATAGATACATATACACCCCAACACACAGCCCTACCTTCCTAAGCTGGCAATCACAGAAATTTGAGTATTGCTATCAAAATGAGGACATCTCAAAATATGTTAAATCGACATACCTAGGACCAAAATGGTGGATTTTTTTGTGTGTATAGGTATGTTATGATATGCAGTACGTACGATGCCTACAATCTGGGATTGGTATATTTACTGTACAACAGCGGACTAATCTCTCAAATGCATTTGGCATGCAATTGCGATCTACTGCAGACCTGTGTGAACAGAGGACAGCTGCTCGTTTGCAGGTAGGTCCATGGTTTAAATGTGAAAAGTCTTGTGTTTGTCCTCGTTTGCAGGCAAACACCGACACACATACAAACCCCAAACACAGAAGCTGCCTTGAAGTCTCTAAAAGCGCTAGGGTTGTTTGATATTTTACGTTTTTGATATTTGTGAATGACTGGTCTATGCAGCATAGAATGGTTTCATGTAGCATAGACTTCAATTTGATAATGCCAAACAAGCACCAACTACACTAGACTTGTATGATATTTTACGTTTTTGATATTTGTAAAATGCGTAAAACAAGACCAGACTATGTAAAGAATGGTATCACATGACACTGACTTCAACTGCCTCAACATCACTAGCTACACTAGGTTTGTTTGATATTACGTTTCTGATATTTCTGTAATGTGTAAACTAAGACCAGTCTGATCTATATAGCAATGGTTAGTACACAATGGTATCATGTAGCATTGGACTATATTCCAATTGAAATACACACTCTCCTGTGGAAGATTTTGGAACTATCTTCCACAGGGGGAGTATGTTTTTCAAATGTAACTGGTCAGGGTTAATCATTTTGAAACCCATACTCCCCTGTATTATGATTTTACCTATATCTTCCACAGCTGGAGTAAGAATTTCAAATAGAAGTCACCCAATTGTCTATTCTATTCAAAACTCATACTCCCTCTGAGAAAAACATTAGCTAAATCTTCCACAGGGGTAGTGTGGATTTTAAATGGAATAGCCCATTGAGTTCCATTATATAATGCCAGCTAGGCACCATGGGAACGCCTATATAGTGAGCATTAAATTAGCTGACATGAAGGAATTCTATGTACCAGCCATTATCAATATAGCACTCAATCTACTGCATACCAATCACACTCATTTCCATACCATGGCCATTTGTAGCCTACTTTTTATTAGTGTTGCCATCGCCTCTTGTTAGCCACCCAAATGGGCTGCTTCCGTGCTTGCTATGAATAAAAAAATTTATGACACGAGTTGCCGTTTGGGCTACTTGGGCAATCGTCAAATCACGGTAGGCTTTTAATGTGTCAGTTTGGTCAATATTGGGCAATTTAGCCACAAAATCTGCTTTTCAGATCCAGAAAAGATTTTGGCCTTTCTTTGATGACATGGTTTAATCTCCCACACAGTGGGTATAGATTTTAAATGTAATCCACCATTTAGGCAACCTGCATTTGAAACCTTATACACCCCCTGTGTGGAAGATTAAGGACATGTCATAATGGATATCAACTGGGAAAGCCCATTATGATTATTTGCTGCTAATTAATTAATTTTCTGCCAAGTTTAGTCTTTTCCAGCAATTTGATACATATATTTAGACCTAAATTTGAGATATTTTACTCCTTAAATAGCAATAAACGATGACAATTTACTGCTACCTGAAAATATGCCAATTAATCGGTTTTCCTCTCAATTGGGTGCTTTTAAGCAATTTTCCTGTTATAATACACCCAAATTCTAGAAATTGGGAACATTAATTCCATGAGTCCTAACTGCTGATTGGTTACAAGAACACTGCTATGATTTATTGAGCCAATCAGCAGCCTGGTAAGAATGGTGGTAGGTCCAAAGAGGATTGAGCTCAAATATCTAGAAGCTGTATTTCAATTGGTCTCTCAAATGAATATTCTACAAAATGAACCAATCGCAAATGCTGTAAGAAAGGCAGTAGTTCTAACATCACTAAATTTTGGGCTACTTGAGATCTCTTACCAAGGCCAAATCATGGCACCATGGCACAGAGAACTTGTGGCAACGCTGCTTTTTATTAGCACATTACATGGCTCCCACTTAGCAAGATGTATGAGACTAATATAGGGAGCAGATGGGCTACCACAGACTACTACCATCAAATCACCATTAACGCTGACATCTATATGGGCTATTCCAGTTGAAGTCCACACTACCCCTGTGGAAGATTTTGGAAATACCTTCAGGGAGTAAGTTTTTCAAATGTAATTGTCAGAGTTAATCTTTTTGAAACTCATACTCCCTCTGTATTATGGTATTACCTTTATCTTTCACAACTGGAGTGAGTATTCCAAATGGAAGTTATCCAATTGTCTATTCTATTTGAAACTCATACTCCCTCTGCAGAAGATTTAAACTAAATCTTCCACAGGGGTAATGTGGATTTTAAATGGAATAGCCCAATTTGTGTTCGGTATAAATATATGCTAGACTCCAATTCCAGCTTAGCAAGATGTATGAAAGTAATACATGGAGATGTGTTTCCAAAGCCAAACATCAAATCACCATTAACGCTGACATCTATATTGTGTTTGGTACAAACACGCCAGACTCCAGTTCCAGCTTAGCAAGATGTATTAAAGTGATACATGAAGATGATGTGCTTCCAAAAACATCAAATCACCATTAATGCTGACATCTATAGTATTGTATTCAGTTCCAGCTAAGTAAGATATATGGAGTGGGCTAATCCAGTTGAAGCACACACAACCCCTATGAAAGCCATAATCTCCCACACAGGGAGTGTGAATTTCAAATGGGGTTACCTGTATGGGTGACTCCCATTTGATATCTACACTCCCTGTGTGGAAGATTAAGGTCATGTCTTCCATAGGGGTGTATGGATTTCAATTGGAATAGCCCAATACATGAAGATAGTGGGTTTCCAAAGATAATGAGCATCATATCAACATTAACTCTGACACCTATATTGTGATTAGTACAAAAAACTCCAGACTTCAGTTCCAATTGAAACTCCCTGGGTAAGGAACTAACTGCTTAACTGTCTTGGTACCCACTACGAGAACCATGGAAGCTGATCATGTTGGCTTATTGTGATATGGATAGGATGTATGTAGCTGAAAGTCCCTGATTGTTGCTAAATGATTGATATAGTATGTCTTGGGCCTCAGCAGTCAGCAAATTCCTGTAAAGTGTGCTTTGACTTGTGGGTTTGTGCTTATACGTAGCGCACTACATGGGACGTCTAATTTGGTCCCATAGCGCTAGCCTATCGGTGCCCTAAACTAATAGGTACCAATGTCTCTATCTCGTGCCCTTAATATTTGCACATTCTGTTTTTATTTAAAAGCAACAAGGTAACACTATGCAAATGTTAATTATTATGCCTGATACAATTTATATTTCATCACCGAAGTATGAAAGAGTTGTTGGTATCTAACCGGGCACCGATAGTGCAACAGGGCCAAAGTAGATATGCTGCCTCATGGGTTATCCATACACTTATTTTAGTTACACTAACCTGCAATGACTGGGACTGTTTGTACTGGTTCCTTAGTCTTTTTAGGTTCTACAAACACAGTTGTCATGACTTCTGGTTCTGGCACCTCAGGGGTTGCAGTAGGCTCTGGTACTGGATCTGTGGCAGGCTGTTGCTCTGGTTCTGTTGGGTCTTCTGCTACCATGGCGGCAAGGGTCTGCATGAAATCGCTGTCCTGTTCCTGTTCTGTATCCATCAACAGTTCATCTGAATATAATAAATTGCACCAAAATTGAACCATAGGAATGTTGCTGATAGCAATTGATAAGAGAAAGTGATGCATGCTGGGAATGAAAAGGGCTCAAATTAGCTGATTAGGTGATGAATTTGATAGCTTTTGGTCCCTTTTCATTCCCAGCATGCATCATGTTTGCCTAATGATTGCTATCAGCAATATACCTTCATCCCTGTACAATGGGCTATTTGAAATATATATACCCCCTATGAAGACATTGTCTTAATATCTAACACTGGGGGTGTAGATTTGAACCCTATTTGAAATTCACAATTCCTGTTTGGAAGATTCAGGAAACGTTTTCTGTAGAGGGTGTGTGGAATTCAACTGGAACTGCCAACCCCATGAATATTAACACTTTCCTAGGCAATCCACACAACATTAAATTCTGCACTAGGCAAGATTTTAGTATCATCTTCTCTCCCTTTCTTAACCTCTCATATTTTGGCTCCTTGACACGGGTCCATGTGGCACTATTGTAAATCTAGGCCTGTTCTTACCATAATTTCATCCACTGAATACCAAATGGTATCCTCATTGAAAGATTCAATATTCCTGTAAAATTTTCCACAAACAAACTGGAAGGAATGAATATTTATTATGAGGAAGACTGTTCCCAAAATGAGGTGAAGCTTGTGCCTACTGACACAACAAATCAAGAGGCATCACCATATTTTATCAATGTGCAACATTTAGGCTATTCCTGTTGAAATCCATACACCCCCTATGGAAGACATGACCTTAATCTCCCACACAAGGGGTGTAGATTTCAAATTGAGTCACCCCTTCAAGTAACCCCATTTGAAATTGACACTCCTGTGTGGAAGATTAAGGTCATGTCTTCCATAGGGGTGTATGGATTTCAACTAGAATAGCCCTTTGTCTACTCTTATGTGAAACAGTGGCATCACACCTCTTCAGTTAAGTCCCTCTTCAACTCTTCCCAACTCACCCAATTTGCCCTGGACCTGTGCATATATATCCGGCAGCTTTCTCAGCATATCTACGCATTCCTGTACATTTGCATCCATATCTCTCAAGGCCTGCAATAATGGCTGCTTCAAGTCATCTGCTATCTCTGGATCCACCTCTCTCATATGTTTGAAGTGGTTAATGCGATGTTGCCTGTCCTTCTGGGTGGCTTTCAAGTGCCTCTGAAGGGCATGCAGGATCTTCTTGGCCTGAAAGATGGTGATAAAAGAGAATAAAAAAATAAGATTAATTTATTTGTCATTGCTTTTAGAAAACACCATGTCCTTCAAGCAAAGCTTTAGCTAGAGACCCGTCCGGCCATCATTTGGATCGCCTGTCACAAGAATGGACAGCCTACAAAAAGCTAAAGCCGTCCATAATGCAGTCCAAAAAAAGCCTTTTACGATACATAATCGTGTTGAATATTACGGACCACTGTTAGGAGCCTCTAAATGTCTATAAAAAGGTTACAACCCACTGTTAGGAGCCTCTAAATGTCTATAAAAGGTTACAAACCACTGTTAGGAGCCTATATGTCTAAAAAAGGCACTTTATGATGTGCTTTCACAAGTACAACCTTCAATGGGCACCATTTTTTTTAAGCTTCCTAGTTTGGTGAATAGCTGGATTTCGGCCGTTGGATCCCAGACTGGCATGTACGCTCTACTTTCAAATCCTGACTAATGTCATGCCCTCAAGTACCCATCACAAATTATTGCAGAATCACTGATTATTGTAGATAGCCCTAAACCTTCCCAACTTGGCAGATAATACACAAAGAGGTTCCAGATTCCCCCTCACCCCTCTCTTCCTCATACACTGCATTGACATTACCCGTTACTAGAAAATTAACACCACATTCAACAATATACCTTTCGACACCCCCACACTGCTTCCCAAGGGAGTCATTACTCTCTTTATGATCTGAAAATGTTGAATTGATCATGATTTTCACTTTTGCGACACCCCCACATAAACGCATAGTTACAAGAAGCATACTTCAAAAGCAATAATTTTCACATGATTGTTTTTTGTGTTACAACAGTTTTGCTCAGTTTTTACTAAATTGCATTCAACATAGACAATTTTATTATTTTTTTTTTTTTTAACAAAATGGTGCAAAAGCGTTAAAATTTATACTGTGAGAGAATATGCAATCATGACTGTAGCAGATTCAACCCATCGTAGAACATTTTTCAAACAAATTCAGGCTACCAGGCGATCATGCAGATCACATCGTCATCATCCCTATATCTTTGTGTCAAAAATTGCTGTGATAGTACAGCGAATCCTCTCTTTTTTCAACAGCTACGCATGGCGATTTTGTTCGAGATAGGCCGAGCGACTCGGGCTAAGCATACCATGACTATCATATGAGATACAACTGAGTTTCTATATTCTACACATTATTACGATTTGTGCATGCTCTAGTACCCCATATGATGTTTCTATTACAAGAAAAATCGATTTGTTTTCAGGTAAAACCAGGGTTTTGTTTCCAGTACACTAACTCGAAAAGCAATACACTAATTAGCGGAGCCTTGCAGCTTGCTGTTGATATCTTTTACTGCATTTTATAAGTAAAGATTTTGAAATCCAAAGTAAAAATTGTGATATATTTAATTGTGAGAATTACAATTATACTTTATAGGTATAAAGGAACACGTTTAGCCCATTCAGTTAAGTTCCAGGTGCAAGTCCTATAACACAATGCAGATGTAAACTTTCTTTATCTATGTTAATAATAGAATATTGATTTCAACAGAGTATTGAGCTGTATGGAAAAAATATTTATAATACAGGGTGTTGACACTGTGCAGATCACACTAAAGACAAGGTAAAGATGATTGACCGGGTTATCTGCTATAGCTGAGATTACCTGTGTAGTGTGTACTGTGAACTCAAGTAGTCCAGTGATATAATTCTCGACCGGTAATCGTGAGGTCCGGGGTTCAAACCCCACTGAGTCCTGATTTTTTTCTGCTCTCTCAATTTATTGTAAGTCAGTTTGCCTAACTTGCCTTAGCTTCATAAAGTCATTCAAATCATAATTCTTTGGCTTGCATCATTTATTTCCTATCCTCACATATATTAATTATGTCTCACATTGTCTTACGCCCTGCCAGGGTGAAGCAGATAGGCTGCCTCCTTTCTTCAAAATTTACGCACTGCGAAAATTACCTCTTTCACAGTATATCAATATTAAATGCTATCACCGCTCTCAAACCAACCTGTCACTATTAACCCCATGTGAGAACTACCTGCCGATTGGCCAAAAAGAAATTTTCATTATCAATTGGACCAATCAGCAACATTGTTAGAATAATTTCACCACACAAAAAAAAATTGGGGTGAATTATTTACAAAGCATCATTCTGATTGGTGATTAAAGTGAAGATAACATGTAATTGACCAATCAGTGGCAATGTTAGATCGGCAGGTAGTGCTCAGGGAGTTAAAATAAAGATTGTGTTACACTATCGAGCGGATACATTAAACATTATCCACCTTTGCAAACATTAACTGTTAAATATCAGTAGTTCAATGAGAAATGAGCTCCATAAGTGAGTAATTGCTGCCATGGGAAAATCCTCCATTACTGAAATTCTACTCATTTTCATATCTGAGTGATAATCAGGGATGTATGACATCCGCACTGCAAAATTTGTGTTGTAATAGCTTTTTTCTCTGAGTTTTCTACAAAATTGTCAATTTCATGTAAAAACTCTGATTTTTGGGAGTGGCATTCTTTTCCATAATCTGTATCTTCAATTACCGTAAAAACTCGATAGTTAGCATATGTGCTTACTATCGAGCGCTTTTAAAATATGCAAACATGAAGAGCCCCATCCAAAAAAGTGTAAAGGGTTTTGAGCAAATCATTGATACATACACATAGCTATATATGAACAAGTAAACCTGCAAATGTGTGTCTCAATTAGCTCAGTTGGTAAAGCACCGGACTTTGGTACAATTTCATGTTTTCAAAAGCGCTCGATAGTAAGCATAGATGCTAACTATCAAGTTTTTACGGTATTTTGTTTCTTTGTTTTCTTTCCATACATGTAGGCCAACGTGCAAAAAATGTTTCAAACTATTCTGTACAAATTAGAAAAAACAAGTTTTGTACAATGCATTTTCTGCACACACAAATCATACACCCTAGTGATAATACATTATCAGCCTGCCAAGTCAAGTTTTCAAACTGATCAAGCCAAACCCCATAGCACATGTTGCATGAGACTTCCTCCCAACATTTGTTCCTTCCGCATGAAATATATCACATCTCTATTTATATTAGACATCCTGTCTCCTCAGAAGACAAAAACAGAATTTTCTGTGAAAAACCATCAACAGCTATGAATGACAAACTATTATCTTGTCATTCGTTTGTCAATACATGTCAACATGTACATCTCTAAATTAAGACTTCACAGTGTTATGGTTGAAATGAAATTCTCTATGACTGTTTTTTCCCTTCAATATCTGGGCTGTAAGGATGTGTGTCATTCGATGATCCCCTTTTTAAAGCTGCTGTCAGAGATCCCCGAAAAGGAGTAAAATATTTTTAAAAATTTGGAAATGGCTTAAAAGTGACAAAAAGAACGAAAATGGCAGTGTTGAAAATATAAGCTTCATTCATTAACATGTAGCTACAAGTGTCTGATTTTCAATGATTTTCTGAATCACTGATACTGTCTTGGCGTAACATCATAGGGGCACAGGGGGGAAGGGGGGCACCAATCCACCAAATCCAATAGGAAAATTGCTGAAAATGGCTTGTGCCCCCCCCCACCCCCAAATCAGACATGGCGCCCCTCAATCATGGTTCCCCCCCCCACGTATAGGATGACTCACGCTACACCACTGTCTTGCCCAATATCTCCATCCCTATGGAGTACTAGGCTACTAGCCACTGCAATATTTTAGATTTTAACCCCCCCAAAAAAAAAAAAAAAAAATCCTGGCTATCAAGGTAGGAAAATTTGATGTCCAAAACTGTAGAAAGCTGACTGTTTGTCAAGTCATTCAGCCCACACTTGAACATGTTATTATTGCATAGTCTCTAAATTAATATTTTTTCCATGTCTTTCTGATATGATCGAGGGTCATTAGTTCACCCTCTAATCACTGAATTCATCTCGCCTGCAAAATGTCAGAATCATAAAAACTTTGCTGCTATCAAGATCAACCTTACAACCCACACGTAATATTAATGTTCATTTTAGCTAGCACATCAATATGGCTGATCAGCATGATCTATTATAGTGCCTAGCACAACTACTAGGAGCTCTCTTCATTGACATTATAATTCTGAACTTCTGAATGCATGGTTTTCAGAAAACATCAATATACATAAGAATAACTTACGCAAGAGCTTTTTCAACAGGCTTTTTCATCATGATCTGTGAAAATTAATTTAGATTCCTGTCCCCTAAAAAGAGATTTTACAGTTTAAATCTGGTCAACCAGACATAACTGTATTTGATGAACAAACCATCATTGAGAATGAAACCTTCGGTTCGTCTGTCAAAAATAGGAATGTCTGGTTGACCACATTCAAATTAGAATTTCATCATACATGAATGAGAATTAATCTACACACTTTGATTGTACAGTTGTCATTTCAAAGCTGTTATTCTAATATTTTGTACTGAAATCGACTCCAGCAAGCTGCAATTGTCCGATACGTCACCCATTGAGAAAATTGAAACATTAGCTATTAACAGTACTAAACTAATCTGTGGCCACAGATTAGGATGTTCTGAGTGAATATCTAACCTAACTAGAAATGATTATGCATAATTGCGTATCTTTTGGTTGATGCAATGCTGTAGGGTTACTCATACACATGCAGTTAATGCATAATTACACCTTTATAAGGTGAAACCACAGCCTCTGAGTTTTCTTGAAAATACGACCTGATGCAATCCAATTCAATCTGTATAACATTGGCAATAGCGAATTTGTAATAGGTAAAAATAAGGTGTAAAATTAATTTTAAAGGTAAAACTAGAATTACGCAATTCGTAATTAAGGTGGCCCCACACAAAGGTATGTAAATAATATGCAAATTAGCTCATTAATATTCATAAATATGCAAATTACATGACACAAAACTATCAGTGAACCATACCAAGTTTGAAGTTGATCAGTTATTGCATTTAAGCTGCAGAGTGGATTAATGAAATATAGGCAAAATATGCAAATAAGTTCATTAATATTCATAAATATGCAAATCACATAACACAAAACTATACAGCACATCGTGCCACCATATCCAACCGGGGTGAATTATTTGCAAAGCTCCATTCTGATTGGTGATTAAAGTGTCAATATCATGTAATTGACCAATCAGAGGCAATATTAGAACAACAGGTAGTACTCGAGGGGTAAAACAAGTGACTATCCATTCCCAATTCCTACTCAGTATCACTTTAATTGATTTATATCAATTTTATAACATACAAATAATATATTTCCTCTGCCAGGATTATTTTAAGCTGTTACATGATTTATTAATCATATTGACTATAACTGTGATACGAAGACCGGATTTCCTACAACCTGGGGGTGACCCTTATCAATGATTAATTGATTCCTCCAAAATGAGCTTCCATATTTTAAAAATATTTAACAAATAGAAAATAAATACAAGGTAAAATTTTTTAAGCATCAGGCATTCTGATAGGCAAAATATTGGATTTTGTGAACACATAGCATTTCTGGAGCACTAGGGTTAGGGTTATAATTAGTAGTACTCCAGGATTTACATGTAGACTCAGGGTTGTTCTCCTCCTAATGTGTTGACGATCAATATCTGAATGTTGCTACTGATAGACCAGACCATTACTTTTGTATATACACACTGCTGTCACCTCATCTTTGCATCCACAACACATTGACATTGCCATGGTTCAAACCCCCAACCTTAAGATTGTGTGTTGAAACCTGTAGCATTGCACTGATTGTATACTTTTAGCTTTGTGTCCTCCTTTACAAATTGTAATCAATTTTTGTGTGAAAATAAAGCAGTCATAAAAATTGACCAATGAAATGGCATATTTGATTACCTTCAATTGGGCAATATTGACAATTATATACATCCTGTATGGGATAATGACTGCCCTGTGACTATGACTGTAGGATTATGGGGCTCAAATGCCTCTCTACATGAGATTTTAATATTGGTTATTAGAAGATTCGTTTCACTTTTTAGAAGAAGGCATTAGAAATTCTACAGTAAAACATGAGCATATTTTGATATGTAACAGTTTGTCCACTTTGAAGTACGAAGTAAGGTATGCACATTTTGCGTAAGCGTATCGTGCAAAGCGTATTAAGACGTTCATGTATTTGTTTGTGCACCTAGCAGTGTGTTAATTCCTTTTGACATTACAGTGTGCCGAAACTGTGTAATTTACTGTGTACTTTACTTTGTACTTCAAAGTGGACAAACTTTATTTTGTTTATGGATGAGAAGATCAAAGTGGACAAACTTTATTTTGTTTATGGATGAGAAGATGATAGAGGGCGGGTATTGAACTGAAGGCATATAGATAATAACATCACTGCTCTTCTCCATCTGACTCATTAGCTCAGTTGGTAGAGCATCGGTCCGGTGATCCGAAGGTCCCAGGTTCAAATCCTGGATGGTCAGTGAAATGTTTTCACTGGCTGTCATTTATGAATGTGGAGACTTGTGTTAAAAACCTTTCTCATATTTATTTTGTTTCTTTTTTCCTTCCTTTTGTTTGATCATTCATTCAGTTGTTTGTTTGTTTGCACATACATTAAAAACAAAATTCATTTGGGTATACATTCATTCATTTATTTGCTGTTTATTGAGCATGGGCATCCCAAACAAAGCCAAAGACTTCCAAACCAATAGCATGTGAAATCTGCTCTTTGCACCTCTGTCCAAAAGCACCCCCTACCCCTCCATCATGAATTGCGAGCATCTTTGACAAAGTGCATCAAGTATAATTATAGCTACACCACTACAAATAAACGTACAATGTTCACCAATTTCACAAGTCCAAGAAAAGAAGCAAGTCACAGCAAAAGGCCACTGACCTCACACAAGGAGTGACTTACATTTAAAACCAGGGATGCCCTAACAGAAGCTGCTCACCTATGTCAAAATAAATGCAAGCCTATACACCCATGCAGCCTCATTCCCATTGACAAAGTCCAATGATGAACATATACCAATGCAATCTTGCAACTTGACATTATGTTGGTGGGTATGAGTTTTCACATACCCAATATCAATTGTGGCATTGCTATGACTCAACATAAGAACTGACATACATCTATCTATCAACGTGTTGCCGTATCAACTGGCGTACGCACAGGTGATCACAGCCACATCACAGAGCCTGCAGGACAGTAATAATATGCTTCTGTTGTCCCAACAGTTATTGAATCATTCAGTCATGTCTGACGGCGTCCGTCCCTTCACACCACCCTGGCAAAATCCCTAGACATTGCAATCAACAATCGCTATCCATCATGGTGGGATGTTATGTCCAGAAGGGTCTTCCATACAAAAGACAGTTCAGTGATTTGCTGATGAAAAATCACTGTTGGACATGTTCAAATTAATCCTATGAGAACTACCTGCCGATTGGCCAAAAAGAAGTTTTCATTATCAATTGGCCCAATCAGCAACATTGTTAGAATAATTTCATCACGCAAAAAAATTGGGGTGAATTACTTGCAAAGCTCTATTCTGATTGGTGATTAAAGTGAAAATATCATGTAATTGACCAATCAGAGGTAATGTTAGATCGGCAGGTAGTGTACAGGGGGTTAAAAGAGGTTCAACTTTTAACTTGCACATGGTTAGCCAAGATCAGTTTTTGGTTGTCCTACAGATTATTTGGTTGCTTGCAGCGCAGAATAAGAACAATTACAAGGGATGATTGGAAGGCTGGTTTCTCACTTATTAATTCAATCAGGTTAATGTTCTGCTTGCTATCCACAGGGGTGTGAGTGACCACAGATAAAAAAATCTGAAAAAATCTGAAAAAGTCTGAAATTTGGCAAGCTCCTATACTTTTGTACAGAGAAAGTGTAGAAAAAGAGATAAATATCAAGATCAAAAAATCTGAATTCAGATTTTAATCTAAACTCTCACACCCCTGTATCCATAGGCTTCAACATAAAAAGTTTTGAGAAATTTTCTCAAAATATCAAGAGCTATCTTTAAAACCACTGAACCAATACAAGGCTTGTTTGTACTCATTTTTATGCATGTTTCATGCCGATTCCAAATATAGCCATGCAAATTTACAATTCTGAATTTTTTTAATTAAAAAGAAAATTGAAACTTGTTGTCTGCAGTCGACACCCACAAGGAAAGTGTTAAGAATGGCTTTACCATAATCTACCATTTACATCAGATGTTATCCGAACTTATCTCTGCCGGATTTTCATTATTTTTTCATGTTAAATAACTAATAACCTGCACATTAATTTTCTGTTGCCTGCCACTTATTTTAGTTGTCTTATAAGGCCAACAACAAACCACAACACTAATTTTGAATACCGATACACAGTCCTGATAAGCACTTTTGCTACGCTTGTGTATGATATCTTAAGCAATGTGGGAAATGCTAATTAATTAGATCAAGCATATCTAATTGACAATGGGTGCACATCAGGTACAGCCCAGAATGTTAATCTTAATCCATGAAACATAACATTAATGTCACATGAAATTATCACCAATTACAGGGTGGGACTATAATAATAACATTGGACGATATTTCACCAAAACAGGCAGACTTAGTGACTTCACATGATTGTGTGGGTGTGTCTGTGTGTTTATAAACACCAACAAACAAGGACAAACACATGATAAATCTCTGAGCAACAGTGGATGCACAGGATGTCCACGGTACACAAATGGTATTTCTAGGTATAAAACACCATAAGAAAGCCATATAGCTACTGACTGCATCTGCCGATATAAGGTCAGTCCACAAACACAAGAGAAATCTCTGTGCAACAGTGGATGCACAGGATGTCCACGGTTCACAGATGGCGTTTCTAGATGTAAAATGCAGTAAGAAAGCCATATAGCTACTGATCACATACTGCCGACATAGGATCAGTCCACAAACACAAGAGACATCTCTGTGCACCAGTGGACACACAGGATGTCCACGGTTCGCAGATGGCATTTATAGATGTAAAATGCCATAAGAATGCCTCATAGTTACTGACCGCATCTGCAGAAATATAGGGTCAGTCCACAAACACAAGAGAAATCTCTGTTCAAAAGTGGACGCTCAAGATGTCCACGGTTTGCAGATGGTGTTTCCGGATGTAAAATGTCAGGGTCAGTCCACACTTGGATAGTAAAAACTTAACTATGCCACAAGATGAAAGAAACAAGTGTGTGTATGGATAGTACATATAATATAGTGTTTTTATCATCCTCATTTGCCATCAGTTACACCTACGGGTGTCTGGGGTGTGTTTGTGCATGTATTACTTATGCAACCACACATGTTCTTGCAACGTGGCATGTACATGCCTACATACACACATGAATACTAACTATGCAAGTCAAGTTTACACCTTTAAACATTCTCTAAAGGTCACTTGCAAATTGCCAAAAGACTGTCTACAAAACATCTCGGCAAGTCACCTTATTTTTTTACCCGATGTCAAATTCAGCGACAATATCGGACAATCCACCGCAACACCTTGGTGTTATTCTTGCAATTATTGAATCCCTCAACCATGACTGAAGGCATCTTTTCACCTTCACTATGGACCACAATGGCCTCATCCCAATGGCATAGCTCAATAACCTCAATTAAACAATCATAGTGAAAAATTTGACCTAAAGTTTCAGAGTATGAGTATTTGTACCCAAATTTTCAAAGGTCATTCAATGAATGTGCAATGTATTGGGGTTATAGAACTGTGCCTTGATAGATGAGCATGTTGTGGATCCTAGTGCTTCCTGAATTTACTAACATTCTCATCTATCATGACACAGTCCTTTAACCCTTATACACTATGTACATTCAAAGACTGACCTTTGCAAGTAGTGGGTACAAAAACTCATACCCCTCACCTTGAGGTCAAATTTGGAGCTATGACTGAAAATGAAGGTTTTTGAACTGTGCCGTTGGGTATGGCACTATTTTGGCTCATCGCCTGGACAAAATCCCCCAGACACAACACTCAACTATGATCTAAATTTACACCACCGTGGCAAAATCCCCCAGACGTTACAATCAACAATGATAAAGAATTGTAAAGAGTTTTCGATCCAGCGTTACGCGAGAGCCAGTGATCTGCACCCACGGGCGAACTCCTAGTCAATAGTCAGTGGGCCCATCATTAGGTTAACCTGGTTGAGGCCTATATAATATGCATGCATGTTTTCTTTTTCATCAGTTTCCATTTTAGAGGTTCATGACTTATGCCATAGACAAATCAACTTGTCACTGTCACATTTGAATCATTCGCATGTTTGTCTTGTGTGCATTTGTTTGTGTGTTTTTCACACCAAATGGGAACTTCATGACAAGCGGGGTTATCCCCAGTAGTCAAACAATCACAGCATGCAGCACATTGAGCACAACCCCCTATTCTAATAATTGAGATTTTAAAACTGGGGACCTCTAGGGGTTATGATATGCAAAAACTTGAACCATGTGAAAAAAAAATTGACAAAAACTTGAACTGTGTTTTTGTCCCCAGTTGGCCAACAGTTGTCCCCAGTTGACACACTGAGCTTACAAGGGTGTGTGTGTGTATAGATGCGCTTACACAAAAGGCGTTTGTCATTGCCACTCAACCTTACAAGAAGATCAGTGATTTCTCTGTTGATATCAGGAATAAAACTTAAAGAAAAGCTGCTACCTCCAACATAAGAGAGTGTTTACGTTCCAGGCATGACAAATTTTACGCGCTCACGCATACGTGTGGGGGTGTGTTTGCGTATACGCTACTGGAATGTGGATTCATCACCTATTAACAACGCTTGGCTCCTGTATAAAGGTATAGGAAGAGTTGTTGAAAAATGCAATTATCAACTTCCTTGACTCATTTCCTATAAGATCAATGTATTGATACAAAGTACATTACAGGTTTTTTTTAAATTCAAATCCGTATCTGATTAGCTACAATATTTTCTATTAATGAAAACACCTTTAAATCTTTAATTCTGCAGCTTGCCTAGCTGGGTGCGGAAATTGTTCCGTAATAAAGTTGATTTCAAACAAAATGCATAAAATGAAATCTAAATACTCATCTGTTGATTCACGGTCTCAAAGTATGAATAAATAACGACAATTCTGTATTTGCTCAAATGAATAATTTACGCCATATGTAATGCTATAGCTGCAGTTAAATATTTTTAGCTGATATTTTCAACCTACACTTATTTTCACATCTTTTTAACACTCGAGCCACAAATTGGGCTATTTCGTTTAAAATCAACACCACCCCTGTGGAAGATTTTGGAAATGTCTGCCACAGGGGCAGTATGTTTTTCAAATGTAATGGTCAGAGTAAATAATTTTGAAATATACACTCCCTCTGTATTATGGCTTTTCCTATATCTTCCACAAAAAAAAAAAAAAAAAGCGCAGTGATTTATAGTGCGCTACGCACAGGCACAACGCCTAGACGTTGATCCACAAGCCTCAGCACACTTTACAGCAGTGAGTATTTCAAATGGAAGTTACCCAGTTGCCTATTCTATTCCAAATTTATACTCCCTCTGTGGAAGACTTTAGATAAATCTTCCACAGGGGTAGTGTGGACTTCAAATGGAATAGCCCAATACTGGAAAAAAATGCTGGCACACAAGCCTTGAAATAAGCAGGCATCCAGGAGCCATTTACCCAATGGTCATAACATTTTGGCTCCTGGTCCATACCAAAATCATGTGAACCAAGCTCTCTGTTTCATTTTTCCAATAGAGCCTGTTAGTTAATTCAGGTTTTGTATTTAACATGTACAATTAACATTTAAATGACTCCTAGCTCTTTTAAAATGGCGCCTGGTTCACTAGATAATCACAGGACTAGGAGCCATTTTTTCCAAAAATCTGGTCAGGGTTAATCATTTTGAAACCCATACTTCTCCTGTATTATGGCTTTACCTATATCTTCCACAGCTGGAGTGAATATTTCAAATGGAAATTATCCAACTGTCTATTCTATTCAAAACTCATACTCCCTCTGTGGACGACTTTAGCTAAATCTTCCACAGAGGTAGTGTGGATTTCAATTGGAATAGCCCATTGCATGCCTGTTCCACTCACCTTTCCAACGTTGATAGGGCATACGTTTCAATTGTTTAATTAGTACAAATGTGTCAACTATTTTCAACCAATCAATCAATCAATCAATGTTTGCAACAAATGGATCAAATTGTGCCGTAATTTCTACATGTACTAGGATCCACAACATGTTCATCTACCAGGGGCACAGTTCTTTAACCCCAATACATTTGTACATTTATTGAATGACTTTTGAAAATGTGGGTATCAAAACTCATACTCTGTAACTTGAGGTCAAATTTTGCACTATGATTGTTTAATTGAGGTTATTAAACTGTGTCATTGGGATGAGGCCATTGTGGCCCATAGTGATACATTCATTGATATGAAATTATAATGTTGCAAACTATTTTCACCAAAGAATTGGATTAGACTTGCAATAATAACAGACTTGTTGAAATATGCATGAGCGCATCACAAGAAGATTGCTTAACAACTTGCTCTAGATAAAATCACGATCTCGTCATCCCACAGCTCCCAGCTCCATCCACGCATACCCAACTCACGATTTACTAGCCCAATTGGGTGATTTTTAAAGTATATCCCGCAGCTCCCAGCTCCATCCCTGCATACCCAACCCATGCTTTACTAGCCCAATTGGGTGATTTTAAAGCATATCCTGGCAACTATTGACAATTTTCTGCCCCTTATAAATCAGTGTTGACATAAATATTAGGTGACATGTCAACACTAGCCCCCACTACATTCAGTTTATATTTAACCCATAGAAACCAATGATGAAAAGAGAAATTGTGGGACTTTTCGGTGCTTTGACCCACAACTTGGGCTAAAATATTGGCAACCCTGACTTCATCTCAGACGTTCCTCATCCACATGTTAACAGCATCTTCAACATATCATATCCAATTATCATTTTGTTTTCTTATTTTTCAGTTAGAAGCAATGGGACACAAAGATAACAGCTCGACTCGTATACAGACTATATCAAAATGATTGGTACCACGGCAGTTTGCAGTGATTATGGGCAACGCTGTCAAAGTGAAACGTAATGTTAGATACACCTGCGTTGATGGTACATGTTAGCAATGGCCATAAAACTATAAATACTGACTACTTCAAGAGGATCCAATGTTGCATTTGCGAGGAAGCAGTCTTGTCAGTCAATATTAGAGGACTGATGGGCACCAATCATTTTGATGCACCCTGTACATTAGTAATAAGGTTCAAAGTCGCAAGTGTTATTCCCAGAGTCACACTATGTTCATAACACAAACATTTTTCTTACACCATACTATTTTGGGTTCTCCATGAAATCTGTTTTCTGAAACATCAGAATTTTGTTTTTCATGCAAGTGACAAAAACAGAACACTTGTCCATGTTAGCTTTGCTCCAAAGCCGACCTATTTTCCATCCAATTGAAAGAAAAAAAAAAAAAAACCATGCCATATGCCCTCTGACACATAGTAAGCTGCGCCTCGGTGAGTGGACTTGAGCGGTTGGTGGGTGGGGTAGACCAATATCTGTGGGTAGACAGTAATACTGCATAGTGGTCTTACTTGTTGATGACAGGGAAGTGCTGGTTGGTGACTTATATAGTTATATAGCTTGCCTAGTGATAGTGTACCTTGCCTTCGGCAAGCTCTGTACTAGGAGTGGTATTAATTTTTTACAGAATGATCTAACCAGGCAGGGATTGGCCTTACGTTTTCTTTACTAGTCACTTGCTTGGGTTTATTTTACTCAGGGATCACTGGATCTTCTAAGGTACTGCAAGGGCTCTGATCAAGAGCTAGTCCATGTATAAAAGGTTACAGATTGTGCATGTTGTTCATTCTCATGCCACAGAGTCCTGAAATATTGCAAGTCTTGGAAGCCTACATAATTTTTGATGAAATCCCACAAATTATATTTATTGTTTCCCCAAAAATATACATTTCCTACAACATACGCTAACTATATTTTGAAATCTCTAAGCCACATAATAAGGTGCATGCAATTCTCTGAAAAGTGCGCTTTCTTCTTTAACACAATCGGCTAATTTATCCTGACACTCATGTTGACAACGGCAAATACTGCATAATTTTACATTCTTATGAATATGATAAGGACTATGTTTTGCTGCAAATTGTTTGTTTTCCTATTTCAACAAGGCACCAGAGACAGAATGTCCAAAGTTGACTACAATTTGAGGATGCTATAGTTCTATAAAAGTGTGTTAAGTAGGGTATGTCTGTTCATTATAAAGTGCATTATAATTGTGTAAAAATCATATAATGTTGCTTTAAAATAGTTCTTAGACCTCGGGGGGGGGGGGGGGGTAGATGGGTGTCTTTTATAGTGGGAAGGGGTGTATGGGCATGGGTGGCTATGGGGGTAACATTTTTAGGTTCTCGTCTAGCTCCATGCATGGGTTACTTATTTGAGTGAACTGGTTTAGAAAATGGCTAATTTACTAATATGTGATGCGATCAAGCAAAATCAGTCAGAACTCGGAAATATTGATTCTGAGATACATGTATAGCCACACAAAGGAAATACTGAGTTCCGACTGATTTTGCTTGATCGCATCACATATTAGTATTTTACTACCAAACAAAATATAAAAATCCCCTTTTAGCACACACAAAAAGTTTTGCAAACATAGTTAAAGCAGAAATAATGTCAAACTTTAAAAGATTTCTTTATTTTCAGGTTTCTTTTGCAAAACATTTTTCATTGTTTTAAATATATATATATATATATTAACACTCACAGGATTCTTTTGTTTAACATGATTTATGGGACCATATTTGGCTTTCAAAATCAATAAACAAAAAGCACTTTAAAAAAGTACATCTCGGATATTTTTCCTAGATTTCTATTGACTTTGTATGCCATTAGGGAACGTTGTCTTGAAATAAAACTGCCACTTTACTGTCCACACTGTCAGGATAATGGTGGGTCACATGACACGTACCCAGTGGCTGAAATCATAGATTTTTAAAGAAAAGGATTACGAACAACCACAGATGTAGAAATTGATTTCTTCCTCAGCAACAAGGTATATGAGCTAAGTTTCCTGAACGAAAACAATCTTCTATCATATTGGCAAACATTGTAACTTTATCATTTCGTTCAAAAACTGTATTCATGTGAAGATGTGATATTACCGTACTGACGCGAGTATAGTCCCACCCCGTTTTTGGGTGAACATTTTTCAAAATTGAGGGGTGGGACTATACTCGAATTTCAAAACAAATTTTTTTTTTTTTTTTTTTTAATTTCTGAAATTTTTCGAAAATTTGGGGTGGGACTTTACTCGAAGGTGGGACTATACTGGCGTCAGTACGGTATTATGTGAATATATATGAACTGAACTGAACCTGTATAAGGCCTAAATGAAGCACTTGTCTGATTTATCCAAACAGGGGCTTCTGTGGTGTGATCAAGCAAAATCAGTCTGAAGTCGGTCATATACATATTTCAGTTTCTTATTGGATTGTAACAAGCATTTGCAAAGCTATGTTTTGCAGCAAACCCCATTGAAATTGGACAACTAGTTCAAAAATATGAACAGTTTCCAAAACAACAGGAAACAAAAGGAAATATTTCCTTTATTTGGCTATATCTTCAAATCAATATTTCCGGCTTATTTTGTTTGATCACGTCACATATAATCACAAGTCAGTTTGTCAAGGAGAGGAGGGTAACAAGAAAATTTTCCTGATGTGCATCATCAGTGGGTACAGGGATGCACAGCAAATTCAGATAGCATTATCAAGCTCTTCAATTTGAGTTACAACTTTTTGATCCTTCATGTAATTATTTCATGTTAGCTATACAAACTTTAACCCTAACCCTAAGCCTAATCCTAACCCTAATCCAAAGCCTAAGCCTATGCCTAACCCTAATCCTAATTTCATGTAAAATCACATCAAAGAAACTGGCTTAGAGAAGGTGTGCTTTTTCAAAATTTCTTCAAAAATATAAAAATTTCCAAAATGAACTGATCTTCAACATGAAAAGAAATCATTTCAAATCCACAACGTTAAGTAGGGTAATTTTGGGTCTCGGTTTTGGTAAAATTTTGAATATATTTCTACAACAGGCATCATGTCCCCAATTCTGATAGTCAATTCCTGTTTTTGTCAAATTCTGTATATTTTTCTACAACATGACATCATGTCCTCAATGTTGATAGTCAATTACTAGGAGCAGTGCTCCCTGCTCCCACACTTTCTACAGTACGGTATTCACTGGGATCCATAACATGCTCATCTATTAGGGCACAGTTCTTCAACTCCTATACATTTGTACATTCATTGAATGACCTTTGAAAATTTGGGTACAAAAACTCATACTCTGGAACTTGAGGTCAAATTTTGCACTATGATTGCTTTATTGAGGTTATTGAACTATGCCATTGGGATGAGGCTATTGTGGTCCATAGTGATTGGTTTGATGCTGCATGTTTGTCTCACCTGAACGAAATAGTCTTCAATCTAGCCTGCTATTAAATCTATTTTTTTTATAAAAGTGCGATAACTCCACTCTCATCCACTAGTATAGTCACCATTCAAGGGAATTTTGTGATGATATTGAGACCAGCATTTTGAAAATGCAGGTTTATAACTCATTCAATGCAAATTTTTAGATATTTCACCATGGTGAATTATGCATTTCTCTATTAACTAAATAAATTTTAACCACTTTTGCACTATGGTATTTCTTTATAGTTTTATTGTGTCGATAGTCAAGAAATAAACATATTCATTCTCTATGTAAGGTGTGTACAAGCATATGAGCTTGAAGCAGTGAAGATCGACCCTACACTGTTTATGGCATTCACTTGGTGGACTACTACATGTAATGCAACGCCAAAGAGCATAAATGGGTGTAGGCTACATAAATGCTCCGATTGATTTCACTTAACACAGCAGCAGATGTTTTTGCGGAGAGAGTAGTAAACAATCATGTTTTGGTGTATATTACAAAAGCTTAAAATGGTACATGTGGGTGATGATTTTCAATATATGATCAACTTCCATATAAATCACCGCCTTCTTTCTTAGGTAGTTAACCTATGATTGGGACACATACACAAAACATGCACAATTCCTTGAATTATGATAAAAGGTGGTACTGAGGTTCTCAACCCACAAGAGTTGCTTGCTTTCAGTGGAATATTCCGGTTAAAATCCATACCCCCTATGGAATATATAACCTTAATCTTCAACACAGGGAGTGTGAATTTCAAATGGGGTTACCTGAATGGGTTGACTCATTTAAAATCTACACCCCTGTATGGAAAATTAAGAACATGTCTTTCATGGGGGTGTGAATTTCCTTTGGAATAGCCTATTGGGGGCACATACACAAATTATATGCGAAATTCCAAGAATTTTGAACACAAGGTGGTTTATAATATTCCCAACCCACTGAAATGCTCAACCACAAGTTTCTCTTGCTATCATAATAACCTTATGGGTAATACACAGGTTTTGTTGTCTAAAATGAAAACAACACACTGTCCAATATATAAAATTCATACATTCTTTGCCAATTTGACCCTGATGAATGATCCATTATTGATAACCTTTGAAATTAAAATTTAGTAAATAGTGCTGATCATTTCTACCAAGTTTCCAAAAATTTAATACAACAAGCTTTTCCTAATATAACCTCAGTTGAAATAACTTTCATTGGGAGTAAAAATCCTTTGAAAGCCTTTACCTCAAAAGCATATTTGCTAGCATGTTCCAGGTTTTGTGGAAGCACCGAAGCAGGGGTCGATTTTATATAACAGAACTTTGCAACTCATTGCAAGTCCTTTAAGCCATCATAGAGTCAAAACCATGATAACTCTAAAATATAAATCCTATGTCGGAGTTACGCTTGGTTTAAACTTACACTGGGTTAAAGAACTTAGCGTTACAATTGTTAGTAAAATCCACCCCTTATCCGATTCTTAAACACCTTTAAAGAAATACACATGAATGCCCTTGGATTTTCGTCACATACTGCTCAACCAATTTCCCACCTTGCCAGTTTCTCATCTCCCCCTAATACCATTTGGCCAACACCCTCACATAAACCATATAACCGTCCCTGATTAACGACTTCTGGTCCAAATTGAGACCTAGCCAATAGCTAGCCCGCGAGCTAAGTTTCTTCACAAACTGAAGACTTCCTGAGTTTTGACTTAAGCATGTGAACAATTTCCTTTCTAGTGTTATAAGATTATTAAGTTGTATCTAAACATAACTTAACAACCAGAGGGTGACATGTGTCAATCACTGGTTTGTTTACATAAACATATATAACATATACGGGCGTTATGCCAACTTTCAACGAGGGTTTAACAACAAGAGAAATTCCATTTTTAAATCATCTTTTTATTGCTTTCAAAGCATGCATAAATTTAGCTTTAAATAAAGTTTTCAAACTTGACAGATGAAGCACACCAAAGCGTAGGGATTTATAGTGCAATATGCACAGGCACAACGCCTAGACATTGATGTTGTATAACAAAGTGCCAGCTAAAACTTCAAATGACAAACATTCAACAAATATATAGCCATACAATGTTTCATTTGGAATTATGGTACATGAACCATGGGTGTACCATGTCCTTAGGAGAAGAATTATATCTTTCAAAGAGGACAAAGTGGTTTACTGTTTCAATCAATCAGTCAGTTTTGAAAAGAGTGGAGTATTCAACCCTGACTGTTCCAATTCACTCTAGTTTTAAATTCATATGGAATCCTTAATTAAGATAAGCATGGCTAGTTGCACTGGGTGCCCATCCATGGGTATAGAGTGCCGGTACATGGAACCGTAACCAATATACATGTACACTCAAAGAATGAACTTTGGATACGATTTAGTACAAAAACTCTCCAACATGAGGTCAACTATTAACCTATCAGGTCATTGAACTCTGAAATTACAAATGAAGACTGATTTTGCTCGTCATGTCAAGTCTGTTATCTATCACAGGAGGAGCAATATTCTTGCTGATTCCCTTTTGCTTTGCAGGTAGCTGGACTGTTCACTCAACAAACACCTTGCACTCATGATGATAAGCGTTTGCAATAACAATGCTAACCATTGTTTAAAAAAAACCTGGTTATTAATTGGTACGATGGCACAGGCCGGCATTGCTTGCAGTCATTTTGTGTTGATCCAGGATGTCTATCTGTCTGTCCGTGTGTCTGTCTGTCAGTTATCGTCTAGACCTCTTGCTTCATTGAGCATACTGATTGAATGGAGGAAATGTGTGTCATAATAAAGGGGGTCTTCCACTATGGACCACAATGGCCTCATCCCAATGGCATAGTTCAATAACCTCAATTAAACAATCATAGTGCAAAATTTGACCTCTATTTGCAGAGTATGAATTTTTGTACCCAAATTTTCATTGGTCATTCAATGAATGTACAAATGTATAGGGGTTAAAGAACTGTGCCCTGATAGATGAGCATGTTGTTGATCCTAGTGTTCTGGTCAATCCCTGACCTAAATTCATTATTCGGCTACTGCATATACACTAATCCGACAAGCCAAGTGATAGTCAGAATTCATTCCGCCATTACTGGGGGCCATCCGCACCAAATTGCTGTTGTAACTGCCCAATTGGGTGTAAAAGCGCTGCTTCAAAATCAATCTTTATATTGTATTGCATTGTAAACCTTCAGCATCCTTTTGTCACACGGGTGACGGAACACATGCAGTTTAAAAATCCCACAATGGCTGTCACTGAGGTGTAGGAATGTGTGGAATTGTATTTGTCTATACAGGATTGCAAAAATTCAGCAAAATTCAGAGAAAACTAAATAAAAGGGGGTTAGGGGTCAAATCAAAACTCGACCGCCGGTTGCCCGCCGGTTCCGGGCGGTTCCGTCCGGTTCTAAATTATACACAGTAATGAGGTCAGTCGTCACACCCTGGTTCATATGGCGGTTGGTATCATCGAGTGAATAGGTGGAGTGATTTCAAGTGGTTTCTTTTCAAATTGTGTACAATAGGAACGGGAATATGAATAATCGATTTTCCTTCTCGGAGTTCTTCTCAATCAATGTAGCTACTTTAAGCATTTTGTTTTGATAAAATATAAGCAGAGACTTGGTCTATTTATTTCTAATTATATTACATCGTGACAAGTTAGACAAAACCTATTTTACAAGTTTCATTTCCGAGGGGATAATCGCGATCACGCAATTCTGCATGTTTTAAAACGCAAGGGTAATACATTTTTCATAAACTGTGTTTATAATCGAAATAAAGAAAGCAAAAGAGAATCAAAGAAAGAAAGAAAGAAAGAAAGAGTAGGGTCATAAGATGACCAAAGAAGGGGAAGCGAGAGGGTGAGAGGAAGACGGAGAGGGAGGATGTGGAGAGGTGGAAAAGGGTATGAGATTTGTCACATCACATGACACATGTGATGTGTCACATGTGTCACATCACATGAGAGAGAGGGGGATAAAAACTACACTAACTTCGTAATATAGGCCATATTAGGCCGCTATATTTGGCCTACAATGATGCTGGCCAGGCTCGTTGAGGTGATGTGCCAGAAGAACTAATGATTTTGCAAGATCGACCAAATATATACGAATCCCATCACCCCTCACCACCGAGCCCTTCATCAACACCAATGGAGATTAGCCAGGACGCAGGGTGGCAAGTCATTCCCCTCTCATACTCAGTCGTCAGAAATGTAGTGACAAAATCTTTCTTTCGGTCTATTTTAGACCGAAAATCAACCCCATTTTGGGCTATCATTTTTCGGAGGGGGAGGGTAGGTGTCCCAAGTATACCGGAAGGAGAGGGGTCATAAATGTTTGCAAAGACAAATGGGGGGTCATAAAAACTTTGATGACCAAAATGTAGGGAGTCATAAGATGACCACAGGTAGTGTGTTTGTTTTCTTCAAATAGATTCAATACATTTTTAGCCTGTTTAGGGGTGTGTCGGTGGTGGGATCATAAAATTGTTGTTGCCGAAATAGACGGAATCGTAATTTTATTGACGCCGACGCTTCTATCTCGGCTGAGACTCTCGGTAATGCCATTCTGTGAGTAGATCTGCGAAAAGTCCCCTTGAAAATTCCTTTTTTAAATCTCGAACTTGAACACGAATCTCAAAAATGAGAGCCTTCTGGAGGCAGATTTAAACTAATGACGTATATAAATATGTCCATCACCAATACAGGCCTATGTGATTCATAAAATAATAAATTCACAACTTCTAAATTACTTAACCTATAGAAGTCATTGAAACACTGTTCTGAACTGAAATTAACTGATCTAAACAATGGTGATATATTCAAGCAATTTTAACCATAAACAAGAAATCATTTCCAAAATTAATTTGCTTTGGTGACAAGCCAATAGACATAAGACTAAGAAAATCGATCATCGTGTAATACTTTCAAGTATGGGCTATTGTGACCGTGAAATTTCAAGTATGCGCTATTGTGATCGCGAAATAAACATATCGACATTTTGTTAATCTCTCCGGTTATGTGCTTAAACCAACCGGCGGTTGCTACTCATGCATTCTTGAATATTCATATACAAATGACCTCTGTCAACCGGACGGAACTGCCCGGAACCGGCGGGCAACCGGCGGTCGAGTTTTGATTTGATCCCTTACACAATTCTTGAACTATTGATTTCTAAGATGGGACAATGAGTGACAAAATCTTGCAATGACAGAGTGTGAAATTTAGATTTTATGTAAAAAATTGGTTATTATTGAATAGGATATGGTCAAAAATCAATTTAAGTCACCCAATTGGGCTATCAAATCACATTTTGGCAACTCTGATCAAAATTTTCCCACAATGCACCATTTCTGGCAAAAAGATGGTCATGGTAAGAAACCTTGCAATTTTCTACACACAAAAAAAACCTTATTTTTAGGACACCATGAGCTCTATTTGGATGACAAGACATAAATCATGCCAAATATTGGTTCATATCATCACTATTCACATTTTTTATATCTCCAAACGTCTTCCTACCCAAGCCTACTGAACCTATATGACATCCTATGCAAGTGTTTATCTGATCCTCAATGTAATGTGCTACCACGTGTAAGCCAACTGATGCAACATCGCTTGCTTGGCCACTGCCCCAAAGAGCATTCACTTACTGATTGTCTAGACTACGATAAAATGGGCTATTCCATCTGAAAGCCATACACCCCTGTGGAAAACATGATCTTTTACACAGGGGTGTAAATTTTAAATGGAATCACCCATTCAGGTTCACACTCCCTGTGTGGAAGATTAAGGTCATGTCTTCCATATGGGGTGTATGGATTTCAACTGGAATTGCCCAATATGTGCATCTTTAAGAGTGGCTTAGCACTCCCTGTGTGGAAGATTAAAGTCATGTCTTCCATAGGGGGTATGGATTTCAATTGGAATAGCACCATATGTGCATCTTTAAGGAGTGGCTTAGCAAATGGCATGTGGAATTATGGAAAGCAATCTTTTTCCTTTTTTTATTTGATTCAACATCTAGCGTCACTATTGGGGCCCTACTTAGGCTGATGAAGTCAGTTCTTGTTTGTATGTTTTTCCACAGCATTATAGGGCTTGAGTTCCACAAATTGAATGTAATTATAGTACTCTTGGTCAAGTGCAATTATTAGTGAAATCAACAAGTCCAGGCACCTGTTCACACACACATCTATGTAGCATCTTTCAGTGAGTTCTTACAATTTGAAGCACCCAGTGAAATGACCCCACTGACTTGCAGAAATCACTATGCACAAGCTGTTCTCATTGTTTTTTATGTCTCCAATATATGTTTCAAAGTTTTAGGGGCCTGAGCTTTCGATCCTAGCAGGATCTTTATCTGCCTTTGATAAAGATCCTGCTAGGATCGAAAGCTCAGGCCCCTAAAACGTTGAAATTTTACTTAACAGGCTATTTTTGTGGATAAGCAGTTTACAACAGCTCACTTTTTAAAGCTCCAATATATGTTTGTTACATAAGTAGCCCATCGGATTCATGGTAGTTGAATACTAGAGCAGTGTAACAAACTTACTGGCTGATGCTTCTCTTATAATACTTGCAACAAGTTCATATCTGTGCTGGCTGCGCATGGCATGGATTCCACTAACTTTTACAACACATCATAAGCCTTTAACCATTGTATAACCCCTCATAACCATGTAAATTGTATGGAAGAGTTGCAACAGGTTTAGGAATTACGATGGGTTGATTATAGGACTTACCAATGCATACTTGATCCATGTTCTTATAATGAATGCAGCATACACAAATATCTACTTCCCAAATTAAAAAGCAGCATGTTCTATGCTATTTAGCCACAACATCGAATTTGGTCCTATAGTGCTCCCAATAGGTACTGATGGCTCTTCTATTGTACTCTGAACATTTGCACAGTGCTTTCGTTTTTTATTTAAATCAAAAATGATAATGTTAATCATTATGCTTGATACAATTTATTACATCACCAGAGTATGATAGAAAGAGTCATCGGTACCTAACCGGACACCGAAAGTGCTATAGGACCAAATTAGATGTGGTGCCTTACCTGTCTATATTGTATTTTTATGCTGGTTTCATACTTTCTGCCGCTTGCTGCTGAGCGGCGTGACGCTTCATCATGCCGCTTGCACTTGTCTGCAAGTGGAGCGGCACACCGCTGAGCGGCAGTGGCATGACTCTGAAAGCCACTCTTGCTGCTCAGCAGCGCTCCAAAATTGTATTTTGTTCTCATCGTCAGAGCGGCACTGCTCCGAGTTGATTTGAATTCAACTCCCAGCGGTGCTGCCGCCGTGGCAAAGCAGTGGAGTGATCGATATATCGGCTTGCCGCTGGTCAACGCTAGTGTTTCTGGTGCGAGTGAAGTAAAATCATCTTCAGAGCAGCAAAGCGGCAAGCGGCAGGAAAGTATGAAACCAGCATTACAATGGGATCACCTGTCGCCCAAGTAAGAAGACAGTATCAGCCATGCAACATATACTATATTCTTACTAGGAATGGTACACATGGTATAGCTTACTAGACTAATTCCAATCAGCCGTCTACACTTCGCATGTACTGTCATGCTTCGTAGTGACGACTGATTATCTTACAGCCCAAATCATGACATGACTTCTGAAAACTTTTCAATGCGACTTTGGTTATGCGCCGTAGCGCGACTGACTAGCGGCGCCCATGTACCGCGTCGCTCTACCGCGCCGCTGTGACAAGATCGCGCTCTGAACTTCTAAAAACAACAAACTCGGTCAAAAGGTCAATTTGGACACAACTGCGCACGCTCTATGCCACAGGAATGCTGTAGCAAAATCCGTCACTTTTTTTCCACATAGTTTTCTCAGTCGTCAATCCAGACGGTTGACGACTGAGGGCAGCAGTCTAATAGCTTACCTTGGGAGCTTTATCTTTGAGTGTCTCGACAAAAGCCTGCTGTGTTTTGGTTCTCCTCTCCAGAAGGTTGCTTTCCATTCTTTGCTGATGAATTGTACGGAGCTGTTCATGTTCCTTCTGGGCGTCAACTTCCAAGGATGCCATTGTATCATCAAATCGCTACGAAAATAAAAGAATGCAAATGAAATTATCTTCATGTCAAAGATTTTGACCAGTGGTTATGGTGACTAGTGTGGGAAGTCACTGGTTCGATCCCAGGTGGAGGCAAAATTCATATTCAAAGATCTCCTTTCTGCATTTGAATTGTGGGGCAGATGCCGGTTATGACAAAGACCTTGCAGTCAGTTCTGATCATGGTAATGTCTGGCTGTTTGTACACCCCACACAAAGAAAAAAACCTACTTAATTGTTTTGGTATTAGTAATATCTAAAAATTTCCATAATCCCAACATCTCAACTTAATTCACTTCATCACATCACTTTTCTGGAAAGGTCAAATGCTTCCAGAAAATTTTAAATCACGACGTAACTTTCTCATTACTAGATGTGAATTCAAAGAGGATTTAAGAATGGGCTGTGACAGTAAGCTGTAGAAAAATACTGTTACTACGGTTACATAAGATTTTCCACCCAAATTGTGGGACAAATCAACAAAAAGTCACCTTTAGTGCCTCTTTCATCATTTTTTTCTCCAGAACAAAAAATGGTAAGAATCATACATCAACCAACATTGAAAAGTTGCAAAAATATTGATTATAACTATTGATTCAAAAAGAAAGAAATGGCAAAATTTGATGGTAAAAATCATCCAAAATCCCCCAATTGGGCTATAAATCCCAGAATTGGCAACACAGCTTTTATCCTACAGTCACACTCTATTCCAGTAAGATAAACACAGAAAATCTTTCCCAGCCTTTTTATTTTATAAACCTTGATCCTCTTTATTTTTTCACAAGTTTCCGATTTCAATGTATATCAAAAATTAAAAAAATAATTGAAAAATTTGACGAATTCTCTTGTCTTGCTCAAATCGTACAAACATTGGTTTCCAATTTCAATTAATATCAAGAATAAAAACAATAATTGACAAATTTGACGAATTCTCGTATCTTTCTTAAATTGTACACATAGTAGCTTGCAAAAGCAAATTCATCATTAACTCACAAAATTATGTTCAAACAGCAAGGCCATGTGACTTGCATGTCAAAAACACTATACATCACAATCATGAGCCACTGATGTGTAATGACGTAAGCGGATAAACAGATGCATAGTCTAATTGTATTCTCTCTCTCTTCATCTCTCTCTCTCTCTTCCTCTATCTCTACCTCTCTCTCTACCTCTCCCCCTCATTTTATGGGTCTATCACTCTCTCAGAGAAGATATCTTACACTTCCCACAATGCATTTCTTTCATTTCAATTTCCTGTACTGATCTGCTATATAGTGCAACTTTGGTCTATAGTGACAAAATGTACCTCTATTTGCAGAGCACATCCAGATGCAAAACATGCTTATTTCTTGACTATCAACCCATGTTTAGGAACTAAAAAAGGTAAGAATTATACATCAACCAACATTGAAAAGTTGCAAAAATATTGATTATAATTATTGATTCAAAAAGAAAGAAATGGCAAAATTTGATGGTAAAAATCATCCAAAATCCCCCAATTGGGCTATAAATCCCAGAATTGGCAACACAGCTTTTATCCTACAGTCACACTCTATTCAAGTAAGATAAACACAGAAAATCTTTCCCAGCCTTTTTATTTTATAAACCTTGATCCTCTTTATTTTTTCACAAGTTTCCAATTTCAATCAATATCAAAAATAAAAACAATAATTTGATGAATTCTTGCTAAAATCATACAAATAGTAGTCTGCAAATTCATCATTAACTCACAAAATTATGTTGAAACAGCAAGGCCATGTGACTTGAATGTCAAAAACACTATACATCACAATCATGAGCCATTGATGTTTAATGACGTAAGCGGATAAACAGATGCAGTTGAATTGTATTCTCTCTCTCTTCCTCTCTCTCTCTCTTTTCCTCTCTACCTCTATCTCTACCTCTCTCTATCCCTCGCTCTCTATCTCTCTCATTTTATGGGTCTATCACTCTCTCAGAGAAGATATCTTACACTTCCCACAATGCATTTCTTCCATTTCAATTTCCTGTACTGATCTGCTATATAGTCATAGTGCAACATTGGTCTAGTGACAAAATGTACCTCTATGAGCAAAGCACATCCAGATCTTGCAAAACATGCTGATTTCTTGACTATCAACCCATGTTTAGGCAGCCAATGCTCAACATAAAAGCAAAGGGAAGGGAACCTATACAAAGTAATGGGAGTGTTATTTGATGTAATGAGCTGATGCATCATTGTTGCAAAGGTTTCTGGGAAGGGAAAGATAGCTTCTCTGACTCTCTCTATAGCCCATATCAATAAGGGACTTGCAGCAATTCCTGTATAACAGATTTTTTTGTTGTGTAAATTTTCTGTGATTTTGTATGAATTAAGTGGTGTGTTTTATTCACAGCCATAAAGCCTTAATGTGTTAAACATATCAGTTTTAAATTCACTGTGAAAAGCACAAAAATTAAACCCCACACAAATTTCCTGTAATAAGGCATATTGATCGATTCAATTCAGAGTATTTTGAAAGACATCACGCAGGACAAAGACACTGCAAATTGTACACTCGCGTTTTCGACAACAACGTCAAAATAAACAAATAATACATAAAATCTTCACACATCATGACATAGTACACAGAGTATTATGTGGAAGGAGGATTCTACATCACTCTCACAAATTTTGAAGCCTAACTTAAGAAAATTGAACATATTTTATGTCTGCATTAATCGTCCTGAGTGCTCATAATCAATTTGACTAAAATACTTGTCTCAAGAACATATTTGCCATTATACAAGAGCATAATTTGGAAGCTATATCACTCTCACAAATTTTGAAGCCTATAACTTAAGAAAATTGAGCATATTTTATGTCTGCATTTATCGTTTCGAGTGCTCATCATTTTGATTAAAATAATAGTCTCAAAGACATCTTTTCCATTATACAAGGATATAATATGGACACGACATCACTCTCACAAATTTTGAAGCCTTACTGATGAAAATTTAGCAATATACTTCATGTCTGCATTATTTTTAAGTGCCTTTTTATATATAATGTTTATCTCAAGAACATCTTTACTATACACAGAGTAAATTGCAGAAGCCATATCTCTTTCATATATTTTGAAGCCAACTGATGAAAATTTAGCATATTTCATGTCTGCATTATTTTGAGTGATATAATCAATTTGCCTAAAATACTAATCTCATGAACATCTTTACCGTTACGCAGAGTACGTGGAAGCTATATCACTCAAATATTTTGAAGTCTGACGAAATTGAGCATATTTTATGTCTGTATTAGTTTGAGCCTAAACAATTTTGTTAAAATACTAGTCTCAAGAACTTCTATTCTAACACATAATCATTTTATAGTTCTTTCAAAAACACAGCCTGTAGTTTCAACACAATATCATGAATTATTTGTAGCTCTTTTATAACTTGTTATGCTCTCATATATCTAAATATAAATCTCTGTATGAACAGATACTGTATTGGATCTGCAGGGAATTGCAAACTGAATTTATTTTAAAATCCCTTTTTACAAAAACGATCATATGCTTTTGAAGTGATCTCAATAGCTTGTCTCTGGCGACTGACTAGCTGTTTGTTGATTTTAAATGTATCATACTTAGCATAAGTGATCAAACTTGGGCTGTCGTTAGGATTCACAACATGCTCATCTATCAATGCACAGTTCTCTAATCCCAATACATTTAGTACATTAATTGCATGACCTTTGAAATTGTGAGTATAAAAACTCATACTCTGGAACTTGAGGTCCAATTTTGCACTATGATTGTGTAATTGAGGTTATTGAACTATGCCATTGGGATGAGGCCATTAAGGTTCATAGTGTGTGTACTTTAAAGCACAACAGATGCAAATCTGTGCAAATGTGATTTGCAATATTTCTAATTACACAAAGTGCATGATGACATCAAGGCAGCAGTCTACCCCTTTTTTTTGGGGGGGGAATTTTCAAGATGTGGACCTTTTTCTAAAATAAATTTGGCCAAATGCAAAAAGTAAACTTACCCCTAAATTTGATTTTTTTTTCTTGCTATTTTGAATATTGAACCTTAAATGTACATTTTAACATTTTCCCTCTAAAATGCAGACCTTTTCGTCCACAGGGGTCTCATTGCATCCCCCACGTTATGGGCCTGCATCGGGGTATTCATCTTTTATTTTTACTGTGTTAAAGCGCCCTCAGTGATCCAAGTAAAGAGAAAAAAATGTGTAGGAATAGCTTAAAAGTGAATAATAAGTAAATATAATTGTCTTTTTTTTATATGAAGAAATTAGCAACGAGAAGTGTTGATAAACATGAAGCTCCTACAAGTGTATGTATGGACAAACTCCCTAAACACTGACCAAAATGTGTTTATTAGGTTGTATTCGGTCTTGCTGAGTATGTAAAAACACCCCTTCTATTTACAAAAATGCAAAATCTCGTTGGGTTTTTTTTTGCGAATTGCTGAGAGTACCTTTAAATTAATTCACTTTCCTTTGAAAAATTAAGATTTAAATACTTGACTTTTTCCCGAGTGCAGCTGAAGCGGACTTGAGGTCCACAGCTCAACTCTTCAGAATACTAATTCTCTCCCCCGCCCCTCTAACCATAACATTGGTCATTAAAATCAATCTCTTGAAATTTACCCACATTTATTATAACCAACCAAATTCACTGGATACATCCATATAAAATCAAAATAAGATAGTAAATATACTCTATGCATCAATATTTATTTTATTCATCCACTGTCAAGCTTCCATCATCTATCCAAACATCTCGGCCAGAAACAAACACTCTCCTCCACTAAATACACCTTTCTCTCCTGACAAGAACGTTCTTCGTCAAATATCAACAACCCCTGTACCGGAGACCCTCGCTCGACTGTCTAGTGCATTGTGCACTCTCCTAGGTTGTCTGCATCGCAAATACATGCACGCATAGTGTCTTTAATAAATACACAAGTCTAGCTTTGACTAGTACTTTTATTCATATAACTACTGCATCTATGCTGGTGGTTGAACTGACGGTAAATGCTGCACCTTGTTATACCCAAAATATTTTTGTTATATTTATGTGAGCAATCACAAAATATAGAATTGACCTCTAACCCCTAACCCTAAGTAATAATTCAAATCTTAACCCTAAAATACTAGGTTTAAATTGTCTGCTGGTTCCAGTTGCACTGAAGATAAAGGTGACATAGTATTGCTTGGTACTTAAAAGTGCAGTTCATTATACCCAAACCGAGTCTCACTAAAGCACACTATTAAAACCACTGGGCGTGCATGCGTTCCACGTGATGCAATGACACAATCAGCCTAAGTCTTAATATACCCAGGGAATCGCTGGCAGGGCCACCATAACCTCCGTGGCTACAGGTTGGTGATCTTCTGCGTGGCATGCGAGGGGCCAAGGTTCGAATCCCGGGGTTAGCAAGTGACTTCTTTGTTCATCTTCTCCCCTTTTTTGTTTCTTCTTTCCCTTCCGATGGCAAAAAAAACATCGGCATGGTTAGGGTTAAGATATTTGTACCAGACAGTACTAACATGACGTATAACAACCATTCTTATTTGCATACCTGTTTCATTAATGTTTTCAAATTAGACACAAATAAGTTCCTAAATCTTTCTGGATTTTCCGTCTCCTAATTTGAAAGTCAATGATGACATGACAACGCAACAATTCTGTTATTCCGATCTGCACTTTAAATCGATACAGATGTTGTTGTTTTCTCTGTACCTCATTATACACAGCTGTAGTTTTTCCTTTATGCTTTGTTTTTCACATCAAATAGAAATTGAAGCCAGTGGCATCGGCTTCCGCTTTCCACACACCCATAGCATGAAAAAGTGAGGAATATGAGAAGCTCTTTCCCAGGAAATTTTGGTGTTTGGAAGGAATATTTGGTATTTGGAGGGAAATCTTACTTTTTGTGCATAACACGGTATTGTGGGAAATTTGATGTCTTTCCTGCTTGCTTCCTGGGAAATAAAACATTTTTCAAAGCCTTAGCCAGGTGGGTGTGAGGATATGATGTACCCCCCCCCCCCATCCAAACAAGTCCCAATCTGAATAAAAAAATTTCACTTTTTTATGTAAAAACATTGAAAAGCAGCCCTTTTTGAAGGAAATATTCACAAAAGGTCCACTTTTTTCAGTAAAAACATTACAATCAGCCATTTTTTGAACGAAAAATTCCACTTTTGAGCCCATTGCAGCACCAATGAATCCTGACTATGGGCCTGCCCTCATATCATTTTAATATTCCTTTATTTCTGAAGTAGTGCCCCAAAGGAGAAATTATTGTTAAAAGGGAATACTTCCACCACCATTTAAAATTTGGATCCTCAATTCTTGCTTTCACACTTCTGATTAAAATAAGTTAAAGCTGTTGTACTTTGCCTTTTAATATTCATTTATTTCTGAAGTAGCACCAAAAGAAGCAGAAGTTGTTTTATAAAAGGGAACTCCACCAATGCCAAAAGACATTTGGATCTTTAATTCTTACTTTCACACTTCTGACTACAGTCAGTCTACTCTGAAGTACAAAACCGTCGCGGACACACACATTGTGCCGACTGTGCAAACCTGCAGCAGAGACGCAGCACTGCGCACTGGTAACGTGCTGTATATGCGCGCGTTATCACTTCGTACTACAGAGTGGACAAACTGTATATTAAGTTTTAAGTTGTTGTGCAGCTTTAAATCTTCGCTTTGAACCAGCACCTCTTTAAAATACCAAGACTGCCTTTAAAGCTTTTGTATACCCTTTAGCAAAAATGTCTAATTATGCTAGCTTTTCTTATGCAGAAATTATTCATGTAAGAACTTCCACAAGTTGTGACAGTAAAAATAATGCACTAATAACAAAATTAAATACAGACTAAGCCCTAGATACATCAACTTTCATAATGCTTGTAACACCAATTCATCATGTCCGCATTTCATAATGTCAGTCTGACGGTGATGAAAAATGCAAAAGTCAAGACTGAACATGCCAGTTGAAATTCCGTCTCAAAACTACTGTGACGTGCCCCATGTTTGCACCCTTTAAAGTCTAACACCGCTTTTACATACATTCTTGCAATGTTGTTCCGTAAAGACCAAACAAAAAATCCACATTGCAATATTCTCATCTTTCCAGTAGCAGTTCATTAACCTCAATATGTTTGTACATGCAAAAAATGACCTTTCAGTGTGCTGGGTACAAAAATTCAATCCTCTCCAACATGAGGTCAAGTTTTAAACTTTCATTGTTAGATGGGGTTATTGAACTCTGCAACAGGGGATGCGAGTATCTAGGATCTTAGTGTCATAGCTACCTGCTGTTTGCCAAATGTGAAACATTCATCCATAATGTATGCGACAAAGTACATTTAGGGAGACCAAGGCACTAGGCAGGTCTTGTACGAATATTAAATATTAAATCGATTAGGTGAGCACGAGGATGCAAGGTGGTAGCTTGATAGGATGTTGCAAAAATAAGTGATTTCACAGATATTGCTGAATCACACATACATTCCAACAACAAAAACAGCAGTTGTTGAACTATGGGCCTTTCACCCACACCCCCAGTGGTGGCGCCAGGAATTTTTTCCGGGGGCGGTGGGGGGGGCATTGCAGGGGCAAAGTGAATTTCAGGGGGGGCAAAATCAACAAATTTTGCACAAAATTACCGCAAAAAGGTGAAATTTTTTAATTGTGGGTTTTTAATGGGGGGCAACAGGGGGGGCAAGAGTTCTGACTGGGGCGTTTGCCCCTCATACCCCCTGTGGTGCCACCACTGCACACCCCTGTGGAAAACTGATTGGTCTTGATCAAGGATTAAACACCCTAAATTAAGATTCCATTCAGTGTGGTCTTTGCAGGGGGTTAGGGGGATCGATTCCCCCAAAATGAATAAGTTTGCTAACTCCACCCCTCAAGAAAATTTCAACCTCCTAAAACCACCAATTCAACCTTCTACATCCCCCAATAGTGTAAAATTTAAATTTGGCCCAGTAAACATATAAGGCTACCTTTACTTTAGGCAAAATTAGTGTAAATTTGAAAATTGACCTGGTAAACAAAACATTTTACCTTAATTTTGGCTAAAATAGTGCAAAATTGAAATGTTTTTTGTGTGTGTTTCACAAACAGTTATCATAATCCCAAAACGCCATCTGGGAATATTTTTTCTTTCACTAGGATCCACAACATGATATGCTCATCAATCAAGGCACAGTTCTTTAACCTCAATACATTTGCACATTCATTGAATGACCTTTGAAAATTTGGGTACAAAAACTCATACTCTGAAACTTGAGGTCAAATTTTGCACTATGATTGTTTAATTGAGGTTATTGAACTATGCCATTGGGATGAGGCCATTGTGGTCCATAGTGTTTGCACCCTCAAACAACTGATCCTGATATGCCACTGAACATATAAAATACATGGACCTCCAAAAGGATCTTAACAAAGAGCACACTGATTTTATTACACATGGTAAAGAGTATAGTAATTAGATACCTCAAATTTTCTCTCTACATTTTATGAATAATGATTATCAACAGAGTTTATTTTGATGTCACTATGTAAATTTAATTAAAATATCATATAATTATTATCATTTTGGATCCATTGGGAAACCCAACTTTTATTAAACTTCAAAATATTACCAAATTCAGTCTAGTATCATCAAAATTCAGTCTAATACAATTATCTTATGAATCTATACAGCATAGACGAACAAAGCACCCTGGGTATGAGATCAGAAAATCACGTGAGAAAAGCGGCAAATACAATCCTTCATTTGCAAGGAAGCCATCAGCCAAGATATCAAAAATATCAATCCTCTGTGTATTAGTTGGATTTGTCTTGCAAAAATATTGGATTTGAGAAGCTACATTCCTACAAATGCATTCTATTCTAAGGGTATAGATTTTCTTTCTTTTTTTTGAAGTCGGAATTCGGTCAGTAACGTTAGAAGTAAATATGGGAAATCAAATCATTTCCTTTCTTATGGCATTCTCAGTTAACACTCTCAAGCTAAATTAGTCTCATAACAATGGCAGAGTTCCTTAACCTGTATTCAAAAATTGTTGCTCAAAGGTTAACCTCAAGATGTGGAGAATGAGTTTTTGTACCCAACACACTCAAAGGTCATTCTATGTGTATATAACCATATTGGGTTCATAGAACTGTGCCATCACAGATGAGTATGTTTAAAATTCTGAAGTAAGTCCCTTTCCTTTAATTCAAATGGGAGGAAAATGAACGGGAAAGTTAAGTAAGGGGAGCAGACCTAAGAGACCTGCGAACAGAAACGGCGGCGACACTGCATCCCTTAAATCATGACCTTCGACCTCATCCAGGGTTATATTTTATGTTTTATATATAGAAAGCAAAGGAAGAGGTTTGGTGGGGGAAATGTTGAGAATCTTCCTTTTCTATGATTTCACGGAAATGTGAGAGGGTATATGATGAAATACGACCCTATAAGGTAAGAAACTGATATCTGCATTGTCATCTACAATATAGAATAATTATTTGGACAAAAATGCTCTCATATTTAATGACCGAGTTCAATCAACTCTATTCAACATAATGGTCTGAAATTGACCTCCAACTTAGGGAGGATGAGTTTTTGTAGCCAATACCTTTGAATTTCAAAGGTCATCTATGAGTTTACAAACAAATTGAGATTAAAGAAGCAACAAATCAGGAAAGAAGTTTTTTGATCATCTGTAAAAAAACAAGACAAAGCACTTGTTTTCTCATCACATTTAATCGAAGCGATATTTTGTTCTATATAGCTCTAAAGCTGTTCCCTAAACTTAATCCCAAATGGGCTATTCCATTTAAAATCCACACTACAGGGGGAGTATGAATTTATAATGGAATTAGCACATTAACTAACTCTATTTGAAATTCATCCTCCCTCGGTGGAAGATTTGAGTTGAATCTTTCTCAGAGGGTGTATGGAAATCAAATGGAGCTGCCTAATATGCTAATTCCATTTGAAATTCATACTCCCCCTGTGGAACCTATTTCCAAAATCTTCCACAGGGGTAGTGCCCAATGCTTCCTCTATCTATGATCTAAATCCTACTCCCTGTGCCTTACACATGTCATTTTGTTCTTAGGGTTAAGCGTTACTAGAAGGGACAGCGATTCGGATGATGGGTTTATGGGAAGCATTGAACTTCCCTAAAACCTAATCCTAATGATTACCCTAAGCCTTCCTTACAACCTAATCCTAATGCTTACCCTAAGCCCATCATCTGAAACCCTGTCCCTTTCAGTAACCCTTAACCCTAATCATAGACTCTAATCCTTTTCATCCATGCTTGGCAAACAACCAAATGAATAGTTTCACATTTCACACATGTTTCTTTCCATTCCTGTCTTTTAACCATGCCCTTTTATTCTAAATGTGCTTTCAGAAACCCTTAATAAGGCCAACAAAAAATATTGTTGTGTTGCCCTCAAGTGGGAAAATGGGAAATTTGGGTTCAGATTTTTTTTTTTTTTTTTAATTTTTTTTTCAAATCCCCCCAAATATTAAATAATGCTTCTTCAGTTAGGGGACATATTGTCAATTTTGACTTCTTTTGACCTGTTAGATATAAATTAAAGACTAGTCTTTTAATAAAATATCAATTTTAATTGAAAAACATTGATTTTTTGAACAAATCTGTAAAAATCATCATTCAAAAAAAAAAAAAAAAATGCTGACCCTGATTTTTCAGGATTTAGGGTCGGGCGGTTGAGGGCAACACAACAATTTTTTGGGGGGCCTAACCCTAATCCTAATGCGGCTGGATCTGATGTTGTCGCAACGATGTACACATCATTACTGCACACTTGACCACTTTCAAATGTACAGTAACAATGTTCGCTAAACGATACATATGCATATTTCTTTCATATCTTTTAAACATGCCCTTTTATTCTAAATGTGCTCTTGTCTCATGTTTAGTCTAGCCGAGCGGCGGCTAGACTCCTGTTTCCCAGTAGTTTCTTTCTTACCTAGCTGGGGGGTTTTCAACCCCCCGAGCTAGGTACTGTTATGCTATCCGATCTTTACCTAGCTGGGGGGTTTTCACCCCCCCGAGCTAGGTACTGTTTTGCTATCGGATCTTTCTTCTTTCTTTCTTTCTTTCTTTCTGGCAATTAATTTCAAAATGCTTCTCCTCCTACATGTTACACCCTACAATTACGTAACTTGCACATATGTATCGGCTATATCCAATGCCCATAGGGTGCAAACAGAATTGGGGTCAAAGGTCATTAAGGGGGGCATTACCGGTATATAATCAAATACCTTCAAAATGCTTCTTCTGCCACATATTACATATCACAATGACGTCACTTACACATGTGCATCGGCTTTACCCAGTGCCCATACCTTGCACACAGAATTGGGGTCAAAAGGTCATTAAGGGGTAAAATCTATTTTGCCTTATCTCGATATCTGTAAGGGGTGTAGGGGCTCACACTCAGTGACAACAAATCTCATTACCTGGGGAACATTTTACAGGGGTCAGGTCAAAGGTCATGCAGAGGTCAAATTTTAGAAATGCATTTTCTGGACATCTGTAAGGGGTACAGTGCTCTAACTCTGTGACAACAAACTTAATGACCAGGGGAACATTTTGGAACACTTTGCAGGGGGTCATGTCAAAGGTTAACTGGGGTCAAATCATATAATTTCATTTTCTGGATATCTGAATGGGGTATGGGGCTCAAACTCAGTGACAACAAATCTCATGAACATGGGAACAGTTTGAAGGGGTCAGGTCAAAGGTCATGCAGAGGTCAAATTTTAGAAATGCATTATCTGGACATCTGTAAGGGGTACGGGGCTCAAACTCTGTGATAACAAATGTACTGACCAGGGGAACACTTTGGAATGCTGTACAGGGGTCAGGTCAAAGGTCATCTGGGTCAAATCGTAAAATTTAACTTTCTGGGTATCTGCAAGTCGTATGGGACTCAAACTTGGTGACAACAAACCTCATGACCAGGGGAACAGTTTTGGAACATTTTGCAGGGGTCAGATACCTCCAAAACACCAACATGCCCCAGCTAGGTTTGTGGTCTATGACCACCATTTGCCACTAGTTCTTTCTTTCTTTCTTTCTTCTTCTTTCTGGCAATTATTTCAAAATGCTTCTACTCCTACATGTTACACCCTACAGTTACGTAACTTGCACATATGTATTGGCTATATCCAGTGCCCATAGTGTCTAAACAGAATTGGGGGAAAGGTCATTAAAGGGGCATTTCCGTATTTAACCAAATATCTTCAAAATGCATCTTCTGCCACATATTATATAGTACAATGATGTCATTTGCATACATGCATCGGCTATACCACACGCCTATAACTTGCTTACAGAATTGGGGTCAAAGGTCATTAAGGGGGTAAAATCTTCCAATTGCATTATCTGGACATCTGTAAGGGGTATGGGGCTCAAACTCGGTGACAACAAATCTCATGACCAGAGGAACAATTTGCATGGGTCAGGTCAAAGGTCATGCAGAGGTCAAATTTTAGAAATGAATTTCCTGGACATCTGTAAGGGGTATGGGGCTCAGACTTGGTGACAACAAACTTAATGATCAGGGGAACATTTTGGAATACTTTGCAGGGGCCAGGTCAAAGGTTATCTGGGGTCAAATCTTCTAATTTCATTTTTGGGATATCTGTAAGGGGTATGGGGTTCAAACTCTGTGACAACAAATCTCATGACCAGGGGAACATTTTGCAGGGGTCAGGTCAAAGGTCATGCAGAGGTCAAATCTTAGAAATGTACATCTGTAAGGGATACGGGGCTCAAACTTGGTGACAACAAACTTAATGACCAGGGGGACATTTTTGGAACATTTTGCAGGGGTCAGGTCAAAGGTCATCTGGGGGTCAAATCTTAAAATTGCATTTTCTGGCTGGACATCTGTAAGGAATATGGGACTCAAACTCGGTAACAACAAACCTTATGACCAGGGGAACATTTTTGGAACATTTTGCAGGGGTCAGATACCTCCACAACCCCAACACGCCCCAGCTAGGTTTGTGGTCTATGACCACCATTTGCCACTAGTTCTTCTTCTTCTTCTTCTTCTTTCTGTCAACATTTAACATAATTTGCTCTAGCTCCTTTATTATTTGACCGATTATGACCATTATTATGTTTTGATGGATCCAAGTTGTGATAATATTGGATCCAAAACATAATAATGATAAAATGGATGCTTTACGCCAATATTTATTGGTCTCGCTATGAGTTGTAAAATATTGTACTCGACTACGTCTCGTCCAACATTTTAAAACTCATAGCTCGACCAATAAATATGGGCTCAACCGATCCAATTTTATATCAAACTTGGGCACAAGCTCCACTACCCCAGCCTTTACATTTGACATGACCCATTTGGGGTCAAGCGTCATGCATGAGTAATTTTGGCTAAAAATGTGATTTTTACCAAAAATGCTTCTTCTCCTACAGATTACGTGGTACAGTAATGAGATTTATACATTGACCTTGGCTATAGCCGGGGCCTATGGGGTCCTCACAGATTTGGGGTCAAAGGTCATTAAGGTGGTATTTCCGGCAAATAACCAAATATACCTTCAAAATGCTTCTTTTCCTACAGATTCTATGGTACAGAGATGCGACTGACACATATGCATTGACATTAGTTGGTGTCTATGGGGTCCTCACAGATTTTGAGTTCAAGGTCATACAGGGGACAAAATGGTTGATTACTGAAAATCACTTTAAAATTCAATATTTTCTGCATATTACGTGCTGTGATCATCCGAATAATGCCAAAAGGGCTCTAGCATTATGTTCATATACGCTTGTAATCAGATTTGGCTTAAACATGGAGGAGGGGTCTGTTTTGGGGTCAAAAGGGTAAAATTCTAAAATTTGTCCGATTGAAATGAAAATTAGTATATGTGATCTTGATATGATTCAAAATATATTGGAGGTCATTTCAAGGTCACCAGAGGTCAACCAAAGGTCAAAAGGGGTCAAGTTCTAAAGTTTGTCCAATTTAAATGAAAATTAGTGTATGTGATCTTGATATGATTCAAAATATAATGGATGTCATTTCAAGGTCACCAGAGGTCAACCAAAGGTCAAAAGGGGTCAAATTGCAAAGTTTGTTCAATTTGAATGGAAATTAGTATACGTTATGTGGATATGATGCAAAATATGTGGTGAAGGTCATTTCCAGGTCATCATAGGTCATTTCAAGGTCACGGCTAGACTTCGCAGCCTTACTAAGGATGCAATATATCTAGTTTTTCATTGTTTTTCATATTCATGTTTAAATATTGTTTGACAGGCACATCCTGACATAAATTTTTAAAAAGCCATTTATTTTGTTGGTTTGCTTCATAAATCAACTGCCTCCTAAAATAAATCAACCTTCTTGACTCTAAAACAAAACCGCTGTGAAACATCCTCCCTTGCTGAAATTCAAAATATATTATTATTACCGTAACCACTCGGGTATAAGCCCACCCCCCTAGATGGGCAATTTCACTTCAAAAATGGGGGTGGGCTTATAACACCGGGGAGGGGCTAGTAGTTGAATTAAAAATAAGAAAAATCTTCCCCATTTGTATATGCCCAATGTATCAGTAATTTCTATCATCTTTGGTCAATTTAAAAAAAATTTAAGTATGGAATGTTAATTTTTAACTGATATTTTTCAAATATTTGTTCTTAAATGAGAAAGAAAAGCATTGATATGATTTAAGAACTAAGCCAAAATGACTACTGGGCTTATACCCGAGTGCACCCTTGTTCCCTGAATGGTTTGAAAAACAAGGGGTGGGCTTATAGCTGAAGGTGGGCTTATACCCGAGTGGTTACGGTATATATTTCTACTCAACCAAATTTCATTCTTCCGAGGAAGCCATCATCCATGATGGCATGATAAAATCAAAGTAATTCCAGGCGGCGGATGACATGATCGAGCCGGCAACTCGTGAAACCGCCCGGCCGTATGGCATTTTCCATATACTCGGTTATTTTTGTGGGGTTCATTATCGAACCCCAACGGTTTTAGCTTGTATTTATATTATTTATCAACATAGGCCTATTTGTTTGTGATATTTCAAGCATTTTAAAATTTCAAAATAATCCCATTCAATTACACGGTTGACGATGAAAATTTACTGAATTTAGGGACTGCACGTCATACACCACCTGAGTAATTCACAAATAAGGTTTGTCAATCATAATTTAGATAATATAGGGACTATGCACTCCCCCAGTTGTATCTATTTCAAATATAAACTTGTCCTTATTTTTAACATAAACTAATTACGGGGATGTTGCATCTCCATCAGGGGTAAACCAATACCACATAAAGCTAGCAAGGAGTTGGAATGAAGGGTTCAGGAGAATACGCATTTTGAAATCGCGATATCCATGCGTGATTGCATTCAAATCCGCATCAACCCGTGCATTACAAAAATTGTCTGTTTCCATGATGAAAATGGGCATGAACATCAGGCACGATCACTAAGTCAGAGTTCCTTCATCCCATCATCATCAGGGTTTTATCCTTGCTGATTAAAACCTACTTTTTCTGTTCCATCTTTGCCACCATCATTGAAAAATCGTTTATATCACAAATAGATACTGTATTTCCTCAAATAGTCGCCCCGCTTCAAATAAACGCCCCCACCACTTTTTTCAACCAAGATGTTTCAAAAATGCTGATATTTCCATGCTATCTTGTGTAGTAAGCTTACCATGGTGCACACATGGTGTCAGTAGTTGGTGAAAATTTTATCGTAAACCTGAAAGTGAACCGGAAGTCATCGTTCCTAAGTTCATAGTTCGTCATTTCAGCGCGAGTTTAAAGCTTACCTAATGATTTTAACATGAATTATATCGTTATAAATATGACCTTTAATAAACGCCCCCTTTTGGAAAATGCAACGCCCCCGGGGGCGAGTATTCAAGGAAATACGGTAGTAACAAGTCAAAATTTGATTTTCTTGATATGACCATAGTTTGTCTGCAAATTTATATTTCCGCATGACTAGAACTTGCTCAGGTCCCTTGGATCACAATGCCCAAATAGCAACACTAGGATCTAAAACATGCTCATCTATCAATACACAATTCCTTAACCACAATTGGCTTTCTACATGTATTGAACTTTGCCGCAGAGATGAGATTATTTTGGCTAATCGTATAAGCGCTTTGGTGCGAGCAGAGGCGTGCAGCGCCGACATCAAAGTTCACCTCAGATTGCTTGTCAATAGGGTTGTGGCTATGGCTTATACTAGAACTACACATAACATGTCACTTTCTGTGATTGCGGATTCTGTGGAGCCCTATCGGTACGTGTCATGTAGCATACAGGCAGCGATATATCAGTATGAATTGGATGATAGGACCTGACAATGCATATGGCTCTAATGGGTATTGCCATTTACCTACAACATAGGATTAGATTTGTGTGTGTGGTACAATGCTGTGATTAGACCCTTTTCTTAAAGGCGCGTGTGCGATGATATTCACAAGTGAATCAAATTGGGCTATTCCATTTAAAATGCACACTACCCCCATGGAAGATTCAGCTGGAGTCTTCCACAGAGGGAGTATAAGTTTTGAATATAATAGAGAATGGTTACTTCCATTTGAAATACTCACTCCAGTTGTGGAAGATATAGGTAAAGCCATAATACAGAGGGAGTATGGCTTTCAAAATGATTAACCCTAACCAATTACATTTGAAAAAACATACTCCCCCTGTGGAAGATATTTCCAAAATCTTCTACAGGGGTAGTGTGGATTTCAACTGAAATAGCCCATTTTATTTAATACTTTAATATAAGGATGGTATAAAAACAGAATGATTTTGTAGAATGTTATTGAACTGAGCATTTGTATTGGAAAGCTCTGAGGGGTAGCTGTATGAAGATACTAGCTGTTTTTGTGTGACATCATAATGGACTGCAAAATCTACATCTATGGGACAAATAATATGATATTTAAAGGGGCATTCACTAATATCCAGGAGTGAAACAAATTTTATTGGACAATATACAGATGGTACTATAACAGAATGATTTTGTAGAATGTTATTGAACTGAGCATTTGTATAAGAAAGCTCTAAGGGTTTGCTGTATGAAATATAGATGCTTTTGTGCGTCATCATAATGGACTGCAAAAATATACAATATGTGGGACAAACAATATGATCTTAAAGGGGCATTCACTGATATCTGTGAGTGATTCAAATTTTATTTGATATGAGGATGGTATAATAACAGAATGATTATTGTAAATGTTATTGAACTCAAGGTATGTATAGGAAAGCTCTAAGGGGTTGCCGTATGAAATACTAGCTGCTTTCGCATAACATCATAATAGACTGCAAAAACACATAATTTGTATTTTGTGAGAATAAAATCAACTTGATACTTAAAGACGGATTCTCTGATATCCAGGAGAGAATCAAACTTTATTTGCTACTTAGGATGGTAAAATAACAAAATACTATCGAACCAAATTTCATGAGAAAGCTCTTGGGGGTTTTAGGTTTGAGCTGAGCTGAGCTGCTTTAAGTCGTGTTCACATTTTAAGTTACACGCGGCGTAAACTTACGCTAACAGTGATAGAAATTCCACAGATATGTTCCCTACTCCTACCATGTGTCCACACCTAGCCTACTCCTAGCACTACGCTGACCAGTTCCACCGAGAATTCACTTCTGGTTGGCGTAAACATCGGCTACCACTTTTGGTGTTTCTGCGACCTTTTTCAACCGTGCAAAATGTAATTTCTTAGCTTCCGACCAAAAAAGGTCAAACTGACACCGAGTGCTAGGCGCAGCAGCGTTGACACATTGCCAAATACGCCTGCCGGAGATTACACCTAGCTTGTTACTCCTGACTTTTGTTAGGAGTAAATCGTAAGATTTATGCCAGGCGGAACTTACGCTGACTATCACTCACACTGCCACTACTCCTGGCAGCGCCTACAACTAATACTCCTAGCAACTTGCGCCAACCAAGTTCAGTCGGGCGTAAACTTGCGCCGACCATCATTCACACTGCCAATACTCCTGGCAGTGCCTCTACCACTAGTACTCCTAGCAACTTGCGCCAACCAAGTTCCGCCGGGCGTACATCCGACAATGTGAACGCAACTTTAGTGCGATATCATAATGGATTGGCAAATGTACAATCTGTTGAATAATCAACAGCTAGTTGCTGGAGGCAAATATCATTCTGACTTAAAAGATGTAACCCTTTGGTGATAACTGTCATGAATTCTTTCTCATTATTTACTTTCATTTCAACTAATTACTTAGACATACATGTCTTCTTTTCATTATACACATCAATACAAACTTGTAGCATCATGTGTAAAGTAAATGCATCTGTCAATCTAACTTTGCATTTTACGTCTGATATGGCCTCTGCTAGATACCTCTAAATTTGCTATTTGCGCATTTTGACAATGCATTATGGTTGGGGCTGTGATGAACATTTTCCTTTATCGATACATTAGCCTTCGGTACATGAAAAACCGTTAAAAACAATCAGTGCATCTGGCTGGATTTGAACCGGCAACCTACGTAATACTAGCATGACGCTCTAGCCGCCTGAGCCACAGAGGCACACTGGAGAAGAGCGAAAGATATAAATCTATAGGTATTAGGATCTTCAGCGTGCCTCTGTGGCTAAGTTGGCTAGAGCGTCTTGCTACTATAACAAAGATAGCCGGTTTGAATCTGGCCAGATGCACTGTCTTTTTCCCCAATGTTTATGTGCGCTGGCTGCTCTGGGGAAAGATTAAAAATCAACCCAGAGAACGAAGTATAAGTTTCATGAAGAAATGTTGTAGTCATCTACTCCATAGCCAAGTGATGGTGATGAGAATGAGGATGAGGATGAGGATGTGGTTGGCGAAAATTAACTAATTAAGATGTTCAACAGGGTTGGTAATTGAAGATTCCAATCGAGAAAACACCTCTTTGTAGTAGTATACACGGTGGACAGGTTGGCCCCTGACAAACACCATTTTCTATGTTGTTGTAACATATCTTCTGTTTACCACCGAGTATGCTGATTGCTATGCAACTCAGTTGCCAATTTTAATTAAAGTTAAAATTCAAGAAGGCTGTTGCCACTCTAACTTCTAACATCTTGCATTAAAAACTGATGGATTTGTTCCCCACAAGATCATCATATATATGACTTAAAGACAAGGTTGTTACGTCGGCACGTAAATTAAATGATAAAAGTAGTTTTCCAAGTTAAGTGTCGTATATGTGCCGTTAGACCAACGGCATGTATCCAACATACTTGGAAAACTACTTTTATCATATGGTGTATGTCAACAAAGAAAACATCAATAGTGTCAACAACTAATGGACTAGGAATATTAATATCTTCATCAGAGTTAAAATGAATCACTTTGAGGTAAACATGGTAAATGCTTTTGTTAGGATAAAGGTTGTGTACATTGTACATTGCTTTCCAGTGAGAACCTGGACCTACCTGCTGATGAAGTTAGCATTGCTAGATTGGGTGGTACATGATGTCAATTAATAAATCATCAAAAGTGCTGATAGTCTATATATCTACCTCAGTCAGCGGCATTAGCTTTGAAGTTCAGTGTGTTCTGTGTTAGCTTAGCTTTACTTAGTGCATGTACATACTTTTAGGTGCGCGATCGAAGTGGTTATGTACACGCAAGAAACAACGCTAAGCCAATGCAGCACATGCTGAACTTCAAAGCTAGTGCCGCTGACTGGAGGTAGATATATAGACTACAGAGGAATTGACCTTTTCGGTAAATCCCATAAGCCTTTGCGAGTACACCTAAGAACTCGTCATTTGACGTCACGCCGATCTGTGCCAATGCGCACATCGTTTATCGAACATCATCACTACGCATTTCAAGTCGGCGTGACGTCAAATGACGAGTTCTCAGATGTACTCGCAAAGGCTTATGGGATTTACCGAAAAGGTCAATCGTCTATACCTTCCTGTATGACCTTTGCCCCTTGTGGATCTTATTTTCGAACCTTCATTATAGTTCCTTTGGGGTATAGATTTCAAATGGAGTTATCCAGTAACTCCATTACCTGTGTGGGAGATACATTAAGGTCGTGTATTCCTTTGGGGGTGTATGGATTTCAACTGGAATAGCCCATTAACATTATTATTATTACTTACAGATAGCATAGCTTCTTGCATGACCTTTGCCCCTTGTGGGTCTTTATTTTTCAGCTCTTCATACTGCCTTTGTGCTTCCTGCCATTGTTGCATAACACGAGAGAGACGGGCATCTTGCTTATCCTGCAACCTCTGCCTTGCTTCCTCGTAGAATATATGTTCCTCTGTCATGTCTATGGGCTGCTGTTTGAAGTACAGATCATCGGGTGTAGGCTCTTCTGATGGTGCTGATGTTGCTATGGAAGAGAACGGAAGATAAAACAAGAATTGTCTTTAAAAAACAATGCCACAGGTGAAGATCATGTTTCATATATACACATACTTTGATAAATGCCTGAAATGCTGAAAATTAGTTTTTAAGATGAAAACAAATGTAAAATGAAATCAGGTAAGGACCTGCACTAAATCAACTTAACATTTCTTCACCGCATAATACAGTGGTCCCAAAAATCTAAAGACCTGTTTTTGCTGGTCTGGTCTCAGTCTTGACAAAAAATGTTCAATTTCCAGTATACACATACGCCCTTTTCATAATACAGGATGACCCATAGTAGTACCAGTGATGGAGATCTTGAGATCACCAGCTTTTGATCTAGAGACCTGTTTTTGCTGGTCTGGTATTGGTCTCAGTTTTGGTCTTGGGCTGTGAAACAAAGACTCACATCACTGATAAAGTGCTCACCCTGTACCCATGTGACAGCTTTTGAGGGTAAATGTATGAAAGTTCTACTTGACCATCAACATGATTAGGATATAATATATTCATAAATGTTTAACTTGTGCTTTCCTAGCCTGAATGAATCTTCCCTGGATAAAAAAAATCAAATAAATATGACAAGATTCACCTCTGCTTTAAACTTTAGATTGCAAAAGAAAATTGGGACATTGAACTTCAACACTGTACTGATACTGAGCTATACTGGGCTATCTCTGAATAGCTTATGGCATGTTCTTTAACCCAATATATATGTTTCCCCATTTATTGAATGTACTGGGTAGGGTACAAAACTCATGCTCCATAACTTGAGGTCAAATTTCAGATGTAATCATTGAAAGGAGGTCAATAAACTATGCCATCGGAAATGAGATCAATTGGGCTATTCCAGTTGAAATCCATACACCCCCTATGGAAAATATGACCTTAATCTTCCACACAGGGAGTGTGAATTTCAAATGGAGCCACCCATTCAGGTAACCCCATTTGAAACACACACTCCCTATGAAAAAGATGAAGGTAATGTCTTCCACAGGGGGGTGTATGGATTTCAACTGGAATAGCATTCAAGCTCCAAGCCTGCAAGACAGACAAACACAGTAGACTGCGTATTTCCCCCAACCCTTCCCCCTTTGTGGCTATATCAAGCTATCATTGTACATGACACAATACAGCGAATGCTATTTTATCTCTAGCCCCATTACCTACTTAGTTGATTTGTTCAATAATTCATAGTCATGTATGGCTGTAGATGGTCTCCTTTCAGCTACTGGTCGCCTTGTTTCATTCTTATTGCTTGCTCATTTCAGTATATTTGTTGTGGGTCCTTTTTGTGTGTCTAGTTTTTGTGGGTTTTTGAAAATCCTGATATTTGTCAATTTTTTACATGTTTTTTATTGTAGAAGTCCTTATCTGTATGATGCAGTTTAGTTATTTTAGCGGGGAAGTTGTGCACCTGCGCAAGTGCGCAATGTGCAGACACAACATCATAATACCATTCACTGGAAAGACAGTTATGAGTTATGTACTGCAATATTCAACTCTTTATCTATCACAAGTTTAACTCTAACCCTCCCAAACATATAAAAAAACTATTCCATTTAAAATCCACACTACCCATGTGGAAGATTTAGCTGAAGTCATCCACAGTGGGAGTATAAGTTAAGAATATAATAAACAATTGGGTAACTTCCAATTGAAATACTCACTCCAGTTGTGAAAGATATAGGTAACACCAATATACAGGGGAAGTATGGGTTTCAAAATGAGTGTGCAGTATGCATCACCCACAGAATTAGAGAAGGAGAACCGGGACTCCCTATACCGCCACGTACAATCGCGTCGTCAGCTATGGGGAGAAATTGGGGTATTCGGGTCCTTGCCGACGGTCTTGGAGACGAACGAAAACAATTCTGCGTCTCATCTGAAGCGTCTTGGTACTCGCGTGCAGGTCGCATCAAGTGCGTCTCTCAGATGCGCCCATCATCCATGTCGCGCTAGCATGACAACGAATGCCTCGAGGGCATTCCGAGGGAAACCGAATACCCCCAATTTTTGCTCCATGCCTGTATCAAGATGGCGGTCGAGTCCCGGTTCTCTGGTTTTAATTCTGTGGCATCACCCCATTACCTACTTTACTCTGACCAATTACATTTGAAAAACATACTCCCCCTGTGGAAGATATTTCCAAAATCTTCCACAGGGGTAGTGTAAATTTCAACTGGAATAGCCCAATGCACAAAGCAACTGCAAGCTGTAGTATCCCTCATCATCTAATTTCATCATTGTGCATATACAGATATGGAAAGCTTGGTTGGCCAAGGTACACCCCGCGGCGTGCTATCCCTGGTCATGTGTCTAGCAGCGAGGGGGTCTGTGGTTCAAAATTGCAACCAAGGAAAAAACTTTTCTCTTCATCTTCATTCTTCCTTCCTTCCTCATCTCCTTTCTTCCCCTTCTTCAAAAAGCAACTGCGTATTAGGGTTACACATACACCAGTGTAATTGTAAATCATGATTTGGTCGCTCAAAACTAACCATTATTTTGATACTACACCAACACAGAAATTAGCATGATAAGGGCAATGTTTGTATGACAAGCATTCTCATTTAAAAATTCTAGGTACACTACAAATCACTCTCCTCAAAATGTTTAGGTGTGTTGTGTGTGGGTGTGCGATTTAATAAGTGAACTGTTTACATCTAGAAGTGCTGTACATCGCACTCCTTGAGATCTTTTTGTTGTCATGCAATAGATATGCTTTGCATTTCCAAATCTATCTTTGCTTATTATGCTATAAATGAAATATTGTTTTAAAGAAGAAAATTTTATCCAAACGCATTTCAGCACATCACATCAAAGCTCCCATTGGGCGCCCCATTCCTTTTTAAAGGAATTTTTATTTGGGCATACAATATCATGCAAAATGTTGGCATGCCTCAAAAGACAAGGCCTCATATTATTTGTTAGTATAATCTAGAATTTATATTAAAACAAATCACTGAAAATTGAAGAGTATGTACAGTTGTAATTAATATGTGTTTGAATCAATTAACGCAGCAGTACGACATCTAGGGCACGGGTAAGGTTCGCAATTGAAATTCCATCATTATTACAGTAAATACCCCTTGCTTTAGAAAGCTGTAGGCTATATGTGGTGACTTATATTAGATGGCATATTTATCTTCATAATCCAGCATAGCCTGCGTTCGTTTCGGCACACCACATTTTTCAGGTTATTCCAACAACGTTGTTTACCCGTATGAGTTTAAAACATGAGAAAACAGCGCATAATTAGATCGCGAATGCTATTAATGCTCTGCATGCTCGTCATAAGCTTCAACATTAAAAGTTTCAAATTTTGGGATATTTTTTCAAAATATCAAGAGCTATCTTAACAACTACTGAGCCAATACTAGGCTTGTTTGTACTCATTTTAATGTATTTTTCATGCTGATTCCAAATATGGTCATGAAAATGTAAAATTTGAATTTTTAAAGAAAATTTGAAACTTGTCGTCTGCAGTAAACACCCTTGTGGAGAGGGTTAGAGTGCACCAGATCTCAACCTGACTATTTGCTCTGTGTGAAGTGAGTTATAAACCTGTTTTGGTTTGGTCTTTTGCAGGCAGCATTATAAATATCATCGCTTTTGATTTCCCAAATGAATATTGTATGATATGGAATTGTTTACGAAATTTTTATTTTTACACTTTGGGATTTATTAATCAACACTTGTATGGCGCGCTAAACAATGAGCACAGCGCCTTACAAAAGAAACAGGCAAAATGAAACAAGAAACATACAACCAACATCAATACAAATGCGTTTTAAGCAAACGCATGATGTTTGAACCATATAAAGATTACATCATTTCACAAAAACAAAATTCCCTGAGTTTCCCCTGATTTCCACTTTTCCAAAACTGTATCAGGGTGTGGACTGTTTCAAACAACTACCTAGAGACGGTGAAGGGAGTTCTCCAAAACTATGCAATTTTAATTTGTAGTACAGTTTGGAGTCATACCTTGTATGCAAGACACATGTATGCCAAAATGACAAAAATAAGTGCCCTCTTGGGCCACCCATATTCTCCGAGTTGTCCCTAATTTTGTCTGTTTTTTCTCAAATTTCCTGAAGTTTCCCTGTTTGGAAAATGAATTTTCATTTCCCCTGATTTCCCTGAGTGGCTAGGAACCCTGCATAAAGATGTTGCAAAGATGATAGCATTGAGGATCAGGCATCCACACATACAATCTGCTTTCCCAAGAACATGTAACAAGAAGAGCCCTTAAAAAGGACATGGTCCATACTATCATCTGTAAAACAAAATGTGCCTCCCAAATCAAAATTCAGGCTAATTAAGAAAACACAGGTCTCCCAAGTTAGAAGACAGTATCTCTTGTGCAATTTAGATGTAGATACTGCATTTGACTTTGGTAGTAAATAAATTAAAAAACACCTGTCTCCCAATTAAAAATACAGTATCTCAGATACATTATTTATTAACAAACAGGGTTGCCAAACCCGCGATTTGGTAGCCCAATTGTCCGACTTTTGAAGATTTTCCCCAAGACTTTCGACAATTTCCTGTCCCATAGAAACCAATGGTTAAGAAAAAATTTGGGCGACTTTTCAACATTGGATCCCGCGACTTCCAATAGTTTCCTGCCCCTAGAAACCAATGGTAAAGAGAAAAATTGGGTGACTTTTCGATTATTTGACCCGCGATTCGGGCTGAAAGCTTTTGGCAACCCTGTTGACAAATACCGCATGTTAACTTTGAGAGAAGACTTTGATTCTAAACACCTGCCTGAGTAAAAGGGTAGTATCTTATATGCTATTAATTAACAGTTACTACATTTTTATTTTAGGAGTGCTGGTATTGTGGGGTATGTGCCAATGCTTAAATAATACAAATAGCCCTAAATGAAGGCATGGTGTGGGCTCACTTAACCATTGAACAATATCTTAATGCAGAGAAGATATTTTATCCTTCCCACAATCCTTTGCAACATAATACATCACATCAATTCATCAAATGGTACTCCCATTACCCTGCACAGTGTCATCGCCCCGATATCTTCATGGCAGAAATCGCCATGGTATGTTGAATCCACCGCCACGCATGGCCATTTTGTATCAACCTGTTTAATAGTTTTGAGTCGCATAATGGGCCGAAGGACATCTGACTAAGGTTACTGACAATAGCCCCGATTAAGCCGGTGACTGACCTCGCCAAGTCGAGCATGGTACATGTACGCCATAGGTCATATGCTTTAAGACTACCTTCACGATTGGCCTATACACTGCGCTATATAAATTTGGCACATATAAATCAGAATTATTGTCAGTTTCTGACTCAAGACGCAAGCTTGTATCTCAAGACGCAAGCTAACAACTATCATATCTGTTCAAAATATATATTCAAGTGCAAGGAACCATATCTGGTTTCTTTATACGAAATCATTTACGGGAGATATTCATCATTTTCTACCTCGGTATCCAAAGATTTTCGTCTCATATCAAACTTGTGCATAGGACATTCACGTGTATCGATCCTGGGTATTGATTTTAGTACCTCTGCAGAGAAAGTAATTATTAGCCAGGCGATGTCTGTGTGCCCTGTGTTTTCATGTTGAAATAAACTGGCTAAACATGGATATATATAATCAAGAAAAAAATTTGCAGGATCTAGATGTGCTCTGTTCATTGAAGAACATTTCATCACTATCGTTACACTAGATAGCAAACCGGGATAGCAAATCACTGCAGACAATTGGGAGAAATGCATTATGGGACGTATAACATATCTTCTCTGATCTTAATGCTACATGTACAACAATTTATCACTGCAAACTGGTTTTTCATCTGAGCCTTATTTGAGTTCAGATTTTGCACCTGTTCAAATGTTAAAACAGTAAACGCACAGTTTGAGTCATACAATGTTCTGCTTTCTTATACCACACAGTGCACTATGACGGGATTTCCCCATGACAAAACACATTTACATGCTTCTTAATTTAATTTTGCATTATCTTGCATTTTTTTACCACATAAATGATTGATTTAAATTTCACGACTTAAATACAAGCTTACACATGCATAATCTGCGTATTGGGATATAAGATTACAATTCCTATCATTATGTGGGTCATAATGTACAGAGAAAGAAAAGGAGTATATTTGCAGCAAGCATTTGTAGATCTCAAAACAACCTCATCTATAAGGCCCAAGTTCTTTAACCCCCACATATTTGTACATCAAACAGTGACCTTTGAATATGTTGGGTACAAAAACTCATACTCCACAAATTGAGGTCAAATTTTGATCTATGATTGTTGAATGGGGCTGGCTACTGAACTATGCGTTGGAAATGTGAGCATTTTGGCTGGTAGCGAAGTCATGTGAAATTATCACCATTTTAAAGACCCTGGGCATTTATATACATGTTATGTTCTGTGGAATTAATATGTCAGGAAGCTGGTGTGCGTATACTCGGGAGGTGTTTATATATCGTTGTGCGACTGCAAGAAGATCGTATGTGATGTAGGACTAAATAGCTGCTTCGTGCAAAATGGGCTATTCCATTTAAAATCCACACTACCCCTGTGGAAGATTTAGCTAAAGTCTTCCACAGAGGGAGTATGAGTTTTGAATATACACAATTGGGTAACTTCCATTTGAAATACTCACTCCAGTTGTGGAAGATATAGGTAAGGCCTCAATACAAGGGGAGTATGGGTTTCAAAATGATTAACCCTGACCAGTTACATTTGAAAAACATTCCTAGAGTACTCCGTTTGTCCCCACACACCCTTCCTTCCATTAATTATAGTGCAAATGTCACTGTGTGAACACCAATCAACTGCAGATTTTGAAGTCCAGAATTACTGACCAGAATGGATTGGTACAGTTAGCGCCCTACTCTTTAGAAACAGACTGTGAGCTGCAAGTACAGGTAGTGAGGTATGGCTCACTGTACACAAGACCAATGGCTTTACGTCCCCTCCTAAAGACAGAGTACCATCATGGTTCATTTACCATGTTTACCTTGATTCTAAATGATCATATGAGAGTGGAACACTAAATTCATTCTATAGATGCTAACAATTAAATTCAGCATTTTTTTCTCCCAAGTCAATACCCTAGCAAGTCACTACTGCTTGGAGTTGAACCTAGGACCTCACTTGCATGTACCAGACCCTAACCAATGCCTTTGTAAAATTTAATACACACAAACATGCAGCAGCTTTATCCAATGCTATAACATCAATGTATGTATGCATCCAGCAGAGTAGGCGACGAACGGATGGAGTAATATTTCTTGCCTTTTTGCGGCGCATTACAAGTATATCCTTCATTCGCTCTGAACTAGTTTAAAAGTAATCAATAATACATCTGGTTCATTATAAGTTGATAGATCTGTAACCTGCTCTATGTTACCTCGTATATGGCCATTCCTGTTGAAATACATACACCCTCTGTGGAAGACATGCCCTTAATCTCCTACACAGGGGGTGTAGATTTCAAATGGAGTCACTTACTCAGGTAACCCCATTTGAAATTCACACTCCCTGTGTGGGGGATTAAGGTCATGTCTTCCATAAGGGGTGTATGGATTTCAAATGGAATAGCTTATACTTGTATTGGGCCATTCCAGTTGAAATACATACACCCCCCTATGGAAGACATGTCCTTAATATCTTACACAGGGGGTGTTGATTTCAATTGGAGTCACTTATTCAAGTAACCCCATTTGAAATTCACACTCCCTGTGTGGGGTATTAAGATCATGTCTTCCATAAGGGGTGTGTGAATTTGAACTGGAATAGCGCATACTCGTATAGATTTCTTACGCTTTCATTCTGTTGTTACATTAAGATGTGTGAATATTGATATCAAAGCTTAAACTTTAATTTCCTACGAAATAATGAATGCGTTTACGACAATAACATCAATATCATGAGCACATAGCCCGGGCACATAGCTTTACATACATACATACATACATGAGAGCTTTTGTTACACGCCATTTCAAAAGATCACAGCGTGAAAAACCAAAACATATGCAAAATATATACAAGAAACAATTGAAAAACAAAAGAAAAATGAAGCAAGCAAAATTATGTTTGCGGAAACAGGTGGGTTTTGAGGCCATTTTTAAAGGCAGAGACTGTTTCAGCACTTCGCACAGATGATGATAAATTGTTCCAGATCAGAGGTGCATTGTAGGTAAATGCCTTGTCGGCAGCGGATTTAAAAGTCCAACTGCGTATGATCGGCACATTCAAACGAAAAGCGATCTGAGGCGGATCTAAGGCCCTCGCGAGGATTCTTAAGTTCAGACATGATGACAGGTATTCTGGTCCAATGCCGGCAAGGCATTTAAAACATACAGCATGGCTTTGAATGTTATTCTATCCTCTACAGACAACCAATGGAGCTGATGTAAACGCGGCGATACATGGTCAGTTTTCTTCGCACAAAAGATGATGTTAGCAGCCCAGTTTTGGAGGGTCTGAAGGCGAGCGATATCAGTAGTGTTGGCACCCATGAGGAGAACATTGCCATAATCAAGCCTGGATAAGATAAGTGAGCGGATAATGTCATTACTAGTATCAAAGTCCAAGAATCGTCTAATGCGAGAGATATTGCGAAGGTGGAATGAAACACTGCGTGTGAGTGAAGAAATTTGGTTACGCATAGTCATGCAGTTATCGAAGATAACACCAAGATTTCGGACTGTTTCAGATGGTTCAATGGCCTCATTTCCAATTTGGAGTGTGACAGCAGGCATCTGGTTCTTAACATGAGATGAAGCGGCGATGAAGAATTCAGTCTTCTCACGATTGAGTTGAAGCATGTTGCACGTCATCCATGATTGAATGTCACCAATGCATGATGTAAGAGAGGAGAGTGCACGATCAATGGACGACTGACATGCCGGGTCAAAGTTGGTATACAGTTGCACGTCATCTGCATAAAGATGGTAAGAAAGGCGGTGTTCGCGTATGATTCTTCCAATTGGGATGGTGTAGATGCTGAAAGATATGGGACCAACAATTGACCCTGAGGCAGACCGTAGTCGAGGGCACACTTCGCTGATTGGCAACCATTTACACATACACTGGTGGTTCGTCCGCTGAAATATGATTTCATCCACTGAAGGGCTATGCCACTGATACCAAGTTCTTGATGCATTCGCTGAAAAAGGATGTTATGGTTGACCGTGTCAAAGGCGGCACTCAAGTCCAATAACACAAGAAAGACCCCTTTACGATGATGAAGAGATGTCATAATATCATCTTTGACCTTTAATAATGCCGTCTCTGTGCTATGTGCTGCACGATACGCCGATTGCAGTGGCTCGCCCAAATTATTATCTTGCATATGTTTGGTAATGCTGTTTACAACAATTCTCTCAATAACCTTAGATAGGAACTTAATGTTCGATACAGGTCTATAGTTCTTTAACATGTTTTCTTATACCTCTTGCATTACACTGGCCTATGTTTAGGCAAGACTGGACAGGGTCATTTGATGGGGATGTCGAACATTTCTGTTTCACTTGTGTACCAGCTCTACAGCCTCGATGAGTAGGCTGAAATTTGGCCTTTTCAATACCCAATGATAAAACAGTTCTCCAAGTGTCTTGGGGCAGTCTAGCATTGCTCAACTCAGAGCCTCTGAACTTAAGTAAGTCACTTCTAGTGTAAACTCCCATTGTATAAGGTGAACTGCTAATGGGGTAATTACTTAACAGTTGTGTAGGTGCTAGAACCAAATCAATATAGACTAGCACCAGTCCAATGAAGCTAATCACAGTGTAGTTCATTGATCTAAATGAAGCAATGGTGGCCATGAGCATTGAGTACAGTAACTAGCATGAAGAAATAATGATGGAAAATACTTGCAAAGTCTGCTGCAAACACAAACATAAAGTTGCTCAAAATAGTCAGTAGGCATCCAATGACTATCAGTACAAATCTCAAATGTGAATTTCAATTGTATCTGGTAGAAATTAAACGCATTTCTGGAGCTGGCTGCCAAACACAGGCGCATCAGTCAGGTGTTTCTAGTTACCTGTTCTAATCAAAGAGATTATACCCAAGGAGTACCAACTACAAAATTGGGTGTGTGCAATGCTATGGTAAATATGCCATTTTGGTTGTTGCTCATGCTGGTCAAATAGTGCACCTGCAGAATTTTCGGAAAGAGCCCCAAATTGAGGGATAATTTACCTAAGCTTGACAAAAATATGAGCTTTCAACTGATACCAAAATTTGCATTTTGATGAAATGTACAATGTAGGGAGATGAAGTTGTCAATCCGGTCACCGACATTTCAAAACACCTAAATAGTTTCATGGTTGAGGTTAAGGTTATTAGGATTAGGATTTGGGATATAATGATTTAGGATTTGAGCAAGGATTAAGATGGTCTACTTCTGGCATTCAGGTGTCAAGGGTACATTCCAAAGTCATAAGACACTTAGCAACACAATATTATTTACAATATCTTAGAAATCAAGTTGTCAACTCTAAATTCTAACCTTCAAGCAGGATAGAACTCTACCTCTTACTCCCTAAGCGGAGCGATTAGCTAAATCTGTAATTATCATGATAAGCTCATTTGAACGTTTTGGTATCAAGGGACAGCGCTGGCAAGGAAACCTAGCAACCTAAAACTTAAACTGACAAACTCAGAGGAAACTCACAGGATCGCAACCCTTCAAGGCTCAGTCACTGTTTTTTGGCTGTGCTGACACATCGACTGCTCAGTGCCAGAAGTGGGTAAGTGCAATAGTTGCCCTGTGAACATTTGCCAATTTTAATACACACAGTCTATTGTACTCATCTACACATGGCAGCTATTGCACATACCCACTTCTGGCACTGAGCAGTCAACATATTGGGGTTTGATACTCCAATGGAAACAAGATTTGACACACCTCTAACCTCTCAAGATATTTAGGGGTTTTAGTTGAACCTCCCAAGTGTGCTCAGAGGAAACTTGATGCGGACATGTTCAACAATTTCATTCAGAGTTTCACTGTATATGTGCATAGTGATTGGTCAAGTCTTGCTTCAAGTTAAGTCTACAACCCAAGAAACTTGAACGTTAGTCCTTTTTTGATGCAGACATGTTCTGAGGATTTCATTCAAAATTTCATTTAATAGACGTATGATTGTGCGCAGTTATAGGTCAATTTCTGCTTCTAACACTCAATCCTGATGCACAGTTTAGTCGCTTCATTTTTACATTTGGAAGTTCAATCCCTTAGAGGTACATGCCTCGTGTGAACATACCTTTGATAAAAGGAACACTGATTCAACTATCACAGGAACTGTTCAATCCCTGATGAAAACAAGTGTGAAGTATCTGTATTTATTTAGGTATAGGATTCTGTGTAAAATTGCACTCTTTTGTGAGTATGAAATGAATGTTGAGGCCTTTTCTTTTTAGGGGAAAATCTTGAAAGAATATTGTGAAAGCACATGAATTTCAATGTTTTTTACGCTCTTCTAAGCTAGCACAAAATTGTTTGTTTACCCCACGTTTAGCAGTTCTTTAAAAGAATATAATTTCATGCTTAATTCACTAATTTTGGTAAATTTAAGTTCCAAAGAAGCCAATATTTGTGCATGTTTTGGTGGAGGGTAGTACCACAGGACATAGTGGCAAGGAAACCTATAGTCCATTTGCCTTCCTCTCAAGAATGACATCAGTGCACAAGGTATTATATTGCACACGTTTACTCAAAGAACTGGCATGTTTACATGCATTATCAATGGTGTATATCTGTACACACGCAAAGTAACTGCAAAAGATTACTGACGTCACTCTCTCTCAAGGAAGCCAAAAATGGACTATGGACAGGTATCCCTTAACTGACCTGAGGAAAAGGAAAACTGATTTAACTAATGCAGGAACTGTTCAAACCCCTGATGAAAACCATGCAGTGTGAAGGAGATGTATTTTCTTAGGTAAATTATAGTTTATATAGAGTTTTGAGTAAAATCAGGCTTTTTTACTTATATATGAAATGAATTTTAAGGTCACTTTTTCAGGATATAAATACCCTTCAGAATACCCCGTAGTGCAAAAGTGGACATTTTGCTCCTTAGAGCCCTATTAGTTTTCATACTCTTTCAAAGCTACATGTTGGGGAAATTTAGTGTTAAAGTATTATACATAATGTGGAAACTTGAAATAAGTGAAATTTACAAAAAAAATTGAAATTGATTAAAAAATATAATCTCAAAAATATTGCCATGTAGAGTAAGGAATGCCAAACAATCTGAAGAAATCTTCTGAGAAATCCATAAAATGCCTGATATTTTCAAAATATTTTCATCATAGAGCTTGATGGAATGAAAAACACTTAAAGAAAATCAATCTGAAACTACTATTTTTCACTTCCAACTTATTCTATAACTGATTTGAAAATACACAAAAATGGGATTTAAATTCCAACATATTTTTGTTTAATTAAAATTTAAAAGTAATGCATCTTGATTTTTTGAAGCTCCTACAGAAACCCATATCAACCAAGACTGTAAAAGATAGAGGAATTGACAAATTTTGCTTTAAAAGGCATGCTTAAGGCAATACAAAAAATAAATGGTTTTCTCTGGTCTCACAGCAGGTTGAAAATACAATGCAGTATGCAGTGGTTTTTTTTTGAGGGGGTGTGGCTTTTTTTTTCATGAATGATTTTTTAATTATTTTTGGACTCTTTGAATAGACATTGAACTCTAAACCCAACAGTAATTTTAATACCAAAATCTTTTGAATTATTTACTGAATGAAATGTAATTCTGGTAAATCTGGCTACAAATATAAAATCACTGATTTGAGCCTCTATTTTTATTTGCATTTAGATCAAGCATGGGATATGACATCTGACGAGTCACTATGGACCACAATAGCCTCATCCAAATGGCATAGTCTAATAACCTCAATTACATAATCACAGTGCAAAATTTGACATCAAGTTGCAGAGTATGAGTTTTTGTACCCAAATCTTCAAAGGTCATTCAATGAATGTACAAATGTATTGGGGTTTAAAACTGTGCCCCTGATAGATGAGCATGTTGTGGATCCTAGTGAGTCCTTAGTTGACTTCAAAATCCCTGCTCTATAAGTAAATCCATTTTAAATGAAGTTCCTACCAAATTCACAGCTATTTTCAAAAGGATTTTATTTTCACAAATTTCCAAAATTGTGCCACGTGTAGCTGCCATGTGTAGATGAGAACAACATACTGTGTGTAAATGACCAAATGTTCACAGAGCAGCTATTGCACTTACCCACTTTTTGCACTGAGCAGTCGAAATGTATATTTCTGTAATTGTTACATATCGAGGGTTAGTGCAAGATCTTGTTAATAATATCCAATAGCTGCCCTATAGACATTTGACAATTTCTTGATTCTTTTCGAATGTACATATATAAAATATGACCACTTGGCAGCTATTTCAGATAAGACCTTCATATCCTAAACCATCTATATTTCTGTAATAGCTACATAATCCTTACATAGATTCTGCAAAACAAAACATTTGTACATATTTCGCAAAACAAGTGAAAATTTTTGTCCGTAAATATAACAGTCAAGACAGTAGTCAAGAGGACCCTCCATTTTCATTATTTCTTCAAATCATAAGAGCATGAGTGATATATTTTGATGCCCTTTCAAGCTCGGCAAAGCTCCTGGCATTGCAATATCTGTTAGACTAACCTCTGAGATTTGAAAAGGGAAATTTGCAACTTGTGCAACTGAAGCGTTTATTTTAAAAAGTTGTTTACATCTTTTCTTCAATATTCTTTTATTCAATATTGGTCGCAAAAATCTCTCTCTCTCTCCTCTTTCTCTCTCTCTCTTTTTTTTAATAACATTCGGCCGAAGCCAGGCAAAGCCCAGTAGTGCTCAGAGGCTACCAAATTAAAGGGATGCCAAACGAATATGACGGGACAGGGATATGAGAAGACGTCCAATTGTAGAAGGAGGAGGAAAACAGGAGCAATTGGAGAAAAACCTGTGAGGACGAGCATGGATTAGCAACCAAACTCACATGTGGCAATGCGGGGAATTGAACCCCAGCTGCAGCATTGAGAAGACCACTACACTAAGGTCTACAAAAAAAAATTGTTTGATTGGCGTAACCCGACCGACCCTAGACTTTTTTTTTCTTATTTTTTGGAAAAAATGAATAAAAAATAAAAAAAGATTAAAATCTCACACAGCTGGTTCTGTGTACGTGTCTAAATTTAATATGTTTTAATATGCATGCATCTCACTAGTTATTTGATTATTCCTCATTGCTTGTATGTAATATGTAATATGTATAGGGATGCTGGAGCGAGGGTTCCCGCCATTCCGTGATGCACTTTCTTTTTTCTGCGTTGGCGCTGCGGTGTGGCGAAATCAGTCCCTCCAGTATTTCTGTTTCTTTGAAATTATTTTTGTGTAGTTTTTAAGACTGTATTTTAAGTACCAGTAGTAATTTGTAGTTTTAAGATTGTATTTTTCATGGTTTGTAAAGCGCCTTGAGACCCTGTTGGGTTAAAGGCGCTTAATAAGTGCGGCTTATTATTATTATTAAGAAAAAAAGAAAAAAATCGTGATTTTCAGCTTAAAATTGCCTGTTTTTGTTCATGTTACGCCAATCAAACAATTTTTTTTAGGCCTAACCCATCCTCTTGCTCTCAGTGTCTCCTTCTCACTGTTTGCCTTTATCGAGTCATCTCTGTATCTTTCTCTTCTCTTTTTCACTCTTTCTCAATTTCTTTATTTATTTCTCTATCTGTCTATCCCTCTGTAACTGTTTTCAGTGTATTTTTACTGAGCAAACAGTTGACGGGTAATGCGAGATATTCTAGGAAATAAGCGGTAACGGCCCCAGTAGAAACAGATCGGGTGACTGAAGGGTGATGTGAGTAAACCTCAGCATCAACCACCTTGTGGGATGGTTAATAGGAGTGTCATTTGTTGCAATGCGATGACAATCATGACGCGTCATGTTGCAAAGGATTCTGGGAAGATTAAGATATATATCTTTTTTGGCATAGTCCAATAACCTCAATTACACTAGCATAGTGCAAAATTTGACCTCCAGTTGCAGAGGTCAAAGGTCATTCAATGAATGTACAAATATGTATTGGGGTTTAAGAATTGTGCCCCTGATAGATGAGCATGTTGTGGATCATAGGGTCTTTTGCTATGTTTCTCTCTCTCTCCCTCTCTCTCTCTCCCTCTCTGTCTCAAGCTTTACTTTTTCGATGTCTGTTATTATCTTTCTTAGATTTCTGAAAATATTGAAAAATAGAAATATTGAACAGATTGATATTCTACCGTACTCCTCTATCAGCACCCTATTAGTAGACATCTATAAAAAACCTGAAAATGCATGACAACTGCCTGAAACAATAGGGCATAAATGGATTGATATCGAATACTATCAATATTCCTAGGTCTAACGTATGTCTTAAATCCAATGCATGAAGCATTTTTCTCCATTAATAGATTCATGTCTGATGCAGGCAAAAAGGTAAAAATCAAACCGCATTTTTCCTAAATTAAGTGTTAAAATGCATGTATTGATTGTTCTTCTAATCATGACTAAATATGTCCGATTCTTAGAATTCCACACACCCATATGGGAGGTGGAATCCCAGCTACAAGCTTAGTAGTCATGCCCGTGCCTTAATTTACTTCTTGTAGAGTTTACATGATAAGAAACACAATAGCCTCATCCCAATGGCATAGTCCAATAACCTCAATTACATAATCATAGTACAAAATTTGACCTCAAGTTGCAGAGTATGAGTTTTTGTACCCAAATCTTCAATGAATGTACAAATGAATTGGGGTTTAAGAACTGTGCCCCTGATAGATGAGCATGTTGTGGATCCTAGTGCATGTTCCGAGCTTAATATAAGATGGAGGAGCATGTTTTACTTGTATAGCACCATGTCCCTTGGTGCCCCATAGTAGCATTAGTACCCGCATTAGTATTCTTCTCTTCACACCCAATGGGCCAATGCTAACTCATGTAACTATTATGATGAACATATACACAAAAAACACAGAAGCTGCAGTTGAGGGGAATTTGTGTGGTAACAACACAGTCTTGTATTTTTCGTCTTCTATTGGGCTGTTCCAGTTGAAATCCACACTACCTCTGTGGAAGATTTTGAAAATATATTCTGCAAGGGGAGTATGTTTTTCAAATGTAATTGGTCAGGGTTAATCATTATGAAACCCATGCTCTCCCTGTATAATCATGATAATGGCTTTACCTATATCTTCCACAACTGGAGTGAGTATTTCAAATGGAAGTTACACAATTTGTATATTCTAATCAAAACTCATACTCCCTCTGTGGAAGACTACATGTAGCTAAATATATGGGGGTGTATGGATTTCAAAATAAGAGCCCAATTGACAGTCCCATCATTAAATTATTACTTTGACCAAGAAGAGGACAATATTTGCTTCATATATATTTAGATACCATGACACAGTATAGATATTTTTATCTGGTGAAAAATTGGAAGGAGATGTTGCACCAGAGTCTACATTCCTGCTTCAAAAAAAAGGATTTGCATGATGACCTGGTGCAGTCAAAAATGGTGATTACTGATGGATTTCTAGACTTCAGTTCAGTTTCAGTTTATTTCATCCATTCAAGACAGTAAACTCTAGAAACACTGCTTGAACACACAGATAATTGTTCAAAAGACAGTGAAACTCTAGAAACACTGCTTGGCACACATGTATCAAATTTTGGCTCCTGATTTTACCACTATTTTGCTGGTTTTGACTAATTATTGGACTTTTGGTACTAAATGGACAGTTTGTAAGTACTCTGTGACAATTTCTGTGAACTGAGTTTTAGTATTTTTCCATTTTTTTTGAAGTATATTCTATTCTATTGTGACCTCTAAAATCAAGAGACTAACTGACAGAACTTGATTTAAAAAGAAGTGTGAAAGTGAATAAAAACTTAATGGCTATAAAGTTTGAAATGCACAACAAGGCTAACATATCAAATTATCACTCTTTTTATAAAACATCCTTTGTCTAATTTGATTTAAAAGTCACTTTAAAATAAATATAAGTTGGAAATATTCTCAATACTTATTGTAGTAAGGTCAAATAAATGTTAAACAGATGATCATCGGATTTGATTTGACAATTATAGACATGATTTGGCAATTATCCCCGACTTAAAATGATATTTACAGAGATTATATTCTGACTTTTCATGCTCAATTAGTTGAATAAATACTCGCTATTCTCACTGTCTCATTCCTCATTCAGAATCTCCAATCAATCATGATAATTATGGATTTACATGGGAGTAAATGAATCCTATTCACAGGAGCGATTCATGTCTCTTCCCATCATGCCTTGAGTTTTAACCCTCATGAGAACCCTGGCGGTGCCTAGTCCGCTCTCGTGGAAAAATTGAGATAGCTTGAAATTCCCCTGGACAAGGAACTAACTGCTAATTTGTCTTGTTGTAACCCGTACGAAACTCGGGGAGTTGATCCTGGTTGCAATGGTTATTTGTGGAATGTCTAGGGTGTGCGCTCTTGAAGCAGCAAAAATCCCTGAATTGTTGTTTAATGGTTTATGGAATGATGTGGGGCCGTAGTGGTCAGCGACAACCTGTAAAGTGCGTTGAGGCTTGTGGATCAACGTCTAGGAGTTGTGCCTGTACGTAGCGCACTATAAATCACTGCGATTTTTTTTTCCTTTTTTTTTTACCTGCTGATTGGCCAAAAAGAAGTGTTTATTATCAATTGCACCAATCAGCAACATTGTTAGAATAATTTGACCACGCAAAAAGATTGGGGTGAATTATTTGCAAAGCTCCATTCTGATTGGTGATTACAGTGAAGATATCATGTAATTGACCAATCAGAGACAATGTTAGATCGGCAGGTAGTGCTCAGGGGGTTAACACTTCCTGTGCACAACCCATAAGGGTTCATACCACCAAATCCACCTGTGAAGCAGTTCCGGTAAAACATTATCATGCCTATAGTGCGAACTTTGCATAGCAATTGTGCCAAATAGGTACAATATTATCAGTAATTTTAGTGTTGAAAATTGTGTTTTACTAGAACTTGTGAATGTGATCTCTTCAAATTTCGAAAAAAAAAGTGCAAATTTGAGTGATGTTTACGATTTTATGTGCTCATGAACACGCAATGATTAGCAGTCAGATGCAAACATGCGGAAATTGGGCTTTTTAATAATGCCAATTTATACCATAAACTTATTCTGTCGCCAAAAGGTGCTGGAGGTTCTTGCAATGCACCATGGGAAATCTTCATATTCTGCTAATAAATCTTATTCAAGGATAAACCAATTGTAATAGTTGATTTCAAATATTATTATCTCTTTTGTTTACAAGCTGATCATCTTATATTTGTTTTTATAAATAGCTTATCTAAGTATCAAGTAAGGTCACATCAATTTTCCAACAAGAAAGAATTCAGTTAAGGAGCCAAAATTAAAGTTCCAAATTTAGTATCAAACAAACAAGATTTTTCTCAGACTTTTAAAACTGCTGTCATGCAATAACCATCTTTGGTTCAAGTTTTTGTCTGTTGCCAAGTTTAGGGGCATTCTTTGTTTTGCTATTTTTATTACATTTGTTTTTAATTCAATATGCTACACATCCATTAAATTTGATCAAACATTTCTCAACTTAAAATTACTGTCTTTGTCTTTCAATAAAAAAGGCTCCAGCATGAAAGGAAAACTCTCCTTCCCCACACCTATGTTCCTTTTTTTAATAATGATTGAATTGAGATATAGGACATTCTTTTTTGAGGACTAATAGTCATCTATTAATGTACGACATACAATACACCCCAATGTTTGGAGCATACATTACGCATATTCTTTGAAAAACAAAACACTCGTCTGAAACTGAATGAAAACTAAGTTGATAGTGCTCTCAAAGACCATTCTCTATAGATTTGCATTTCAACAGTGGCGTAGCTAGGGGTGGGCGGTGACTTGCCTTGCCCACTGGCAGAGAGGGCTGGCTATGCCCCTGCATCTAAACCCTGATGTAAATACCCCGTTACAAAAATGCCCATGAATAAAAAAAAACAAGCATCTTGTTTTCCATAAAAATTGTGCATTATGTCTTTCAAACATTGAGATAATGTCACACAATAGCTCACTATATAGAATCATCAAATTTGTGCTTTGAATTCTAAAATGTACACTTGAAAAAACATGCCCATCCCTAGACATTCATTGTTCTGCCTCGTTTAAGGCCTCTTACTGCAATTTATACATGGTGGACCCACACAGTCATGTGTGTGCTATAAATTATCCATGGCAAACAGCCATAAATGTTAACTTTCCTTGGTTTTGGATCACTGCATTGCTGACTATTTGCTGAGATGTGACTCAATTACTAGGATTATGTAGGCAGGAAAAATACCTACGAGGAGGAGGTTCATCGGCTTAACAATGTCTTGTAGAACATATGCTATAGGTTTGCCTACACAAGCAACAACCAGGGCTTGCTTCCCCATCCCCAAGTCACATCACTATACACTTTACCAGTTCTTAGAATACATGCTCACAAGCATGGATGGACTGGTAGACGGACAGACTTATGTACGGACTGACAAACAACCAGGCAACATAATAAAAAAGAAAGGAACAAAAAGATTCATAGACAACAACAGATCATCCCTCCCTCTTTCCCAGACATTCCAAATGTTCTGCTTACTTAGTAGGGATCTTGCTGCAATTTATGAATTGTTCTGCTATAAATTAACCATGGCACACAGGAATAAATGTTACCATTCCTTGGTTTGGACCACTGCATTGCTGACTTTTCTGTTGAAAAGTGACTCAAGTACCAGGATTATGTAGGCAGGAAAATACCTTCAGGATGAGGATCATGGGCCTTACAATGCCTTGAAACATATATGCTACAGGTTTGCCTACACAAGCTATAACTAGGGCCTGCTTCCCCATCCCCCAGTCACATCACTATACACTTTACCAGATCTGAGAAAACATGCTCATATTAGCGTGGACAGACTGGCAGATGGACTGGCGGACGGACTGATGTATTGACTGACTGATGAATGGACTGACTGATGAACAACCAGGAAACATAAAAAGAAGGGAACAAAAGGGTTCAATCATAGACAACAACAGATCCTCCTCCCCTCTTTCCAAGACATTCAGAATGTTCTGCTCACTTAGTAGGGATCTTGCTGCAATTTATATAATGTTCAACATACATTAATGTGCTAATTAAATTAACCATAGCAGACAGGAATAAATGTAAGCTTTCCTTGGTTTTGGATCACTGCATTGCTGACTATTCTGTTGAAAAGTGACTCAATTACCAGGATTATGTAGGCAGGAAAAATACCTTCAGGAGGAGGATCATGGGCTTTATAATGCTTTGAAACACATATGCTACAGGTTTGCCTACACAAGCTATAACTAGGGCTTGCTTCCCCACCTCAAAGTCATATCACTATACACTTTACCAGATCTGAGAAAACATTCTCACAAGCGTGGACAGACTGGCAGATGGACTGACTGATGAATGGACTGATTGATGAACAACCAGGAAAAATAAAAAGAAGGGAACAAAAAGGTTCAATCATAAACAACAATAGATCCTCACTCCCCTCTTCCTCAGAACATTCAGAATGTTCTGCTCACTTAGTAGGGATCTTGCTGCAATTTATATACTGTTTAAAACATACATTAATAATGTGCTATAAATTAACCATGGCAGACAGGAATAAATGTAAGCTTTCCTTGGTTTGGATCATTGCATTGCTGACTATTCTGTTGAAAAGTGACTCAATTACCAGGATTATGTAGGCAGTAAAAATACCTCTGGGAGGAGGATCATCGGCTTTACAATGCCTTGCAGCACATAAAGCTACATGTGTGACTATACAAGCGACAACCATGAGCTGCTCCTCCAAACCTTAAAATAAGGGCTACACACGTACTGGCATCTGGAGCCATCATCTCCTCACTGTTTTACAGTTTAAGGGTCAGGCTACCTGGGGGTGGGGGGTCTTCAAAACTTTTGTATGGAGATGCGCCACTTTCAGATGCTGACTTTCCCTATACCTACTTTTTGCTGTTCTTGCTACTCATCGGTAAAATGGCAGTATTTACAAGCATCTTACAATGTCTTTTTACTAATCTGCAGCCTGCTCACAAAGTCAAAATGGGCTAGTTGAGATCCACACACACACACCCTATGGAAGACATGACCTTAATGTCCCACATAGAGAGCGTAAAATTCAGAATGGCATTACCTGAATGGATGACTTCGTTTGAAATTTACACCTCCTGTGTGGGAAATTAAGGTCATGTCTTCCATGGGGTGTATGGATTTTAACTGGCATTGCCCAATGCTTTAGAATGTAGAAGAGAATGTATCAAAACTGCCTTCTGACTTGAAAGACTTCTGCTTCCGACTGTGGTCTGAATGGATCAGATTGTGTCACAAATGACACAATTCAGTATCCAGTAATCATTACAAATCAATTGGCAATTTCTTCAAATCTGTTCAGATTAATATCAACCTATTTTGCTACCAGCCTGGAAGTTATTTTACAATATTAGTCACCAATGCTAGATAGATATAACGTGGCGGTTTCTGGTACTGCTTTCTTTTTCAGACATTTGAATAGACAACTTCAGTGTCTGTCTGACAGTGAAATAAGCCGTATAATACTATACATTGCTCATCATAAACCAGCATACAAGTCTGATTGCAGCCAAGCCTTTCCTTAACCAGCATACATAAAAAGAGTGATTTATCACCGACCTGAATTTCTCATCATTCACCTAAATGGACTTTTACAGTTGAAATCCATACACCCCCTATGGAAGACATCACCTTAATCTTCCACACAGGGAGTATGGATTTTAAATAAAGTCACCCATTCAGGTAAACCCATTTGAAATCTACACTCCCTGTGTGGGAGATTATTGTTTTCCATAGGGAGTGTATGGATTTCAACTGGAATAGCCCAATTTCATGAAAATCGTGATTCAATTTGGACTATTACCATAGTGCACATTAGAATATGACCATTGCTAGGTTGGCTCACACTTTCTTTGTTACGAACCACTGATCGAAATGATCACAACACAAAGCCTATGGCATATCAAAATTCGGAACAGGTGTATGAGCCCAGGCTTGAACCAGTAAGCAATGGTTGCTAACGTGAACTACGACAGCGAATATTCATCAGGAGAGCTAAATCTTTCTCCCCTAAATTATTGAATAATTCAATTGAGAGTGCAGTAAAGCATGAACAAAGTCACTTGACTCCGTAGACTCTCCAGTACATTGAGATCTTGTATACTTACAAAAAATTCCAAAAATTTGACAGCGAATGAAGTATGCATTTAAGCATGAAGAAAGTAATTTAACTTTTAGAAGTGAGTTAGATCCCGGGGTTAGATCCTAGTCTGTGCCACAATCTAGGAAAGTGATAAACTGCTAACAGATGCAGTGAGTATACATGTAGCTTGGTTCTGTCACTCACTGTTATGCATTTGGCGCTAACATTTTGGATCACAAGAGTCTTTGAAAAAGACTAGGATATGATACAGAACCTTTACACATGGTTGCCAAACCCACAATTTATTAGCCTAATTTGAACTATCATAACGCGACTTTAAAATAACAATTTTACAACATTTGGGCAAAACAGAATTCGAGCGTAAAAGCAAGTAATTTAGGCCCATATTAAGGAATTTTGCTACAAAACAACAACTCACAAAGTTTCTGAAGATGATTTTTGAATAATATTTGCAGAAAATAATAAGATTAACACCACTTTTGCTAAAATGCTCTCCAAAATTGATTTCTGACAAAGCACTATTTTGAGTGGAAATTTAATCAATTTGCATGACATTTCAAGTGTCGCACCTGCGAAATGTGCTGAAAATGTGTAGCCACCCTGCATCACTAGTAGACACGGCTAATTAACATGACATTTTACATGTTAATTACTGGCAGGTGCGCGTACCTTGATCAGTTTGCATTAGCTACTATTGACCAGTTTGCTTATACCCATCCAGACACATTAAATTAATGTAGCACATCTTTTCTTTAGTCTATTGTATGTGGGCAGGGTTGCCAACAAATTTCAACCCGAATCGCAGGTTAAATAATCGTTTAGTCGCCCAATTTTTCTCTTTACCATTGGTTTCTATGCGGCAGGAAACTATTGGAAGTCGCGGGAGCCAATGTAGAAAAGTTGCCCAATTTTTTGTTTAACCATTGATTTCTATGGGACAGGAAATTGTCGAAAGTCGCAGGGATAATATTCAAAAGTCGCCCGATTGGGCTACCAAATCGCGTGTTTGGCAACCCTGAATGTGGGTATTCAGGTTGAAGGAGATGATTAGAGACAGATTATGTTCTCGGAAATGTCAAAGCTTGTATTGGTAACAATGGGCTGTTGTGTTTAAAATCCATACACCCTCTGTGGAATGCCATCTCAATTAGCGTCAAAGCTTGTATTGGTAACAATAGGCTGTTATGTTTAAAATTCTTACTCCCTCTGTGGAATGCCATCTCAATTTATGTCAAAGCTTGTATTGGTAATAATAGGCTATTATGTTTAAAATCCAAACACCCTCTGTGGAATGCCATCTCAATTTACATGTATGTCAAAGCTGGTATTGGTAAAATGGGCTATTATGTTTAAAATCCAAACACCCTCTGTGGAATACCATCTCAATTTACATGTATGTCAAAGCTTGTATTGATAACAATAGGCTATTCCAGTTGAAATCCATACACCCCTTTGGAAAACATGACCTTAATCTCCCACACAGGGAGTATATATTTCAAATGGAATCACCCATTCTGGTAACTCAATTTGAAATACATACTCCCTATGTGAACGATTACGACCAAGTCTTTCATCGGGGGTATGTATTTCAACTGGACTATAGCCTAATATCAGGCCCAATATATCATATTTTTAAACCACCTCACAACACATAATCTTACCAGTGCTAAAAGATGTTTCCATATTAGTTAATGTTGTAGTTGGCGCTTCTGTGCGTGGTTTTACCGATGGACAGCACACAAATTCGACGCCCTCGAATCGGTCGTAGTCGTTTTGCATGGTAGTAATACGCCGATATCATGGAGGTCCATGTGTTGTCTCTGACAATCGTCTGCTGCCATAGACCACAGCTGTTTGGGTGACAGGCATGTCTGGTCCTTATGAATGTGCTCAAATTTGCATTTTTTGGGCACCAAAAGGGCATCACTTTCAAACTGCCCAACTGTAAAGAGAAAAGTGTTTGTAAACAAGAATAGTCTTTAAAAAAGACATACATCGCTGAGGCAGTACAAGCGTAAGAAGTATCATTTTTATTCTCAAGAAAATTCTATATGGCCACAGAATTGGATAAGGAGAACTGGGACTCCCTATACCACCACATACAATCACGTCATCAGCTATGGGGAGAAAATTTAGGGTATTCGGATCCTTGCCGACGGAGACGAACGAAAACAATTCTGCGTCTCATCTGAAGCTTCTTGGTACTCGCGTGCAGGTCGCATTAATGCGCCCTTCACCCATGTCGCGCTTGCATGACAAAGAATGCCTCGAGTGCATTCTGAGGGAAACAGAATACCCCTAATTTTTGCTCCATGCCTGTATCAAGATGGCGGTCAAGTCCCGATTCTCTTTCTTTAATTCTGTGATAAGGACGAAAACACATCGAGACACAATTACAACTGGGAAGTGTCTAGGGCACCAATAAAATCTTCAGGCACTGAAGGAAAATAATGCAATTTTGAAATGACAAGCATCAGTGTTTGTCACTGGTGCATATGAAGTTGCGGTAGTTGCAGTACATAATCTGTGCGATGCAACTTATTTATTGAAGACCAGCACGCGTCAAATTTACAAAAGTATTTTTTATGGGTGTTTTGGTCAAAAAAGGTCGAAATTTTGAGAAGGTTTACTTTTTGTATATCCCCCCCGAAAAAGGAAAAAGGTCCATTTTCAAAATCCGCACCCAAAAAAATCCTGCATATGAGCCTGGACACCATTCTGATTTCTCTGTTGCATTCTGCATAATTAACCAATCGGGTATCTATTATTGACTTTCATAAGGCATGTCATCACAATGACCTAGATCTTGACCATCTGCCCTCAAATTTGCCACTTATTCTTTCAGCAACTATGCAGTCACTAGGATCCACAACATACTCATCTATCAGGGCACAGTTCTTTAACCCAAATACATTTGTACATTCATTGAATGACCTTTGAAAATTTGAGTACAAAAGCTCATACTCTGCAAATTGAGGTCAAATTTTGCACTAGGATTGTTTTATTGAGGTTATTTTACTATGCCATTGGGATGAGGCCATTGTGGTCCATAGTGAGTATAATCAGGGAGATGCTCAAGATCCAAGCTATGGTGGTCTCATCATGCAACTTAGGGCTCATACTGAAATACCCTACCACGTTTTCACACAGAAAGAAGACAGGATTCCCCTCGCTAAGCGCGCGCCTCAGGAAAGCTCGGTCATAAAACGGATGGATTATATGCATCAGTGATACACCCTGCCCAGGATTTTAACAAAAGAAGGCTAGCACAGGAAAGCTGCAGGATGGCGCACACCTTCCTGTGTAAGGGAATTTCAATATGAGCCCTTAATTAATGAGGCATAGGGGAAGGGGATGTCATTGCAATAACCATAATCTTGACCATCTTCTCCAGAATTCACCATTTGTTCACAATGCACCTATATGTGGTAGATTTATGGGAACAGTTCAAGATTCAAGCTACTGCCACCACACCAATATAAGCAGTTCGATAGTTTATACTGATATCAGCAGTTAGATAACTATTTCATCCACAATAATATCAGCAATAGATAGCTACTTCATCCACACTGTTATCAGCAGTAGATAGCTACTTCATCCACACCAATATCAGCGGTTAGATAGTTAGTCTTCATCCATACTGACATCAGCAGTTAGATAACTATTTCATCCATAATAATATCAGGAATATATAGCTACTTCATCCACACTGTTATCAGCAGTAGATAGCTACTTCATCCACACCAATATCAGCGGTTAGATAGTTAGTTCATCCATACTGATATCAGCAGTTAGATAACTACTTCATAGACACCAATATCAGCAGTAAAGCTACATCATCCACAGTGATACCATCATTAGATAGCTACTTCGTCCGCACCGATATCTGCAGTAGATAGCTACTTCATCCACACTGATATCAACAGTAGATTGCTACTTCACCCACACTAATCTTCAGAAGTAGATTGCGACTTCACCCACACTAATCTTCAGAAGTAGATAGCTACTTCATCCACACTGATATCAGCAGTAGATTGCTATTTTATCCACACTGATATCTGCAGTAGATAGCTACTTCATCCACACCAATATCAGCAGTTAGAGAGTTAGTTCATCCATACTGATATCCGCAGTTAGATAACTATTTCATATACACCAATATCAGCAGTAGATAGCCACATCATCCACACTGACACCAGCATTAGATAGCTACTTCATCTGCACCGATATCTGCAGTACAGATAGCTACTTCATCCACACTAATATCAGAAGTAGATAGCTACTTCATCCACACTTCATAAACACCAATATCAGCAGTAGATATCTACTACTGCCATGTCATCACACAACTTACCAAGACATAAGGGCCAGGGGATGTCACTGCAATAACCTCAATCTTGACCATCTTATAATCTAGAATTCACCACTTATTCTCTATGCACCTATATGTGGTAGATTTAGGGAAACGGTTCAAGATTCAAGCTACTGCAGTGTCATCACACAACTTACCAAGGGATAAGGGATAACATTGCAATAACCACAATCTTGACCATCACCCCTTGAATTCACCACTTATTCTCTATACACCTGTATGTGGTACATTTGGGGAAACAGGTCAAGATTCAAGCTACTGCAGTGTTATCACATAACTTACCAAGGCATCTAATAGGTGCTACAGAGAATGACTGGCTGCATTTGTCATCTTCAGTGCTGACAGAACACCAGTTTTCTATTGTGATCTCTGATGTGCCTTCTACATAATTTGTTACTTCTCTTTTAGAATAAACCTGCAAATAAACAAGATAAAAAAGAAAAAGAGAATGTTAGAATTAAGGTCACTATAAGCAGAGAGAAATAATTTCATCAGAAGAATATGAAATGTGATCAAAGAAACAATTAGTTTCACTCTCATCTAATGTAGAATCAAGCTTTCATTTTTTTAATGCAAATATTGTTCATTTCCAACGGTGCCAAATGCTGAAAACATATTACAATTGGATTTTCTACAACACAAGTTTTCATGCTGCCAAAAAACAAAATAATACAAAAGAATTTAAACATGACTTTCACCTGAAAATCAAGCTGATAACCAACTCATTTGCATAATGACATCACATAATGTAACAACTCACTCATTTGCATAATGACATCATAATAATCATTAAGTTTTTTTAAGTGATTGTTGTCACGGCTGCTGTTATTATTGTTGTTTATAAGTTGTTTTGCTGTTGTTGCTGGTATTGTTATTATTGCTGTCATTGTTGTAGTTGTTGCTGCTTAGCTCTAGCTGATTCTGCTGCTGTTGTACAATATAGTTGCGGGGTGTTGCTTTTATTAATTTATACATTATATCCCCACTGTTGATCAAACACTGTATATTCCTCATTCAGGCGACAAAAAAAAAAACCCTGTTCTATGGGTGGACGTATCTTTCAAGTAGGGTCGCTCGGGCAGGCTTTTTTTTTGGCAAATGACCCAAAAATCACCAAAATCTGTAAATATTTTTTAATTTTGGGAAATACCCAAAACAACAAATTTGTTCCTAATATTTTCAAAATTTGGGTTAACATTCATTTGTACAATAAAAATATGTTTCCCAATTATTGTAAAATCTGGGTCGGACAGGCCCGTATAACAGTGTTTTCTTTTTTCATCGCCTTACCACTCGAACAGACTTCAATTAATAGGCTATCCGTCCGACAATTCAATTAGACAGACCCAAGAGTAATACCCATTGTTTTTAGTGTGCTATGTTCACTTGTTTCTTCGCTCCATCAATTCATCTTAACTCTAGTCTGCTGATCCAGACCTACATAGTTACCGTGTCTGCAAATTTTAGCCCACTTTTCTACTTAAAGGAATGCTTGTTCATTTGTGATAATTTCCTTGGCAATATTTTTAGACTCACTATGGACCACAATGGCCTCATCCCATTGACATAGTTCAACAACCTCAATTAAACAATCATAGTGCAAATTTTGACCTCAAGTTGCAGAGTATGAGTTTCTGTACCCAAATTTTCAAAGGTCATTCAATGAATGTACAAATGTATTGGGGTTAAAGAACTGTGCCTTGATAGATGAGCATGTTGTGGATCCTATTGACTGCATACGTGGAAGAGGAAAAGTGGGTAACAATTTCATTACTTTCAAATTGGTGAAAAGCAGAACTTTTTGAATAATTTGGGTTTACAGATGTAAAAGAGACTGAAGCCTTCAAAACCTAACTCTAATATGATGCAATTGTAACACGGTAGACTTAAGTGGTTAACCACATGAGAACTACCTGCCGATTGGCCAAAAAGTTTTCATTATCAATCGAACCAATCAGCAACATTGTTAGAAAAATTTCACCAAAAATTGGGGTGAATTATTTTCAAAGCTCCATTCTGATTAGTGATTAAAGTGAAGATATCATGTAATTGACCAATCAGAGGCAATGTTAGATCGGCAGGTAGTGCTCAGGGGGTTAAAGTAAAATATTTCATATGACAGTAATTCCAGCAGTGGTCATATGACCACAGACTAATTACCCATTGTGCCTTAAAAGTGGAATGCCAACAACTATTAACTACAGAGCACCAACTAAAAAGTTGTGAGATCGCCAGTTTGAACTTCTCTTTCCTTATAACATGTTTTACTATCTCAATAATCCTTTATCTTAAGTTAATAGTGCTAGCGACTTATAAAACTAAGATGGCGGACAGGGCACATCTGCATCTTCCACATGACATGATAAATCACACTGCATCAATAATCATCGCATCTCGTCGTCAGAATACAAGAACGTCACAACTGCTTTTACATTTCAGTGTGCATACGACATCCTCGCATTCTATCGCCGATTTGCTCACTGACTCATGTCTGACAAAACATCAAATGTTCCATCAATAAAATCCTATCATAACCCCCTTAAGCTGGGCAAATACATGTACTGCCAAACTGAAATCTTTTAAGCGAATAATATTTTGTGCCTTCCTAATTTGGAACCGTTTAGCTTGTTTTTTAAAACTACTATTTTAAGCTTCTTCGCACTGACCTTTACAAAAAAGGAATTTATTTGCGGGTTGTTATTTTCACGGTAGCTACTTAAGATGTGAAGACGTGAAAATAAAAGTAGCGCAAAATTTTTCACTTTTACAGTTGCAGCGATGTTCCCATGGGATAAATGAAATCATTTCTTCCCAGTGAAGAATGCTAGATGACCCCGTTTCAATCAAACTCTTCTAGGAATCGTTTTCAAGGAGTAGATTCTTGTCTAATTATTTCGCAATAGATTTATGATAATTTCTCAAATATATCTTTCAATATACCTTTCTTTTCCTGGAATCATATTTGTGTATCAGTATAGGCAAAATAAATATACCGAAACGCATATTGCATACTCGTTACTGTACAGCTCTATACAATGTACACAACGATAGACTACATGTATGAAATAGGTTGTTAGTAAATACGATTTGGTGTGCACCGTTTCTAGAGTTCCATTCTGTATAAAATAATTGTAGGGAAAATTATGTCCACTGCTCACTTAATAAAGCAAATGATATGACTTCAGCTTTACATGTACATTGGAAATAAAGGAAATAGTAACAAAACACAAAATGTTTTATCTTCATCCTATTGGGCATCCAACAGTGAATTATTTTGCACTGCCAAACAGGCATGAAATGACAACTCCCATTGGTCAAATGGCTTGACCAAAAAAAGAAGAAAACAAGTAAGCCCATGAGAGCCAGAAACAGCCCAAACTGGAAGCGTCCATTTCTAATGGGGACAAAGAGACAATTTTAAGTGTTTTCAAACTATTTTGTCAGAAAAATGTTATTTTCACATACTATAGAATTCCGCCTATAAGCATATGCCTCTAAACAAGGTATTTTTTGACGAAAGAGACGAAAGGCAAATACCCTCCACAAACACATTACAACAGATTAGTCTTACATATTAATATGTGTTTGTCCAGCTGTAACCTATATCAGTAATATAATTGTTCAAACTCCAAATAAAGGGGTTTTTTTGTGGAGAGTGTCTGCCTCTCATCTCTTTCGTCAAAAAACCCTCGGTTAGACAAGGTTGGAATAATTTGATGCTTACTTATAAACTTAATTAAACCATCGCTCACATCGATCTAAATAATAATCACAATTCTTGCTTTTGAACATCACTTTAGAAAATAAATATTGAATTTCCGCAGTAAGTATTGCTCTAAAAACAAAACAGTCTGTTGACCTGAAGATATACCTTACACTAATATCGAACTCATACGACACCTTCACTGAATTCAATATGCATAATTTGGCAGCCAAGCCGCTATGTCTGGTTGAAATTCAGACGTGTAGCACTCTTTGTGTCAAGATTTAAATATTCCCCTTTTAACATGTTTATTTTGTAATGTAAAAGAGTGGATTATCAAAACCAAAAGTGAAGTAGAAGTCTGCAAAATATGCTGAAAAAGTTTAAAGTTCTAAAGCCCCTTATCAATGTTTGCGAATGTCTACGATAAGTTGAAACTGTGCCATCAAGAAATCTTTAGATTTTAACATATAATTTTTATATAAGAGTGGTTTATTCAAACATTGGTAACCGAAGGATATGCCTTAGGCTAAAAAAAAGCTATGTCTCAAAGCCCCGCACATGTTCATTTATCTTAGCGCATCCATGTCAGCTGAATGGCAAATTCATTTTTTTATAGTTTTTTGCCATAAAATTATGAAATTCTACTTGAGACATATTTTGAAAAGAAATTTACTCGATTCGATACTCGCATTGTTAAGGTATAAAAATCGTTTAAAAATGCATTCCACATTCATTTTTGAACTGTCATGTGCTTTCAGACATAGCATTTTTTTTTTCAGTCTTATTTCGCACAATACTGGCAGTAACATTTCATTACAGCTTGCAATTTTTTTATTAAATTTCAATTATTTGAAACCAGGGAACAATCCAATAACAGACAAAAACCACTTTACATTCATTGTATCATTTTTATGTAACAAAATATTTATGCAATCCAAAATATTTATGCAATGCAGTTTATAATATACACCCACAAAAAAGGTTTTTTTGCCTACACAATCAAGTTACTGCATGATACAAAGCAAATTCATTGTCATGTATGGACAAAAAGGCAATTATGTGTCATATAAAAGCACAATGTTGTCTAAAATAATTTTACCAGCCGTACGTTATAACCATAAGCCCTGCAAAAAAAATGTTTTGCCTTTACACAAATTATTTTGCATGATATAAAGCAGCTTTTTATGTTGTATACATGTACAAAAATGTACATAGAATGAGACATAACGCAATGTTTCTTTAATTAAAACACCTTGATGTAAATTATTTACGTAATTGAAACGGCCGCAAAAAAAATTTGTTTTCTGTCTTTCATAAGTTAGTTATACTGCATGATACAAACAGCTTCTATGCTACAAGTACAAACTACAAAAATGTACATAGAATGAGACATAACGCAATGTTTCTTTAATCAAATCACCTTGATGTAAATTATTTACATAATTGAAAGGGCCGCAAAAAATTTGTTTTCTGTCTTTCATGAGTTAGTTATACTGCATGATACAAACAGCTTCTATGCTGTGTACATGTACAAAAATGTACATAGAATGAAACATACTGCAATGTTTCTTTAATTAAAACACCTTGATGTAAATTATTTACATAATTGAAATGGCCGCAAAAAATTTGTTTTCTGTCTTACATAAGTTAGTTATATACTGCATGATACAAACAGCTTCTATGCTGTGTACAAACTACAAAAATGTACATAGAATAAGACATAATGCAATGTTTCTTTAATTAAAACACCTTGATGTAAATTATTTACGTAATTGAAACGGCAGCAAAAATTTGTTTTGTCTTACATAAGTTAGTTATACAGCATGAAACAAACAGCTTCTATGCTGTATACATACACAAAAATGTACATAGAATGAGACATAACGCAATGTTTCTTTAATCAAATCACCTTGATGTAAATTATTTACGTAATTGAAACGGCAGCAAAAAAATTTGTTTTCTGTCTTACATAAATTAGTTATACTGCATGATACAAACAGCTTCTATGCTGTGTGCAAATACAAAAATGTACATGGAATGAAACACACTGCAATGTTTCTTTAATCAAATCACCTTGATGTTAATTATTTACGTAATTGAAACGGCAGCAAAAATTTGTTTTGTCTTTCATAAATTAGTTATACTGCATGATACAAACAGCTTCTATGCTGTGTGCAAGTACAAAAATGTACATAGAATGAGATAAAATGCAATGTTCCTTAAAATTAAAACACCTTACATTCATGTAAATTATTTACGTAATTGAAACGGCCGCAAAAAATAGTTTTCTGTCTTACATAGGCAAGTTATAACAGTAAGTGATACAAAACAGCTTCTCGGGCAGCTTCTATATTCAGTGGCAAGAATGAGACAATAATGTGTCGCATTACAGAGCAATGTTGCCTAAAATAAATTTACTAGTCTCATAGCTGTCATGGTGTCTGCTTCGTATTACAGATATTAACCGTATCGGACTGAATACGAGACGCAGCATTATTGATCGCTGACAAGTTTCGAGTGATTTTCTCCTGTTTGTGGGTTTTATTGGTTTTCATCATGGTAATCATGGTAAATGATGACTGTTTATGAATGCGTTTCTGGCAAATTTAGGGATACATATACCATGTTCTATAGGAGTAGCTTTAATTTAATTCTAATAATGCAAAGTACCCTGGTACTACATGTACAGTACATTAGATTAATTGTCTGTTTGCATACCTACTGGCAACCTCAAATAGGCTCTCTGTTTCTTGTAAACCCCAAGTGTAAACCAGCCTCTTTCAGGTAAAATAGTGATGCAACATTGGGCTATTCCAAATATCAATGTAACCCCCCCCCCCCTCAAAGAAGACATGTACATTTGTATCATAATTGTTTGGGAATTCCAAGAGCAAAATATTATCCAAAGAAAATGGTAATTCCCATTTCAAAGGGGGAAAATATTTACAAAAGCGGGAATTCCCATTGTCCCTAAACGAAGACAGGCAAATTATTTTTTATTTGTTTTGGAATTCCCAACCCTAAAAAGGGGTATTTTCTTGGGAATTTAGGGTATTGAGAGTAAGTACCATTTTTCTGGGGAGGGGGAAATTCCGAAAGCAAAAAATGGTGAAAATTTTTGAGAATCCCATGTCTTCTCCAGGGGAAGTGCCTTTAATTTCTGGAATAGCCATTACATATTATACAAGAGTGCCGTAGGGGGTATATGCAAATCATGCATCTTTTACACATCTCCTTACATATATGCCTATTAATTTTATATAATTATTATTTAAGTTTCAATTGATATTCAAACAAAAACAGTTAACATTCATTAGTTGTGCATAATTTTCATCAATTCTCTTTGTCATCCACAAATTTCCCCCCTAAATCAAAACAAATTTAAACATAAATCCTCTCATATCATTTTCACACATTTCCCAATCCATCTTAAGTACCTAATTATTGCAATTTTGATAGGATCGTGAGGGTGTTGAATTCCACTCCATGCTGGTAAAATTAATTTCAGCGAGGCTTTCACTGTCGTAATCCTATATGACGAGTCTAAGCTGACACGTCTCGTGTGTTGGATAACAACAGAAGGTGTATTACTTAGGGAGCATCACAACATACACTACAGCGATCATAATTATATTCAAAATAAATGACACTGGTTTTTTAAGTATTATCCATATTTACAACACTCTATAGTGTTACAATTTAATATATTCATAAGTTTTTAATTTATTCATAAGTTTTGAACATTCCACATTGAATATGCAGACAAAATTAGGCCAAAAAAAAATATTGTTGTGTTGCCCTCAAGTGGGAAAATGGGAAATTTGGGCCGGACGGTCGGACTTCTTTTTTTTTTTTTTTTTCAAACCTTCATTTTTTTTTAAATCCCCTCAAATATTAAATAATGCTTCTTCAATTATGGGACATTTGTCAATTTTGACTTCTGGATACCTGTTAGACATCGATTAAAGACTAGTCTTTCAATAAAATATTAATTTCAAGTGAAAAACATTGATTTTTTTGAACAAATCTGTAAAAATCATCATTCAAAAAAAAAAAATGCCGACCCTACACAATGGATCTCTTAATTGGTTTGCTATCTTCTGAAGATAGCAATTAGGGCCTATTAAGAAACAAGTCTTAGGGTTAAAAAGAATCTGGCAAAAGACTTTCATAGTTACATTTAGATGTGCTAATAAGTATTTATTTCCATTCAAAGATGTGCCAAGTGAAGTCATGACAATTATAATTGGTGCTGAAATCTGAACCATTATCCATTCACAAAACTCGATTGCATCCAGCTGCATATGACAATTAGTAATCCAATGGCATGTCCATTACACATGGTTTATAAGGGGGAAATAACTACCATATTTGAACAATAGTCCTAATTAGCACAAAAAATACTTTTTTAACTTATGCATAACAACGCCCTCTTTCAGTATACCTTTTGCATGAAATTAGGTCAACTTTAACCTAACCTCTTGGTGGCATAACACTAGCCCATAGCAACCATCTTTTCATTCAGAAAGAATTTCAATGATTATTCCTCATTTCTCATAAAATCGCTTTTTAAATCACCTTTACTGCACATACAAAATGGCCGTTCATACCATGGTAGCCATCTTGGATGCCCATATAAGGGTTGTGTGCTGAAGTGTTGATTATCAATTCACAAAACAAAATTGCATCCAGCTGCATGTGACAGTAGTAATAAATATCAATCCAATGGTATTGTCCAATTGTAGGGAGAAAATAACTACCATTGAACGATAGCACCTTTCTCCTAAATTGGCACATCTACATTTGTAAGTACATTTCTAACTTGCCACCACTTTCAATGTACCTTTTGCATCAAATTAGGTCAACTATAACACCTCTTTGTGTGCTGCAGTTATTCTCAAGTATTGCCATTTATTCCTTCCCCCATGGCGCAATGTCCTGCTGGCACACGTGACAAGCCCATGGCAGCCATCTTGGATGTGAGAGTGATGAAAAACATACAATTATTTCATAAAAATATCATTGATTATACCTAATTTCTAATCAATCATTATATAATATTGAATGGCTTTGAGTGTGATACAAGAATATTTTTCTATCGAGTGCAATATATTCTTGTATCACACGAAAATAAACCATTCAATATTATTATTATTTATATCAGGCTTTTGCTATGCGGTAAAATTTAAGCTTACCTAGCCACCGGGTTTAACCAATGTGTAGGCCTATCGTAATGTAAGCTTACCTTTTGACCTTCTTGTTTTCTGCTCTTTACTCTCAAAAAACAATTTATTTGTAGATGTGGATTATATTTCCTAAGGTTATCATCATCCAGAATTGCCGTGAATTAAGTTTTTGATTTTACTTGTTTACATTGCGAAATCTCCTGTGAGCCGTTACGGTGTCTGTAGTGTATTGTGCTGTTGTATCATGACGCGTTGTGCTGACACCATGATACGCAGTAACAATATTTTAAAAATATTGTATTGCATACGGTATTTTGCAAATATTGCACAATATACAGTTTTATTGTATCGATAAAAAGCCTGATATAAATAATAATTTTAATTACTGCACATCCAAGATGGCCGTTCATATCATGGCAGCCATCTTGTATAAGGGTTGTGTGCTGAAGTGTTAACCTGGGTGCTTCTCCTTTAGCATGAAATTATGTAACCTTAAGGGCTCTGTAAACCACCTTTGCACAGTATTTTTGTGGGACCTGCGAGCACATCAGACACATCAAATTGCATATCAGAACTCAGAAGGATACTCCTTATATTCAGAATGCAATTTGGTGCATCTGATGTGCTCTCTGGTCCCAAAAAATACTGTGGAAAGAGGTGTGTCACCGAGCCCTTAAGCCTAATATACTATGATTGCTAAAGTATTGCCATATATCATAATCCCCCCTCCCGTCACCTCATTTTTTAATCATTCATTTCGTCTGCAGTTGACTTATTACTGCAATATTAATTAATAATTCATCAACTTCCCTCTTGTTTTCTGTAACAATTTTCATAACCCCGAAACTTCATGTCCATTCCCATTTTATTTCACACATTCGTTAACGTATTAAGACATTAATCAATTATTAATCATCACTCGTGGCCTGCTTGGCCTCGACGCAGGTAGTCCACGGCAACGGTTGATCATATCGTGAATAATTCATTATGATATTTCTGGAAGGCCATGTTGAAATGCTTAATCATCTATTGGGTTTTAATCATTAAAATATGCAGACGTGAATCCAAAGGCCGGAATTAAGGGATATGTTTTAATATTGTAACATTGGTAAATTTATGATATTTTGATAGCCTAAGTATCAATTTAAAACTGCCACAATATTGTTTGGAAACTTCATGTTATTATTATTATTATTTATTCTTTCTTTCTTGAGGGTTATACTGCTTCAGTGACAAGCACTGCTTTTCAAGCAGGCCCTTATGATACATGTTATATAGCAACAAAATATATTACGATACACAATATTTACAAAGTATCATACAGTATTTACAATGTATTTACAATATATTACAAATAAGTATAATGGTATCATCAACTACAAGATAATTATAAATACCATAATTCAAAATACAAAAATACAATAATTATATTTATATACAAAAATCAAGCAAGTAAATGAATAAAATAATGTGACTCATGTTTCTTTCAAAGTCTCTTCCACTGTCTAAGTAAGAACTTAATGCTCTGCATGCTAGCAAATTATGTGCTTCAAGTTTTGAGATATTTTCTCAAAATATCAAGAGCTATCTCAAGAACCACTGAACCAATACTAGGCTTGTTTGTATTCATTTGAATGCATTTCTCATGCTGATTCCAAATATGGTCATGAAAATTTACAATTCCAAAATTTTTGTATCATGAGGTGGCATCATATATTTTTAACAAAATTGAATTGAATTGACAAAATGTCAGTAATCTTTGACGGGACACAGGTTTTATGCTGGGGAAAATGTTCATGATTATGATAAATTGTCATGATCATAACAATTTCGCCTACTGAAAATGGAGAATTTTCATTTTTCAGTGACTTTCCTCTAATTGAGGAGTAACTGGACGGAATGGCTAGGCTATAATGGTTGTTAAGGTTAAGCCTGACCTTAACAAGAAAATTGTTAATCTCATACGATTTTATCTCCTGTACTTTTGACCATCGGTCATCACATCTACCAAAGTAATAAGATGGTAGTGAATAATGCATATCAAAATTTGTCATTGCCATCACTAGGATCCACAACATGCTCATCTATCAAGGCACAGGTCTTTAACCCCAATACATTTGCTCATTCATTGAATGACCTTTTGAAAATTTGGGTACAAAAACTCATATTCTGCAACTTGAGGTCAAATTTTGCACTATGATTATTTAATTGAGGTTATTGAACTATGTCATTGGGATGAGGTTATTGTGGTCTGTAGTGCATCTTGGAAAACACTTTCATACTTGAATGAAAATCTGTGTCATGTCCATAATATTTCACTTTTTTTCAAACAATTTTTTTCCAATTTAAAAAAAAAAAAAATACAGTGATGAGGTGAATGAGGTTGTATATGCAATGCCCTATGATTGAAGTGTGCTTATTTCGGGAGATAATGAAATCTTTATTAGTAATTATTGTTATCGCAAAAATTTTCTGTATGCAAAAATTAACACTTATAGTAAAAGTGGAATTTTTTACGTAATAATTTTTTTCACTTTTTCCAATATTGATCTGTTTCACTTGTTTTTAAATTTACTATTCTAATTAACTTACATTGACATATACACAAAAGGAATATATTTGCATATGTGACCGTACAGTACGAATGAGCCGTAAATGTCCTCAATTGTATTCTGAGTTACAGTGTAAAATGGGCATGAAGGCGTATTCATAGTACCTCAATTTGGTGCTACGTGTACCTCATTTAATGAGATACACGTAGCACCAAATTGAAATACCTATGAATATGACCTTCATGCCCATTTTACACTGTAACTCAGAATACAATTGAGGACATTTACGCTCATTCGCTACGGTCACATATTGTTATTTTCACAGGAGTTGCGGAACGCGAAAAGTGCGAAAATAAATGTAGCACGAAAATTTCCATCATACAGTAATGGGTTCATAAAAATCCTACTTACTTTAAAAGCCTGTTCATATTTGAGTGAGTAACCGATATCTGCTCTTAAGTGGAATATGGTAATCCTAGATTAAAAATATTCAAATTACGATGAACCATACTAAGACTGTAAATATTTTGCAAGCTATGGATTTTTACCACCACTGAATAAAAAATGTTGACAAGTATTTGCGTATCAAGTAGCATTTTCAGATCATGATGATAGTTTTGTAATTTCTTCAAATTATGATCAAATTTAGCAAGATTATTTATATTTCGCAACATAACATAACCACCACTGACTTAAAATGTAGACAAATTGCTTTTTAAGCTTACCTGATATAATTTACATTTTATTTGTCATTATTATTTTAAAATCATGATGATAGCATTGTAATTTATAATTCAAATTATAATGAAATTGAACAGGAAGATTATAAATATTTCACAATCTTAACTACCACTGAACAAAAAACAAGACAAAATTGCTTTTTCCTTGACATAATTTACATTTAGGCAACATTTTTTGACAAAATTTCCAAAAATGTCTTCAAATTATTTTGTTATTAAATTTATATTTCAATATAAAGTGACATTTTAATTCATGACGAAATTAGAAACATTTCTTCAAATTATGACGAAATTCAGCAAGATCATAAATATTTTGCAACATACCATTATCTCAACTGAATAAAAATTTAGACAAATCACTTTTTAAGCTTACATAACATATTTAGCAATGTGTCATAACCACCACTGCATAATAATAACATTGACGAATTGCTTTTTAAAACTAATCCTCTGACATAATTTACATTCCAAGCCATATTTTTCAAACTACATTCAGTAAGATTATAATATTCTACCACTGAACCAAAAAATTGCTTTTTAAGCATCCCTAACATAATTTACATTTAAAGTGACATTTTCAAATCATGATAAAATGTTTGTAATTTATTCAATTGAACAGCAATATTATAAATATTTTGCAAATGTAATCACCGAATTCAAAATATTGACAAATTGCTTTCTAAGCTTACCAGCACATTTTATAAATTGTTTTTATGATTAATAATTGATGGAATCTACATTTAAATTATCTTTATCAAATCATGATGGAATTTATGTAATTTATTCAAATTATTATGAAGTTGAACATCAAGATTATACATATTTAGCAACCTTAACCACCACTGAAAAAATATTACCAAATTGATTTTAAGCTTCCCAGACATAATTTACATATCAAATGACATTTTCATCCCGTGATAAAATCTTTATAATTTATTCATATGATGAAATTCAGCAAGATTATATTATTCTACCACATTTAACCACCCTAATAAAAATATTGACAAATTGCTATTTAAGCTTACTGACACAAATTTACAAATTGTTTTTCAAGATTAATTGGCATGCATTGTAATCTACATATAAATTGTCATTATCAATTCCTGATGGTATCTTCATAATTTATTCGCACAAAGGTTGTTCCTATGGAGGTTTATCAGCACTTGACAATGAAAAGTAACATATTACTATTTAAGTTTACTGACATACAAATTTACAAATGGTTTTTTCAAGATTAATTGACATGCATTGTAATCTACATACATGTAAATTGTCATTATCAATTCCTGATGGTATCTTCATAATTTATTCGTACAAAGGTGGTTTCTATGGAGGTTTATCAGCACTTGACAATGAAAAGTAACATATTACTATTTAAGCTTAGTGACATAAAATTTACAAATTGTTTTTCAAGATTAATTGACATGCATTGTAATCTAAATATAAATTGTCATTATCAATTCCTGATGGTATCTTCATAATTTATTCGCACAAAGGTTGTTTCTATGGAGGTTTTTCAGCACTTGACAATCGATTGCTATTTAAGCTTAGTGACATAATATTTACAAATTCCTTTCACAATTAATTAACCTATCTACATATAAATTGTCATTATCAATTCCTAATGATATTTTCATAATTTATTCGCACAAAGGTTGTTACCATGGAGGTTTATATCAGCACTTGACAATGAAAAGTAACATATTACTATTTAAGCTTAGTGACATAATATTACCAAATTCCTTTCAAGATTAATTGACCTATCTACATATGAATTGTCATTATCGATTCCTGATGATATTTTCATAATTTATTCGCACAAAGGTTGTTTCTATGGAGGTTTATCATATTATCAGCACTTGACAATGAAAAGTAACATATTACTATTTAAGCTTACTGACATAATATTTACAAATTCCTTTCAAGATTAATTGACCTATCTACATATAAATTGTCATTAACGATTCCTGATGATATTTTCATAATTTATTCGCACAAAGGTTGTTACCATGGAGGTTTATATCAGTACTTGACAATGAAGAGTGACAGCAGGCCTTTAATTAATATGCCATCCATTAGTTAATGCATGTAGTGCCAATATGGCTGCCATTCGTTCATTAGCCATGTTAGCAGGATTAATCATCACAGTGCCTATCATAGTGACAATCATAATCATAAAAAATATTTATTTAAATTTCTGAAAACAAGTCAGGTAACTTTTTCATTATTCATTATTTTGTGACTTTCATTATATGGCCATACATGAGTGTAAAACGTGTTGTTATTTGAGGACTCCACTCTATCGCAACGAGCTGACTGAATTGCCAGCTGAATTGCTGGTAGTGAAATGGATATTTTGATTTTCCACTAAAAATGCACGGATATGCATTGTTTTATTGTGCAAAAATTACCAGTTTTTATTTTTATTATTCGAAAATCACAGTAATGAATTCAAGTGAGGGTCAGAAAATGAAGTGAGGGCGGGTAATGGGAAACTCAAAATAGACTTTCATCAGCATAATGCCAGTACATTGCCTAGAGCTGCAAGAACACACAAATGATTTTCTGATGTGCCTCTTGACCCTACAAGTACACCACCTGGCTTTCTTTTACGCTCCAAATGACTCCCGGAACTGACTACAACACAGTGAAGATTCTAATTCTCATTTTATTTTCATACACAGAACTTTAACTGTGCAGCCATTATCTCCTCATGTGTTATCTCTTTCTGGCCAGAGACCTTTCGCCAGACAAGTTTAATTGGATCAGAGGAAAGAGAGGCTTGAAACGGGGAAATGAGTGGGAAATGTGACAGATGAAATGACTCCACAAGTTTTTCCTGCACTGTTTACAATCAAATTGTTCATTGCATCATATCTTGTAAGAAATTTAATCTATAAGGTAAAGTATAGGCCACACCTGCAGTTTGTGTACATTTTGGTGTGGTTTGTGTACATTTTGGTGAGGTCTGCCATGGTCAGTGACAAGGCCAAGGGGGGAAGCTACCCCCCTGTGAGAAGTCTTTCCCTCACCTTTCCAACGGTGGGATGCTGGATGCCCTAATACGCAAGATTTTTAGCCCTTTTTATACTTTTTTAAGCCCATTTTGACCATTTTCGAAAAAGTTTGCCCGCTTAAAGTTGTCATGCCCCACCCCCTTTGCCCACCCTCTAAAAAGTGCTGGCTACGATATTCTGTTTGCAATGGAAAGTTTATCTGCATTATTTACAAATGCAAATAAAAGATTGTTGCAGTTATTTCATAGTTAATAATGGCGATTCTAAGTTTATCTTAAGCTGATCTGTAATTTTTTTAATGACTAGTTTTTGTCGACAATTGGTCCATGCTTGTCGACAATAAGGAAATAAATATTCAGGAAATCAGGACAATATTGTCGACAACAGCCATGTCGACAACAGCCCTATATTTTATTAAATTTAAAAACCAACAGTTCAAAATTTTCTGTTTTTACTTTTGCACAAGCCAAGAAAAGCGCAAAAGCATGAAAATTTATGCGATGCAAAAATGTCCACTATGACATTAGAGCGTCACTATTATACAATCATCAATATGCTCTGAATACATTGGCACATGAAAGCACTAAAATAAATTCATACACATTTATAATTCATGGTACGAGTCATCGGGGACGATATCGACACCCCGGTAAGATGCACATCTTAGGGTCAATGGACTTGGGACGAATCCCAGTATGTTGAAACAAAACGCTTCCTAAAATATCCCTGACGGCTTACGTAGGAAGTCATGGCTTTTGGATACAGTCCTATACAAATATGGCGTAAATGGCTGTGGGGCTCAAGATTGCAGACGTACCACATAATTACTTGTCAGGGCTGGTTTGTTTCTGGCAATGATTGTGACATGATATATATGTATCAATGGTCCTTGTATTGTTTTTTGTGTCCTGGGTTTGTGTATGTGTGTGTTTTTGTGTAAGCAATGAAAGCTGGGGCTTGTAAAGACAGATGAATGGGGACATTTTGCAGTCTAAAACCCACCAAACAGTGACATCTGAGGACCGTGGATGTTCCCGGTTGCACCCCTATGGCTAAAAGTGCAAAAATGGCATTAAATAAAATGTCCCCGGTTGTCAGGTCAAGGGGTGTAGAACATGTATGCAACTGTTGGTTTTAGACAAGTTATGAGTGTTATCGAACACAAATGTCCACAGTTGACACACAAATGTCCCCAATTAGTGGATTTAAGGCTAGAATTCTGTGTCCCCTTTTGGTTGTTTAAGGTATTGAGTGTCCCCAATCGATACATCGTACAAGAGTGTAAGTATGTGCATTGTGCATTTGTTAAGACCTGCAAACAATGATGTACACCCGAAAAAATAACCGAGGACTTCCACGGTTCCTTTTCCGTAACAATGTAAAAACAACAACCATATACTCATTTGCTGGTGTAAATTCAGGTAATGGTTAGGCAGTAAAACCTCAAGTGGGTCCACAGTATGGAGCTTAGCTTTGGGTGTACAAAGTCCTCAGTGTTAGATAGGATGAAGTTGCAGGTCTTCGTTTGCAGGTAATTACAACTCGACGGAGTGTGTGTGGACAGGGGTGTGGGTTGTATGTACAAGTGTGAGTGTGGAGATGCATGTTCAAGGTCCAAACAAAGATATATACTACTGATTTCAACTTCATGGGAGATGATGAAGCTGGCTGTGAAGGTATTCTAGATGTAGGCCGATTACAGTACTGCACCTGTCCAGAGCTGCATCCATGAAAGATGTTTAAATTGATATAGTGTGTTCTGAGCTCCTGTAAACAAGGTAAAGTGCATTGAACTTATGTGTGTGAATATGGTTGGGGAAGCATATCAATAGCTTCTAATTTTTAAGCTTTATTCTTCTTCTTTGCTTTCTTTTTCTTTTCAATAAAAAACATTGAATTTCTTTTAATCTTCAATGATTACACTTAGCCCCCTTTAATGTCATAATTTAATTTTTTCAACTTTCTCTGTAGAATAGAAATAGCCTGACCACTTTCCACTAAGGCAGTGACTCAAGCCCGGATATTTCGGTACCCGCCCGTTTTTTCCCTACCCGGATAAAAATTCCATTTACGGATTACCCAAATTTAAATTTTTTTTTTTTTTTTAAGTTATTTTTTTTTCCGGCTTTGTAGTGTCCTTGGACCTAGAGCTAAATGCTAGGATCATTCATTGTTGATTTAAAACAAAAAAAAACAAAAAAGTTGTAGGCCTATGTGTTTTAAATAAATTTGTACTCATGTCATACTCTTTTAATGATTTCAAAATGCATTGAATTTGTATCCATTTTGAAATCATTAATAGAGTATGACATGAGTACAAATTTATTCAAAACATAGGGATACATTTTTTTTTGAATAAGTCAACCATGAATGATCCTAGCGTTAGCTCTAGGTCCAGGACACTACAAAGTCGAAAAAATAAATAACTTAAAAAAACAACTGCTTGATACTGGTACCGGTTACCCGCCTTGAAATTAACCTTGGGTACCCGAATACGTCATTACCCGATAGGTCACAGCCTTACTTTCCACCCAACAAGACCTGTCACTCTCAATCAACACAGGTAAGCAATAGGGTTGATAGCCATTTCTCTTTTCCTTTTGCCCTGAAACAAGAACATGAGTCCTAGCTGTCAAACATTAACCCTAGGCTGACTTGGGATGGACTGTTGCTATTATGGGATCATTCTCTGTCCGTTCTGTACTGTGATAATATGTTGCAAACTGAATTTGTGAGTAGTTTGAGCTAGTTTGTATGCTGATCTATGGACAGTCTGTATACATGGACATTAGAACTCGCCCGTTCGCAAACCATGACACCCCTCAAATAGCGAGCGAATGAGCTTGGAATACCTTACACAGGCATGACAGGTCTCAGAGTCCCAGCACATAGCCTATACTACATGGATGTATGAGGTTTTGAAGTATCAAATCTTTTCCACATTTTGTAATGATGCGGTTGTTTGTCAAGTTAATCCCTGGCCGCACCCACTTTGCACTGGCTATTCAACAGCATTCTGATCCACAGAACTGAGCCTGATGATCAAAGTTATGAGTAGAACATTCAAATGATATCTGTGTTACACACCCAAACCTCTACCTCCCCCTCCCCCACACACACCCCTAGAGCCTCTACATGTGTTCGTCTCTGAACATGAGCAGTTTTGGACTATGCAACACGGACATGTGAATCCGCTTTCAATCCACACACCGAGGACGTTGTATAAGATGAAATTTTACCACAACTGTGGACAGTATAATGTACAACAGAGGATATCTCGCAAATGTATTATACATGCAATTGTGGTCGCTTGCGGACAGACCTCCAAAACCGATATATGCATATATTGTACATTTACTTATAACATGTCCACAGTAAAGGTTCAGTAACTCAATTTAAGGGTCAACTTGAGTATCTTGTTATAATTATAAAATCCACCTTGAAATGCATCTGATTCTAAATTAAATATGTAAGAATTGCAGGCATCTACCTCACTCAATAAGCTCATTTTCTTGTAAGTGTCAGAAAAGACAACGATGAAAATTGAAAAACGCTCCTAACAGATGGCATAGCCATCTAAAAGGCCTTTTCTGCCCGGCTTTTCTGTTCACCTTTCAATCAGGATCCACAACATGTTCATCTATCAAGGCACAGTTCTTTAACCCCAATACATTTGTACATTCATTGAATGACCTTAGTATATTTGGATACAAAAACTCATACCCTGCAACATGAGGTCGAATTTTGCACTATGAGTATTTAATTGAGGTTATTGAACTATGCCATTGTGATGAGGCCATTGTGGTCCATAGTGTAGTGTCAAATGAGCCGATACATTATTAAGATATTCCGCAGCTAACTCTGTTATACATGACAAAATTAGCAATCACACCACACCTTGTCAGTCACTAGCAAATTGGACATTCCATTAAAAATCCACACTCCCCCTGTGGAAGATTTTGGAAATACCTTCCACAGGAGGAGTATGAATTTCAAATGGATTGAACAAATAAGGCAGTTCCGTTTGAAACTCACCCTCCCTCTGTGGAAGATTCAGATTGAATCTTTCTCAGAGGGTGTATGAAAGTCTATAAATAGAGCTGCCTAAAATGTTAATTCCATTTGAAATACATACTCCCCCTGTGGAAGATATTTCCAAAATCTTCCACAGGGGGAGCATGGATTTTAAATGGAATAGCCCATTATGTGCACATTTTGCAGGGAAGTGAGGAAAAAAAAAAGTTACAACCTGCTGCAAACCCTGGCATGAATTAGCCAGGCAACATGTTGCTATGGTAACCTGCTTAGAGAGAGTGTGGCATGCTCAGAGGGTTATTGTCCAAATCATTTTGTGACCAAAGCTGCCTTTTCTTTAAATTCTGTATCATGGTACGATAATGTCAAATCAGGGGTAACGGTTCTTGTAGTACTTTACGTAGCAATGCCACAACCCTCCTCCAATACCTATGAACATACACATTGTGTTTTGGGGTAAAAATAAGACTTTGGGTTGCGGCTACAGGGTTACGATTTTGGGTTATATACAATGTATATGGTATTAGGGATAGTGTAAGTGTCAAGATGCATCTGTACACTGGGGACCACAATGGCCTCATCCCAATGGCATAGTTCAATAACCTCAATAAAACAATAGTGCAAAATTTGACGTAAAGTTGCAGAGTATGCATTTTTGTACCCAAATTGCCAAAGGTCATTCAATAAATGTGCAAAATGTATTAGGGTTAATGAATTGTGCCATGATAGATGAGCATGTTGTGGATCCTAGTGATAGTATTATTGTATCTAGTATGTTGTATGATGATTGGATATAATAAAATAATACTAAACTGAACCTTAAACCTAGCCCTACAACACAAGGTGTGCAAAGTATTGGGTAATTACACAGGAATTTAAAAATTCAGCGAAAGGCAGCGATTACACATACGACTTTTACTCTTACTCAACACCATATATTGCATCTCAAATTTTTTTAGCAACCCAAATCACATCAGACTAGCTTCGTAGCCCAGGGATGCCATCATTGACTGCATACTATACGACTAAGCAAGCGGTCATTCACATCCACAGACCTGAGATGGACGGTACGTGTGAAAAAGGCGCAGACCTCAGTCTTTCAATTGCTCTCTTTTGTCTTTTTATTTCTTTGTTTTTGGTTGTTTGTTTGTTTTAAATCATTTACTTTGTTTTGGAGAAATTGTGCAAATAAATTCAATAATGTTTTGGACAAATTGTGCAAATAAATTCAGTTAAGTCATCTTCTGCAAAGTTATACAAAAAACATGTGACCAAAGCGAGCAAATATTGCCACTGGAAGGTTGTTTCCTTGAATTTTCAACTGTAACGGACACAATTTCCATGACATTTTTCAGGGATAAACCTCAGATAGGGGGTACAGTTCTGGTATGAAAACATGAGGGTGGGGGTGGGGAGAGTAACAAGGGGGGGTAGCCACAGTTTGCCATATGACCCCCCCCCTGCTCTGATAAAGCATGGAAGAAGACACAAGTGAGAAAGCTATATTCTAGAAATCATGGAATATTTCACACTACATTAAGAGTCTTATACTGTGGCCAAAGTCATATTATTCCAATACTCAATATAATATACAATTTCATAGTCTGACCATTTTAAGCTTTCACTTTAACAAGTTAATATAAGTAAGGGAAACATAAATTTACAAACAACTTCCTATTGTCTGGAAACCCTTGGCAATAAAATGCTGACATTGAGGTGTATTCGATCCTATACAAGTCAATCAAAATCATTATCAATGGCATCGGCGTCATTAAGTCCAGTCCAGCAGTCCCAAATATGCCAAATTTACCAGCAAAACTGATCTACAGCGATCTCTCAAACTGAAGTTTAACATACTAGGAAAATACCCATCCCAATTTGATGCGTCTGATAAGATGGCAGGCGTGACTATAAAAGCTGAATCGCATCACATATAATAAAAAGCTCTAGCTCCCGCCAGTCGGATATATTAGAACGATAAATTAAATGGTAATGCCAGCGCTATTTAAGATTTATTTGATATATCTGATGATTTCATGCACAAAATTATCATATGGCTTAGAAGGTATGGAGGGAAAAAAGAGGAGAAATCTCAGAAGCAAATAGGAAAAAGAATTGAATTCTATTGATTTGGAGTTGTTAAAGGGATGCATACAGATATTTAAAAGGTATGTACAAAAGCAGAGAAGATATATTGTACTTCCCACAATGCACTGCTTCAATTTCAATTTACTGCACTGATTTGATATCCAGTGCAACATGTTTCAATATTGACAAGATACCTAAATGAACAGAGCACATCCATAGCTTGCAAATTATGTGCATTTCATCACTATCGACCCATGAGTCTATTCTAAACATGAAAACAAATTTATGGAACATGTACAAAGAAATAGGGTGTGTAAGCATCTGTGGATGAAATGAGGTGATGCATCCTGTGCAAAGGATTCTGGGAAGGGAAATATATCTTCTCTGGTACAAAGTGTTTGCCTAACTGTATGAATTGTATCATAAAGTCTTATTCAGATTTCATTTGACAGCTTAACCATCGCATATATGGCATACGGCGTCAAGCGTGTGCATTGGACCTTATGTGCAAATAATATCGCTGGACGGCAAGCAATGCAGCTTAATTTGTAAAGGGAATCTGAATAAGAGCATAGCGTTGTCTGCTTGTGTCATCTGCTTGCATCGTCTGCATACATATAAGCATGGTTTCCAAATTCGACAGTTTGGAATGCCTTTCTTGCATAGACTTTCTTGTCCCTTTTGTCACCTAACTTTGAAGTGACCTGTTTCCACTGAACACATTAACCGGTAATATTCTAAAAAATGCATCGCCCGCCAACCTTTCCCCAGTAGAAACACACAGATTGTAACCATTCAAAACAGGTCAAGTGAGGAAAAAGGCAGGTTGTTCAGCACTGAGAGATCTCTGTAGATGGTCTAATTTTAAAAAACCTTGCTAGTTTAACAAAGCTCTATCATTATATCTGTGTAACATTTAAATTCTGTTTGCGAATATCATCTTCAATCCTATTTCCCAACCGTACAACGACTGTGTTTGAATTCCATATTGTGAAATCGAAGAAGAAGTCACTAGGATCCACAACATGCTCATCTATCAAGGCACAGTTCTTTAACCCCAGTACATTTGAACATTCATTGAATGACCTTTGAAAATTTGGGTACAAAAACTCGTACTCTGAAACTTGAGGTCAAATTTTGCACTATGATTGTTTAATTGAGGTTACTGAACTATGGCATTGGGATGAGGCCATTGTGGTCCATAGTGAGTATTTTGAGACAGCTATCATTACACAAACCAATCTCTGAAGTACCGTATCCTGACCAGCAGAGCTTTAAATTGATAGGTTTTAATGATGCTTAAGATCAGAAGGTGATGAATAAGCCGACACGTGGGTGTTTTTATCTATCTCTGCATCCAACCTCATTCATTCCATCGTGGATAGACATTACGTACAAGGCAATATATAGGATGTCGTCACATTTCAATGATCGCATCCCCATAATATTTTGCTAGAAATATACATAACTTTGAAATTTCAGGCATTGGGGTGGATCTAACCTTGCTGCATCGTGGATGGACATTGCATACATGTATGGGATGTCATAACATTGAAAGGCCAACATCATGAAAGTTTTTGTGATAAAATACAGAGCACACTCTTCAATTATTTTGGAGAGGTTTTTTAGGAGAGTTGTCGCATGGACATGTATTACAAATGGCACATTATTTGTTTACAGCATCAAGGAGAGCTATGAACTGATCTCCTGAGTATATTGAGGCAGGGAATACTAAGAGGCCCGTTTTGCCACAAAACTTGGGGTTTAAAGGGAAAGCCCCACTTTTGGTTCAAGTTCCTTAGGGAATTAGTCAAGGTTAAACTTTATCCATGTAAATTCTGTTCAGTCTGTCATCAAAGTAACAGGTGTAAGTCAGTTCTTCAGTGGCGAACTGGCCAAGCGGGGCTTCCCGTTTAAGATACAGAAATCAAAGGTAGCATTGGAAACTAATTAGCTGGGGTGGAGTTTTTTGAAAATGACAGGCGTGCTAGAAATTGCATTTTTGGTGGGCTGTCAGGTGTGCTATTACAATGCACTTGGTAAGAAGTTTAGGAATTAAGGTGTGATATAAATCGTACTTGGACAGGCGTATTAAGGTGTGCGATGATGTGCGATCACACTCACACGCCTTTAAAAACTCAATCCCTGAATCAGACCTTTTATCTAACAGATAGTCTAAAAGTTAGGGGTCTGTCACATAATCTGGGGGTTGTAGACCCCCAATGCAGTTTACCACCAATACTGGGTTGAGGTAGTTAGGAGATCTAATTATAATTCTTGTAATTTAAGGCCGCTAGGCCTGAATGTTTTACTGCTTTTGTTGTTCTATTGCATTAGATACAAAATGTTGTCTTTTCACAGGTTTTTTTTTTTCAGAAGAGTTGACATGAAGACATAAAAAAAATTTAAAAAGTCCATTACTGGTAAGTAGCACTAAGGAGAGCCAATTAATTCTAACGCTAGACTTATTTTCTCTTTCCTGGCCCCACCTTTAGAACTGCTAGTAAATATGTTCTGTTAGAAGAAAAAATTGAAAATAAATTAACATATACTCAGACATGTAAATACATCTGTGGTCATGTACAACAGGTGACACCAGATGTTGCCGTGGCAACAGGAAGCTTTGAACCGCCATGCTGCTATTTTGACAAGCATGTGCACTAAACATGCTAAACATCAGTTGCCGCACCCTGCTGCATTTAAAATTTGAAAAACATTATATTATATGAAGTATTTGAAGTAAATGGGCTATTCCATTTAAAATCCACACTACCCCTGTGTGGAAGATTTTGGAAATATCTTCCACAGGGGGAGTATGAATTTCAAAAGGAATGAATACATTCTAAGGCACACCCTCTGAGCAAGATTCAACCTGAATCTGCCACAGATGGAGGGCGAGTTTCAAATGGAGCTGCTGATGTGTTGTTCATTCCTTTGAAATGCATACTCACTGAGGAAGATATTTTTAAAGTCTTCCACAGGGGGAGTGTGGATTTTAAATGGAATAGCGCAATGTCTGCTGCCACACAAAATCAGTTTCCACATGTGTGGATATCCTGATTACAAATTATACAAAGTCATTTCTGAGAAAAAAAATATTTTCGTGATAAAATCTTTAAAATTTGAAACATTCTTTCAACCAGATTTCAAAACTAATTTTCATGACTTCCGATTTGCTTTTGGTTGTCAGATTCAGGTCATATATTGAAAGCAACTCTAAACATGAATAATATTGCACCTCATATTCGCAATAACATCGCCCAGCCCTCAACTTCAAAAGTATGAGTGCAACTTGGTGAAATAAGTGAGAAAAGTTATTACGAGACCTGATTGAACAGGGCTATTCTATTCAAAATCAACCATACCCTTGTAGAAAATTTATGAAACATCCACAGAGGGAGTAAGTTTTTCAAATGGAATTGGTTAGGGTTAATTATTTTGAAACCCATCCTCCCCCTGTATATGTATTATACATATCCTCCATAACTGAGTGTTTGAACAACATGCTGAATAAAAACCCAGGCAACACCCACGTTGCGGGTAGCTAACATGATGCATATGTGATGTTTTCTATATAGTCTGGCTATGTTTAGGCTAGCAATAAATGTCAATGAAAATAGCATATTCATTGAGGTGTCGTGCAAAGAGAAGTAAGTTTTCAAATTTGTCTGCATTCAGCATCATGAACATTGTCATATCTCATCAGAAAATATCATCCAATTTTGATTCACCTTTCGCAAAGTTATGTAAGTAGTAATAGGTAGGATTATGGTTTGTCCCCCTCCCCCTACCCCCCCCCAACCTTGACCCCTGGGGTCATCTTTAGATCACCCTTTTCGGGTCATCCTGAGATGACCTTTATGCGTCATAATAGAAAGAGAGAGTGCGGTCATCTTGAGATGACCATTACGGGTCATCCTGAGATGACCTTTTATCGTAAACGAAACGAGCAGGTGGGGGGATTCCCCTTATGGTTGAAACACCGATTACAAAACATGAACCCTTCACCTAGAAAAAAATGTCCAGTAGTCGGTTAAAGTTTAAAAATATTATACAAGTAGGAGTTAGTATGCACGAAGTCTAGTCGGTGATGTTAGCAATAGGGATTTAGTTGTTTAAAGATAACAAGGCGTGCAAAGAAAGTATGTTTGCATATTTCAAAACCTTGTGTAAAGATACAGTCAGGGAATTAGTGCTTGAAATAGACTGATAGTAGGTAAAAAATACAATTTCAAAATGCAGTTTAAAAACAAACAAATAAAAACAAGTTAGAACATGTATTCGAGAAAATAAAAATAACCTATGACATCATAAAGGGCCAATCAGAAAACGGGTAGGAAAGGTACAAATAGATCTGTAGAATTATCATTTGTCATTATTTGTATCGAAATTGATATAAGGAGACGCTAACTGTTAACATGTCTAGTAAAGTGTGTTGCTTACCGCACCGGTGGTTGGTGGTTGATGAAGTAGATGAACAGATGATAGAAGAAGAATTTGTAAAAATTCACGACGTTGCTAAATACATTTTTGCATTATTATTATTCGAGGAGGTGAATAAAGTGATCAAATCACAGTGTAATGGTTGTGTGACGGATCACCCGAGTCAATTACAACATATTTGTATCGATCCTGACCCTACAGAAGATATAATTGTGTTAACCTTGTACATACAAGCTATTGAACAACTTGACAAAGTATACGCTACCAAATTGTTCCAAGCTACCAGAGGTCGATTACATCTAGGGAGCGGTGGTTCCAGCCCCATTTTTGATTTCTTAGCTATCGTGCATCATTACAGCAGGGTGTGGACTTTACAGAACTTTGCTAACTTACACGAAAACCTGAAAGTGAGTGATTGCATCAAGGAAGCTGTGGACATTGCCAGGTTAGAAGTGGGCTGCAAAGACAACCCTTTCGAAGAATGGCTGCTGAAACAAATGGAGCCTCAACATCAACAGACGGTTATGTCAGTCGACGAATAATTCAAGCTATACTACAAGATCAGATGTATGGCAAAGAAACATCAAACGCAGAGCCTTGCGTAACTAAAATGATTCAATATGCGAGAGATATAGCCCAGAGGACTCGTGCAATCGGCGCATACCAAGAACTGTTCTGAACCTTGAACCCGATGATTTTTGGTTTACGCCATCGCGAGTAGATGCGATGGTTGATATATTATTTAGATATTCGCAAAGTCGCGGAAGAAAGAGTAACGCGCATACGTGTGTCTTTTAGCCTTTGTTGTAGATTTATGTAAGATGCATGATGATGATGAAACGAAAGAGTCAATCATGGGTGCTTCTACTCAAATTGCCGTAGGCAGAGTAAATAGCGAAGATTGGAGCCAAGTTCAAATACGTTCAAATAATGCAGTAATGCCGTACAAAAGGATGATTGGTGTTGCCTTGACCTTTACTATACTCTATGTTACTTTAAAATGGATACGGTTATTCTAAAAAATGTAATAAAATGAAATATCATGTAACTGCTGTTTTGATGAAAAAATAAATACCGAAAAAGAAAATAGAAACTATAAATATTTGTCTATGTGTTTTTTGTCTATAATAAGGCATTGTAATGTAGTATCCTGTCATAAGAAGGTTTGCTTTTTGTTTATTTGGTACGATGGGGATGTAACCATGAGTACTAAACTAGAAAAGTTCTTACATAAAAACGTGCTATGATGTATCTAATCCGGCCGGTTATACCGGTGTATCTGCCTTGTATAGAGAGGGGCAAAAGCGTAAATTTCCTGATATTACCCTTTCAAAAATCAAAAGGTGGTTAGCGGAACAAGATGTTTATCGTTGCACAAACCACTCCGTCCGGAGATTTAAACGAAATAGAGTGTATGTTAATACTATAGATGAATTATGGCAAATGGATTTGGCTGACCTTTAAATCATTAAAACGTTATAATAAAGGTTTCAAATACATTTTAACGTGCATCGATGTATTTTCCAAGTATGCATGGGGTATTCCGTTAAAGGATAAGACGGGAAAGACTCTAGTTAAAGCAATTCAAACTATTTTAGCTTCCGGTCGTCAACCCGAGTGTATACAGACGGATCGTGGTACTGAATTTACAAATAGGTTATTTCAAACTAAATTGAAAGAAAACGGTATACGTTTTTACACTCCCGGCAACGCAACAAAAGCATCGGTCGTTGAAAGGTTTAATCGAACCTTGAAAGGTCGTATGTATAAATACTTTACCCACAAAATTCCCACAAATACATAGATATCCTACAAAGCCTACTTGATGCGTATAGCGGTGCGTACCACGTAGCATTAAGATGCCCCGATAAAGGTGACTGATGCGAACCAACATATAGTTCGCCAAAACTTGTAATGGTAATGAGAGCGCTATAACCGCAATTTTAAATTTGCAGCAGGCGACCAGGTTAGAATTTCAAAGTCAAAACTTAGATTTGAAAAAAGTTACCTCGTAAATTATTCGGAAGAAATATTTACGATCGTAAAACGTTACCCAAGAAATCCTCCTGTATACGCTTTAGAGGATTATTTAGGCGAAGCTATTCAAGGGACATTTTATGAACATGAACTACAAAAAGTGATTAAAACCAAAGATGCGTTGTATGAAGTAGAACAGGTAGTAAGGAAACGAAAAAGAAATGGAAAGACTGAATATTTTGTAAAATGGAAACATTATCCGTCAAAATTTAATTCATGGGTTGATACGTTAGAAGACCCAAACAAAAACTAATAAAAGGGCGTGATCGCCTTGAGTAGAGTTTAGTTTGCTAACGGATTACATTATGGAAAGTCAACATTTTTATGTAACATTGCCTTGTGGCGCCTCTTTAGCGACATACCCTGACAATTCACCTAGTCAATACAAAAGCGATATTGGCCCGACCATTGCGCCTATCTGGGCAATGGGAAGTTGGTTTAAGCGAAATAGTGTTTACTCATAGTTTTTATAACGTAACAAAGGGGAAAAACTTGGTTATTTTTAACGAAGGGCTCCCCTTTAATGAGGAATTAGGTCAATCATTTACCGTAAGGCCCGGGTATTATGAACATGGTAAAGATCTCTTGAGTCAAATTCGGAAGGGATTGAGCGATACTGCCTCGGAAAGAATCGAGTTTAATATTGAAGCTTTTTCGAGAAGATTGGAAATAAAAGTTTCTGAGGGGGCCAAAATTTCACCGCATAGGCATTTGGTAGATTTATTAGGTTTGAAATCTGGTAATCAAGTTGTAGAAAGTAACGTGCGATTTGAATTACCCATAGATACAAACAGGGTATGCACGCTTTTTACGTTTATTCAGATATTGTGCACTCTTTACCAGTCGGCGATCAGGAAGTACCTCGATTAAGGTTCGTGGACGTATCCCATAAAAAGGTTAATGAAGTTATTGTTCATAGTTACCCAACTCCTCAATATCTGCCGCTACGAACGAATAATATTGAATCTATAGAAATCAATATAAACTGGGGTAACGGTGAAATTGTTCATTTTCAAGGTGGGACGTCAGTAGTGCGTTTGCATTTCAGAAAGACCTCTCCGATACAATTTCAGTAAAGAATAAAAAAGCAATAAGAAAACCATGGATTTGTCGCGTAATCAACGATTTTATGAAACAAATTGGCGGGGGAATCCCCGCATACCAACCCTATACACAGTACGGTATGGGAATAGGAAACGTTCTTGGGTCATTGTTTAGAACCGCTATGCCATTTTTGAAACAAGGCGCTAAAACGCTAGGGAGACAAGCCCTTAGAACCGGTGGAGAGATTTTGGAAGATGCCCTTAGCGGTAAAAAAAAACTCAAACGGCCGCCAAATCAAGATTGAAGCAAGCCGGTAAAGATTTAGGTACCACCGCGGTGCGTGGTTTAAAACGGCGTATGAATAATCACCAGAAAGATGGTACTGTGAAACGGCGAAAGCCCACCCGAAAGACGGGTATAAAAAGGAAAGCATCTACCAAGAAAGGCAATAGTCGACGAAAGAAAGTGACGAGTAAACATCGTAATTGGGGTCCCGATATATTTAATTAGAACACATGGCTTTTGTGCACGACCATAGCGCCGAATGTACAAGTTCGCAACTTGATATATTCTCTTTACCACCAACTCAAACTTCAATATTACAAGGGCACTGGGTATCGCATCATCCAGTTACTACCATAGCCGACAACGGCCCTCTAGAATTTGTTATTAGCGGAAATGAAGAGTATCTTAGTCTGAGTGATTCTTACCTTCAAATTAGCGCCAAAATCACTGGCGCTGACGGCACAGATATTGAAGATGCTAGCGAGGTTGGCCCGTAAACCTCTTCCTACACTCCTTATTCAGTCAGGTCGATGTATCGCTCAACGGTAGACTGGTGTCACAGAGTAGTAGTACTTACGCTTACCGGGCTCTTCTTGAAAGTCTGCTCAATTACGGACAAGATGCTTTCTGACGACCCAGCTCACATCCGCCATGTTCTACAAAGACACGGCTGGAAACATGGAAGCTACCAATCCCGGGGCTAGCCCAGCTACCTCTAACACGGGCTTAAAAAACCGGTCCAAATTCACTGATGGGGGGAAAGCGGTTGACATGGTGGGGAGGTTGCATTCTGATATCTTTATGCAAGATCGTTACTTACTCAATTCTGTTGATGTCAAGATTAAATTACACAGAAGTAAGGATGAATTTTGTTTGATGGCCTCGGACCATACTGCAGGTTATAAGGTGAAAATATTAGATGCTATATTACACGTGAGGAAAGCCAAATTGAACCCGGAGTTGCTCTTGCTCATGCTAAGGGGTTAGAACGCTTCTACCGCCAAATACCCCGTGTCCAGAGTATTGGTGAAAACCTTCACCGTACCTGCCGTGATTTATCTATCACTAAGGAAAATGTATTTCTAGGTCAACTTCCAAAAGAATCATCCTAGGTTTTGTTGCCAATGCCGCTTTTAACGGCCATTACAAGAGGAACCCCTATAACTTTAAACATTACAGCGTAAATAAAGTTGGTGTTTATGTTGACGGTATGTTAGTACCCATGTCAGAAAGCCTAAATCCCAATTTTGCTGGGGAAAGTGGTTACATCGCCGCTTTCAATACATTGTTTACGGGACTTAACAAACACAACAAAGATAACACTGGAACCGTGAATCGTGCAGACTATAAAAGAGGATATACCCTGATGTGTTTTGATTTGACTGCCGATTTGTGCGACTTTGGACACTTCAACCTACAAAAGACTGGCAATTTACGTCTTGAACTTCAGTTTGCTGATGCGCTACCAGAGACCATCAACGTGCTTGTGCGCTGAATTTGAAAACGTAATTCAGGTAATGATACTGCTCCTATTATTCGCATCATGATTATTAATCTGAAGTAAACCCGTTACACGTGTTACAATTACGTGCAATTTATTTCAATGTGTTCTTTCTTTCTTTCTTTCTTTCTTATTTTCATACAGATTGATAAGTCCAGAAACGTCATCTACGACTACGGGTCTACTTAGTACTCATGGATAGCAAACAACTCAGATGGGTTATGACTAGCGACAAGATTTGCAAAGAACAATTCATCGACGTATTTGCCAGTAATAAACTACCGTCTAAAGTTGCCAAATTACCAGCCGCCTTTATAGTAAACATTGATAAAAGTTCCATGCCAGGATCTCATTGGGTGGCGATATACATTGATCAAGATCTGAAAGGAGAATATTTTGACTCTTACGGAAAAGGGCCGGATGAAAATAAAATCTATTTTGAACGTTTTTTAAAATCTAATACCGTAAAATGGACCGTAAATCGTAAAGTATTACAAAGTAGTTACAGCGCGTAATGCCAATATTGCTTATATTATTTAATTCATAGATGTAGAGGTATAAAGTTAAAAGACATCGTGACCTGTTTTACCGATAACCGTTATGCAAACGACACGTTTGTTAATGATTATATACGTAAAATGTTTGATCTGGATACCGTTGTGTTTGACTATGAGCTTTTAGGTACGCAAATGGCACGCGTCGCTTAACTCCTTCGTGTAAATACGACAGCGAGTGATAGTTTGAGGAAAATATTTTATGCAAATATATTGAATATATTTTACTCATACTATTATGAACTATAGACACGTATTAACATTGTCAGTAGAAAGTAGTTATATAGTTATATATTGTTTAATCACGGTAAAAAATCATCATAATCATTGTGAAAATAATACGTTATTTCATGGATGTAAAAAAATATCATTGTATAAAAATACGTTATTTAAATTACTGTAAAAAATATCATTGTATAAAAAAAGTTGTAATAAAAGTATAATCATTGTACAAAAATACGTTTTTAAATTACTGTAAAAAATATCATTGTATAAAAAAGTTGTAATAAAAGTATAATCATTGTACAAAAATACGTTTTTAAATTACTGTAAAAAATATCATTGTATAAAAGATTTACAAATCGTAATAATATAATTGTTTTAAGTAATTGTTCGCTATTATATTAAGCGTTAGTGATTACAATCCTATGTCCTTTATATATGTATCGTACTTGTACGTTGTAGAATAATCGTGTGTAAATAATCGTATATCTAACAATCAATGAAACAAATTGACGGTTAATAAAGTTAAGATTGTAATTTATCTTAAGAAATAAGAAAATGTAAACAAATACAAAATTTTGTAAAAATTAAGATATAACTTGTAATGTTTTTTAATAAAAACAATTATTAAAGATTGTAAAATATCGTAAATCCATTTTCACGTATTATAGTGTCTTACAAATGAAATGTATGTTATTGAAATGACGATGAAATGATACAATAAAAGTTTGAAATCAAAGTACGGAATAAGCTTTCTGCGTTTTATTTGAAAGTAACTACATCGTATACATTTGTATTACATTACATTACATTACATTACATTACATTACATTATTACATTACATTACATTACATTACATTACATTACATTACAATATAGTTCATTACATTTCTATTACAAAATTCAGCGGCAAAAAAATGCCGTCATATTTTACGTTTTTTGTATACATTATCGTAAACTCCTCCCATAACGACACAATTATGTCCTTTTTTACATTCCTTCGTTATTGTTATTTTTACACGATACATTATACGATATTAATTGTACATTTTGTTTCACTATTTGTCGTTATTAAATCAAACGATTTGACACGCTCGTCATTTACATACAAAAGGAGGAAAAACCTCGAGTGACTCACATTATTTTACCTTCCTCGCATAATAAAAGCGTGATTACATCTTAAACAATGAGCATATTTAATGCGGCGTACAATAAGATGGTAATAAACAAGTTACATTTTTTCCCAAATCAAGGGTGCATGCTTCTTACGCCCTCGTTTACCCGTAACGCTTCTTGATTTACGTCTTGAAGGTCTTTCTGGGGTAACCATATCCGTGCTCGTTTTACCCATTTTAAAGTCCCTGATGAGACTTCTTCTTTCTTTATTACCAATTATGGATTCGGGAATATTAATATCGGCCAAACTACTAGCAAATAATTGAAAACCCGTTGGTTGAAAGGCGTTAGAATAATTACGTGTCGTCCGTGATTAGATCGGACAGGTTGCTGCCGGGTACAAGTTTTCCCCGATAGATAATTTCACCTTTCTGATTCCATTTTAGGGCATTACTTGCTTTTAGTTCACCGATTAATTGGGAGGCCTTAGATTTCATCCGTTTCTGAATGGTTTTAATATATTATCGGCATAGTCATCCTGTCCCGTAGCTGGTACTTCGCTGACTGTCTGCTCCGTTGATTTATTCACTTCTTCATTATCAGGGTGTTCCGTTATATTAATGGCGATTGGAGCGTTGGTTTTATTATAAAAAGTTAAAAATTTATTCAAACTGTCCTGATACATTAACATTTTATCGTAGGCCGTCAAGTCGTCCCTCTGTAGAATAGAAGTCATATCTTGATCCAAGTCTTGCACAGTTCGTTTGACACCATCGCGTATCGGGGCTTGTTGTTGCTGCTGCAGTTTATCCACCATATCGGGAGGTACCAGCGCCATTTTCTTGAAGCTCATCGTCGTTTACTCTTCGTTTTCTTGCGAATCAAATTGACCAACAGTGGTACTACGACGTAATCGGTGCTTAAAAGCAGGCTAATTATGCACGCCCTTTTGGACAATCAAACGTCTCTTTGATTTGACGGATTTTCCTTTGTTGGCGAGTTTTCTAATAATGTTCTTATGCGTTGATATTTTCGTCTTTTTAAGAGGGTAAGTCTGACGTTTCCACGACACAAGTTCAATGCACATTCACAAATGGCAGTCAATACTTTATCGTTCACGTTTTTCAAAATGGCAGTTCTCAATTTATCGGGGCACTTGCTTAAAACTTTGAGTAACTCGTGAATTACGAACCACGTTCTCTGCGACATGTTGTTTTCAAATGATGTCTGAACGTAAATGTATCAGCGTTTATCATATTCGTGAAACTCTTACCGATCGGTACATAGACGTACCCTTGTTCATCGGGAAAAATAGCTGTACGCACTTTCAAATCTTCGGGGGTTGATGCCTTTAAATCCAACAAGATGTAACCATACTGCTTCGACGTGGCGTCTGCAAAAGCATCTAATAAAAATTTAGAGTTTCCTGGAAACATCTGTTTGGCCAATACAGCTATCGGAGTTTTATCTCTAGGGTTGCGAAATAACACCATGTAACTGGCGTTCAAACTAATGTTTCTCGACTGTTTACCTTGATGAAAGATATTCTGCATCAAATAAACAACGGATAAATTGAGATGATGGGATCCACGCAAAAACAAATTTCCGATGGTTGAACTGTTCCCAATTTCTTGCATCAAGTCGTCCAAAATGATCAAGTTATTTCGGCTCTTGTCAATCAGTTGTTCGATGTTTTGCTCCGCAAACCTTCGATAAATGTAACATTATTCAAAGTTTGTGAAATCTCGGTATCGCCTCCTGATACAAGGCGTAGAACCATATGACGTTATTTGGTACAGGATGAACCATGCTGGATAGGTTACTTAAAAGCCGTTTAACAAACACGGTTTTACCGCATTCAGACGGTCCGCAAATTAACATTCTAAAGGGGTGTTTCAGTCTCGGGTCCATGATTGCTTTTGGTAAATACGGATCATATACCGCCTTATATATATAGACTCTAGTTATTTAGAGGGAGGTACGAAGCTTATATTTGACCTTTCTTACGATACTTTGAATAATTCCGATTTTTTGACCAACTTGTGAAACTGTTTACGCGATAAAATGACACCATCGAACGATGGGTAACGACGGTTCGTATCCTTGAACTATAAAATTGCCTTACATCTACGCCTCGTCTTTATCGTTTGAGCATACATTGACCAATAGGTTATCCCCTAGACCGACAGAGTCCCTAGGGTAACACGTGTAATTCTACGGGAGATATTGGCAGGTTTTGACCTCGTTTCATTTTGGAAATAATTAAATCTACATTTATCGGCCGTGACGTTTTGAAATTGTCTTTGACCCGTAGATTCGGACGTAGGATTAATCTCTATACCGTCGCGAATTCTACCAAAAATAATGGTAGTCATCAATACGACGATAACTACCCCATATATAGGTTTACTGGATATTATATTTCTCAAACGCCCTTTTAACCCTATTCTTTCATCTCTATCGCGAAGACGCGTAGATGGTAAGGGAGTTTCATAACCTACGTCGTTGTTTTCCATGATTCAGAAAATACAAACAGTTATTAAAAATACGTGTTTACAGTAAGATTACGTTTTGACTTATGAAAGGTTTAGTGGATATTAGTCGACATTTATACCCGAAAGGGATAGTGTCGTAATCTTTGATCATAATTCTTTGATCAAATACCGCTCCTTACAATATATATTTTAACTTTATAGTCCCAAAATAATAATAATAATAATAATATAATAACAATAATGATGATAATAATAATAATAATAATAATAATAATAATAATAATAATAATAATAATAATAATAATAATAATAATAATAATAATAATAATAATAATAATAATAATAATAATAATAATAATAATAATAATAATAATAATAATAATAATAATAATAATAATAATAATAATAATAATAATAATAATAATAGTGAGATATGTATACCCCCGCGTAGCTCAGATGGGAGAGCGTCTGACTGTAGATCGGAAGGCCCTGGTTCGAGCCCAGGCACGGGGAAGGAATTAGTTTTATGTTCTTTTTTGTTGCTGTTGTTGAGACGACCTAGATTATTACATCACTCAGTGACATCTATGCACACAAATTATTATACTAATGTTTATCAATTTATGCAGAAAATCGCGTGATCTTTAAGTGTCACTGACTGTCTTCAACATATTCCATCCCCTCGTCTTTATCTTCCTCTTGTTGGAAGAGTCCGTCAAATTTGCTCTGATGTTTAGCCAATACTCTTTTAACCGCTTTATACGCGTTTAGCATTTATCCATCTTCTCTTGAGATCATCCACAATTTCCTGATGAGTGTCGTTGTCTCTCAGGTGAACGTCGTATGACAAAAACGTCAGGTAGCGTCCAAAAAAGTTGCGTTTAATAGCCCACAATGTCTTCATATTGGCTTTTTCTTCAGCCAGCTGTTCATCCATGCCCCCGTTGAGGTACTTTTCGTATTTTTCAGTCCACATCTCGCTAGTATCCTCTTTGGCTCGTTCGTACCATTCTTGATACGTAGGATTATCTTCCAGCTCATCGTTAGCCACTTCATCCGCAGACTCTTCTTCTCCAGATTCAGAATCATCTTCTGAGGATTCATCTACTTGGGGTTCTTTAGAGTCGATATCATCTTCCTGATCATCTTCCCCCATATGGGAATCATCCTCTTCAGTTTCACTGTGTACATTTTCTATATGTCTTTTTAGGTTATACTTGCGCGTGAATGATCTATCGCACAGGGAGCAAGTGTGAGTAGCATTGAGTGAATTCATGTTGACTCTTTGAAGGTTCGAAAGCAAATGACTAGATATAAATGATAATGGTGATTTCATAACAATCATGTTAATATTTTGACTCTGCGAGTGACTCATTTGATACTCCGAGTAACTCTCGCGACTCATGAGCAACTCATCCGACTCCGTGAGTAACGCATTTTACTCCGCGAGCAACCCATTTTACTCCGCGGGTAACTCATTTTACTCCCCGAGCAACCCATTGAACTCTACAAATTCATATTCATACCATGCGGGAAACATTTTAATTCCATGATAGGACTATGTTACATTTAATACTCCGAATTGATTTCTAAAACAACCCTCCTATAATGTACACCGAGCAACTTTCCGACAAGTTCCATTTATTACCAAAGTTTCAACCACTTTCCATAACAACCATTAACTGAACAGAGTAACCTTTTTGAAAATCTCTACTACAAACATTCCATTCAATTTCTAAAATAAACGTGTATACTTTAGGACTTAGATCAATAGATTGGTAAAACAAAATGCCAACCGCTAGCATCGCCACCCAAATTCATGAATACTAACTTCTATAGGCTTATACCTAATATTTTTTTAACTTTAACCGACTACTTGGACATTTTTTCTAGGTGAAGGGGTCATGTTTTGTAATGGGCGTTTCAACCATAAGGGGCAAATCCCCACTAACTCCTATATAATTATTATTTAAACTTTAACCGACTACTGGACACTTTTTTTCTAGGTGAAGGGTTCATGTTTTGTAATCGGTGTTTCAACCATAAGGGGGCAACCCCCTACCTGCTCGTTTCGTTTACGATAAAAGGTCATCTCAGGATGACCCGTAATGGTCATCTCAAGATGACCGCACCCCCCTCTCTTTCTATTATGACGCATAAAGGTCATCTCAGGATGACCCGAAAAGGGTGATCTAAAGATGACCCCAGGGGTCAAGGTTGGAGGAGGGGTAAGGGGGAGGGGGACAAACCATAATCCTACCTATTACTACTTATGTATTATCATATAACCACTTTAACTCAGGGATAATATTATTTCAAAACATGATAATTGATTCTGCTTCAGAAGTGATTCGTTTTGCACGATCGCATAATATATTTGTGCTGCAAAGTTTGATGAAATATCTAGAAGAGGTATGAAACTGCCGATTGTGCCGATCCCATAATTGAATTGGATTGCATCTCCTAGATATTCTACCATTCACAAAATATTGAATCTATAAATTCTATGAATTCTATAAATTATATTGAAAATATATATTTTTTGAGAAACACCTTCGGTTTCTGCCACACTTTGTTAAATAGGTTCAAGAATATATCTGATAGGATCAGTCATTTAACTGATATCATCTGATTGATAAAATGAAAATATTTTTGGCTCAGATTTAGATTTAATCATTTCACTTTCCCCTAATCCGTCCCCAATTCCACACCAAATAACGCCACATTTAGCAAAGGCATTGTGATGATGCATATAAATTCAAGTTCATTTAGAACCAATAAGAAATCTCTTACAGGCTACACAAATTGTCTACTGGGTATAAGTGCAAATTTTTGCGCTATTAATTTTTCATGATTTGCCAATTTGTTACTTCAACTGCTACAAGTGGGTAAGTGCAATTGGCTGCCATGTGTAGTTGCCATGTGTAGAGGAATGCAATATAATGTGTGTAAATTGCCAAATGTTCACAGGGCAGCTATTGCACTTATCCACCTGTTTTCTTTCAATTTCACATTTCTAAGCATTCTTACAATGGCCTAGACGTTATACACTTTTGGAATATATTTGTGCATTTTTATTTTGTAGGAAATGCTTGGAATGCAAAAAGCGTAAAAATAAAATAGCGCGAAAAATTCCACTTTTATTGTATCTTCTCATTTGTTCTGTCCCTTCCTCAGCATACACTAGGATCACAAACAACCTCATCTGAAGGACACAGTTCCTTCACCCTAGGCTTGTACACTCATAAGAATGACATCTGAATGCACTAGGTACAAAACCTCATCCTCCACAACTTCAGGTCACCTATCAAAGTCTTGACTGTTGAATGAGGTTATTGAACGTTGCCACAAGGTATGATGTTATTCTGGTTCATGCTACACACAAACAAACTGAACTTGGCAAGGAATCTTTCCATGGCAGGATCAATGGTAAAAGATACAATGCCGTAAGGAAATTATTGTATTTTACACGACGTCAAAACACACTTTCAATTTATATCGGGTTTTTGTTGACCTGATAACAAACGCAATGGCGGACACGATGAGTAAACCTGACAACTGCTAACCATTGAATCTTGTCGGTCGGTCGTTTTAAAAAGATTGCTTAATTTCTCAAGAAAATACTGCTAGTATACAAACATGCTTCTTGCTACTTTGAAGTCATCTTGCTACTTAGAGGGATAGTGCGAGTGAACTGAATGAGAAGGGGCACAGAGCCTACGTAAGGGGCATTGCCGGCAATGGATATTTTTCAGCAATATTTCAATAAATTTTTTCAAAATTTTCCTGTCCTTTCACTTTGCTCAGGAAGCACTGGTCAATCTTGATTAAGTTTCCACTTCATGTACATTAGCACTAACTTGCCAATATTGACTAAAAATAGAATAATAAAGAATTATTTTGCCGATACCCATTTAAATTTGCAAACTGCGCTACTACACTTACATACTTACTTTTAGTGCATGAAATTTTAATTTCTAGTAGTGCAAGTCTGGCTTCTATTCTCTAGAGCATTGTCTAAAACATGTAATTAAGCGCTGGTGTCATTAACATTGCCGCAACATTATCAAATCAAAGCCTGCAGTCCGTCTCATGGATTAACTAAAATGATCAATACCATACATTTGATTTTTTCCCTTTCTCTCTCTATCTGCTTTGAAATCATATCCAGTGTAAATCTACATGAGAAAATCTATAGGTATATTTTAACCAGGAATGTTACATTCTTTTATTGATTCTATCAAAGGCTTTACTTCTCTGGAAACCTACCCTCTCAAGTACAAATTATGCAGTATGCCAATTGCACACATTTTGCACCTCAAAATTTGCCTATTGCACCCCACTTTAAAAATGGGATGTAAAATTTACAATAGAGCTTTACCCCTTGACTGAGAAACTAATACTGCTTTCCTCTACTTGGAAAGGCAAAAAAATTCCACTTTCAATTTTGAAATAATAATCATTCAATTTCATACAGTACATTCAACACATTAATGTTAGCAGGCATGTAACTTAACTACCCTCTGGCCTCCGATACTACAACTGACAATAAATTTGTATCTTGTAACCTATACCAGAAAATAAATGTTTTCAAGTCATATTTACTTGAAATGTGTAGTGTCATTGACATCAAATTTATCCTATCATTTAGGTGGCTTCCACATCCAACTATATACAGTAATATGTATAGTAAATTGTCTATTCGTTGTAGCAGGGAACCACCAGCATTATGCAGCAGTATGGTAAATCAATGGAGTGTTTCTGTAAGGCGAGTTGCAAGCTGGTGATACATCCATCAGACTTAGTGCTATGCATGCTTAGCCATATGCTTCAACATAAAGTCCCAACTTTTGAGATATTTTATCAAAATATCAAGAGCTATCACAAGAACCACTGAAGCAACACTAGGCTTGTTTGTACTCATTTTAATGCAATTTTCATGCTGATTACAAATATGGTCATGTACATTTACAATTCTGAAATTTTGTGAATTAAAAAAAAAATGAAGCTTGTCGTCTGCAGAGTTAATGCTATATAAATGAAACTTTGATTAAAGAAAAAAAAAATTATCCTTTAAACCATACATTAACTCAATCAATAATGACGATAACTCACAATACATTAACTTGCAGATTTCTATTCCACCTCCATTTAGAAAACCATTTAGTTGATATTTTGTGTATAGCTGATAGACACAAAGCTATAATGCATGGACTTGTAAGCTGTATCCTTCCAGCTATATTCATTTTATTGACTTGCCTGAAATTGCTAATGTGGCAGTTGGAACTATTATAAAACTGGGTCTCGTTTTTTAATTTACAAGACAAATGCCTGTGTTTGGATTGAGTCTGTACCAAGTAATGAAAGCATACAGCTTGTATGGACCTGTAATGGGATATTCCAGTTAAAATCCATACTCCCTATGGAAGACATGGCCTGCATCTTCTACACAGGGAGTGTGAATTCCAAATGGGGTCACCTGAATGAGTGAGTCCATTTGAAATCTACACACCCTGTGTGGGAGATTTAGGTCATGTTTTCCATAGGGGGTGTATGGATATCAAGTGGAATGGCGCAATAAAGCAGAACTGTGTCAATTGTCTTTTTTCCTATCTTCAGTAGATAGTAGTTAAATATTTGTCGGTTTATAAATTTGTTTCAGCTGTGTCGATTCTTTTCCTTTATTTTACCTTCATTAGAGAGTACAGAAATATTTTTCGGTTATTAATTTGTCAACTGCCTTCGTATTTGTTAGTTTATTAACTGGTTCCACAATTGTTTTTCTGCTATCTTCAGTAGATAGTAGTAGCAAAATGTTTGCCAGTTTGCAAATTTATCAACTGTCTTCATTAGATAGTGTATAAGTCATTGTTATCAATTGCCTCAATGCTATCTTCAGTAGATAGCATTGAAATACTTGTTGGTTGTATATTTGTTTTTACTATGTCAAAACATTGTCTTCTATCTTATCTTCAGTAGATAGTCAAATCTTCAGTAGATAGCATTGAAATATTTCTTGGTTGTATATTTGTTTTTACAATGTCAAAACATTGTCTTCTATCTTATCTTCAGTAGATAGTCAAATCTTCAGTAGATAGCATTGAAATATTTCTTGGTTGCACGTTTGTTTTTACTGTGTTAAAACATTGTCTTCTATTTTATCTTCAGTAAATAGTATCTCACAGTGTAAATTATCTTTCAACTATCTTCAGTAGATAGTATTGACATATCATCATGATCATTGTTAGTTATAAATGTTACAATTGTGACAATTAATTGCCTTTGTGCTATCTTCAGTAGATAGTATTGAAATATCTCTTGGTTGTACATTTGGTTAATTAGTTTATATTAGATAATTAGTTTCCACGATGTCAATTGCTTTTTCTATCTTCAGTAGATAGTATTGAAATATTTTTGTCGGTTATTAGATCATTATTTCCATAGTCTTCATGCCATCTTCAGTAGATAGTATTGAAATATTTGTTGGCTGCAAATGGTGTCAAAACATTGACTTCCATCGTATCACAATGTCAATTGACTTTTGACTATCTTCATTAGATAGTATGACCTATTTCTTGGTTGTAAAATTGTCTACTGTCTTATCTTCAGTAGACAGCATTTCATCTTTTCCACAGTATCAATTATCTTTACTATCTTCAGTAGATATTAAAGAAATATATTTTTGTCTGATATTAGACTTTGAATAAGTTTTGTGTTAATTATCCTCATGCTATCTTCAGAAGATAGTATCTAAATCTTTGTCGGTTATAAATTTGTTTTCACAGTGTTAAATATTGTCTACCATCTTATCTTCAGTAGACAGCATTTCATCTTTTCCACAGTATCAATTATCTTTACTATCTTCAGTAGATATATATCAGTAGTAAATATATTTTTGTCTGATATTAGATTTTATTTAAGTCTCAGTTAAAAATTTGTTACCATTGTGTAAATTGTCTTCATGCTATCTTCAGAAGATAGTATCTAAATCTATGTCGGCTATAAATTTGTTTTCATTGTGTCAAATATTTTCTACCATCTTATCTTATCAGTAGATAGCATTTCACCCTTTTCACTGTGTCAATTGTCTTTAGACCACCTTCTACAAAATATTTTTGTCAGTTATTGGATAACTTGTTTCCATAGCGTAAATATTGTCTTTATGCCATCTTCAGTAAATAGCATTGACATATTTGTTGGTTAAATTTATTTCTGCTTTGTCGAGTGTCTTCATGCTATCTTCCGTAGATAGTACCGAAATACTTGTTGGTTGTAAATTTGTTTTTACTGTGTCAAAACATTGTTTTCTATCTTATCTTCAGTAGACAGTATTAGATAATTGCCTTTATGCTATCTTCAGTAGATAGTAGTGAAATATTTTGTCAGTTATTAGTTCATTTGTTTCCATCAAGTCACTTGATTTTATGCTACCTTCCATAGAAAATATATATTGATATATTTGTCGGTTAAATTGGTTTCAACTGTGTCAATAGACAACGGCTGGAAAAGAATTGGGTTTCATATTGTTACATAAAACAAATATTGCCTGGATATATTTATTCAAGCACAGACCCTAGAAAAGAGGGTCTGTGATGCAAGGTATAAATATATCACTATTGTCAAAAGGACTATTCCAGTTGAAATCCACACTACCCCTGTGGAAGATTTTGGAAATATCTTCCACAGGGGAATGTGTTTTCAAATGTGATTGGTCACTGTTGATCATTTTAACTATAACTATAACTATACTCCCCCTGTATTATGGCTTTACCTATATCGTCTACAACTGGAGTGAGTATTTCAATTGGAAGTTACCAATTGTCTATTCTATTTGAAACTCATACTCCCTCTGTGGAAGACTTTAGCTAAATCTTCCACAGGGGTAGTGTGGATTTTAAATGGAATAGCCCATTTGAACAATTCCATTATTTTGTTTCAACTGTCTTTTGGTAAATGTAGTTCGTGCTATCTTCAGTAGATAGCAATGAAATAATTATATAAATTTTGTTTTTGTTTTAACAGCATTCAAAATATTTGTCGTTACAAATAAATTTTGTTTGTAGAAGCAACTACTATCACTAGGATCCACAACATGCTCATCTATCAGGGGCACAGTTCTTAAACCCCAATACATTTGTACATTCATTGAATGACCTTTGAAGATTTGGGTACAAAAACTCATACTCTGCAACTTGAGGTCAAATTTTGCACTATGATTATGTAATTGAGGTTATTGGACTATGCCACTGGGATGAGGCTATTGTGGTCCATAAATGTATGTTTGCACCAGGAAATTGATTTCACTAGTCATGCTAGTGTTGTATTCATTTTGGTTTTATTTGTATACGGGCACAGTCATAATTAATTGAAGTCATCAATTCTATGACTAATATGGTCATCATTCATTGGAATTGAAATAGCAAATTGGTTTTCATCATTCATGAAGTGAATATTCTAAGCATCTTACCCAGATGTTTCTTAGGCAATGAGGTACAGGATATATATTTTAGGACAAGGTTTTTTTTTATGTCAGTGAACTACTGCATGACATACCCCTATGTTTGACGTATAAATTGTTCAAATTTTATGAAAACGATATGCTTGTATTTTTTACTAGCACCCACAATGACCACTCTCTTCGCAGACTTGCATGTAAATCCTGATGTAAACACCTTTGTACAAAAATGCACACAAAATGAACAAGCATTTGGTTTCTCATAAAAATTGTACATTATATTTTTGAAACATAGAGGTACCAGTATGTCATGCAATAATTTGCTTCAATGATTTTTGTCCTTTGTGCTTTGAATTAATCGAATAACAAAAATAAAATGTCTGCCTGAAACAAAAGTTTTCTTTCATCATGATATCATTATCAACCTTCTTAACATATTTTAAAGATTTATAAAAGCTATACTGCATGACACCTCTTCTTTTGAAATGACCTATTTTTAAAATGGCTTTTACAGCTCTCTTGCGACTAAATAACATTGTTTATTCTTCTACAATATATCTGAATAAGTTCTTTTAACACCAATAATACCTCAATATCTTATCATTGCATCAGCAATATGTTGAGTTAAAGAAGATATCTTACACTTCCCATAATGCATTTCTCCCATTTCAATTTTCAGTACTGATCTGCTATCTAGTACAACATAGGTTGATAGTGATGAAATGTACCTCAGTGAACAGAGCACATCCAGATCTTGCTAAGTATGTTATTTCTGGACTATGGGCCCATGTTTTGCCTGTCTATTCTCAACATGAAAATAAAGGGAATCTGTACAAATATAATGGGAGTGTCATTTGATGAAATGAGGTGATGTATCATGTTGCAAAGGATGCTGGGAAGGGTAATATATCTTCTCTGATATTGAGTAGTAAGCATACTGCACAGGTAATAGATTGAATAACAATTCTCTTCATTTAGGTTGGCAAATGTCAATATTTTGACTAAATGTGAATATCAATGTAAATAATGCTGTGCAGCAACATCTGAATTCCTCATTATGACTTACATTCCCAGGGCAGCCATTTAATTTATATTCCCAGGGCAGCCATAGATGTCATCTGCATATTAATATTAATCGATCAGAAAACAATTCTCTTCATTTAGTCTTTAATTAAAAATAGCAATAGTTGCTTCAATGTGAATATCAAAATGCTTATTGTTTTGTGCCACACATCTGAATTCCTCATTATGACTTATATTCCCAGGGTGGCTATTTATCTCATCTGCATATTAATAATATTAATCGATCATTCAGGCTGGAAAATTGCAATATGAATGTAAATATCATGACGCTTATATATGAAGATATATGAAGGCAAAAATTATTCGGCTTTTGTTACTGCATGCATCCCAACTCACGCTTGTGTAAATTCACATACGCGTGCAAACCTACATGCAGATCGATCGGATTGATGCCTACATGTAGGTCTTCATAATATCACTTGGTGGAATTTCAACAGAATCTGCAAACTAATGCTATAAAATATTACTTGACATTTACCAGTCATCAAATCACCTTATTTTCACCTTGTCAAGAAACAGAGCGGAACCGTTCCAGAAACTTTGACCGGTCAAATTTTAAAATTACCAACTTTGTGGCCATATAATCCAATCACTTCCTAAGCCTTGTCATGACTGCTTAAGACTCCATCTGATGATGGAGACGAATTCACACTAATTACTACAGGTACCGTTAAAGTCAAAATTTTCATGCAATTAATATTTCGCATTTTGACAATTTTGAACTGTTTCCCTTGTTTTTAAATTTGTGATTTTAACTTTCCTTACATTGGCCTATAGACAACGAGAATATATATTCACGCATTGTTATTTTCGTGGTAGCAGCTTGGAAGACAAAAAGCGCAAAAATAAATGTGGTGCGAAAATTTCTACTTCCACAGCACACTGTACAAACTGATATGAAGGCATGAGATTGAACTTTTTTTAAAATAGTCAAAAAACCATTCGACTGAAAGAATATGGAGTTAAAGAGTTTATAAGTGTGTAAATATATGGGTAGGTGCATGAATTATATGTTTGTATGTTTGTTTGTTTGTTTCTTCTTTAACTTGAGATACTCGATCGGATGATAAATCATAGTTCTTCTATTCAGTGTTTTCTGCGAAAATGAAAAGAGCATGGAAGATTTGTAGGATTTATGGGTAGGCTCAGGCCAGTTGCCAGAATTTTTTGTGGGGATGGGTTTTTCCAAATGCAGACCTTTTCAAGAGAAATCTTCATTCTGGCCAAAAGTAGACCTTCATCCTCCTATTTTGTCCCAGAAAGTTCATGATTTGGGGTATATTTTATCAAAATTTTGCTATTTTTACAGACAAAGCAGACCTTTTTGTTATTTTGGCATTGTATTGAATCGGCATTGATATTAAATTCATGTCAACTATTATATTAATTTGTTATTTGCTGTTTGTTCTTATGCAAGTGACATTGTTTCATATTGTATGAACAAACAGGGAATATTAATACTATTTTGCTGATGCACAAATCTATATATAATATTGAGACATTTCTGTCAAATTCTATTTTGTATATTTTCCACTTCACGATACAAATAATGGCATCATAATGATGTTAGTGTTGACTGCCAGCATGTTTTTCAATGTATTTTAAGCCAAATTAGTGACGTAAATACAACGAAAACAGCTGCACAACAATCGTATCCCATATCTCATAATACATAGAAATGATAGCATGTCTGAGAGTTGGCCAAGTAAGATATAGATAATTTTGTAAATCAGAGCACTTCAGACTGTTGTTATTCATAGGGTATTTTAGCACATCGATTCACATGAAAATCATGAGAACTTCATTAATTTTGGGAAAAAATAGGGTAGCATAGCAAATATATTACAATATTTCTTGAACTTAAAACTGGTTTTAATCTAGCATGTCCTCCCAGCAAACACTAAAATGTTCTTAAAACATTTATTCAAAATGTTTTAAGAACATTTAAATGTGGGGTTATATGTGGTGTGATCAAGCAAAATCAATCTGAAGTCGGGTATATTCAATTTTCTACATGATAGTATAAAGTGTTTGCAAAGATACATGTTCCAGAAAACACTGAAATTGAACATTTTGTTTCAAAGATATGAATAATTTGAGCATTTCCAAAATAGTAGACAACAAAAAAGAAATGTTTTCCTTTGTTTGTCTATATCTGATAATCAATATTTCCGACTTCTGACTGATCACATATCACATCACATATAATCGTATCATGTGATAAATTTTGAAAATGTTATTGCAAAATATTTTGGGCAAACATTTTCAACAACATATTTTGTGAACAGTTTTCACGTTACATCACTTTTTCAAAAACGTTTTATGAATGTATTAAAACATTTTTACACCCTTTATATAAACCGACATTTAAGCCTTTCTGTGAAACCTTGTATGTTTGCTGGGCTGACAGGCAGACCTTTACCCAGTGTCATTTAAACAAAGCTATCATGGCCATGGACTTCAAGAAACAAATCAATAGTATCAATATGGCAGCTCAATGCTATCATATGATCAGTAAGGCTTAATTGACAAGTATTTGTTTTTCAAGACTGAAATAGAAATTGACCTTATCGGACGGCGGATCTTACAATTAGTCATTTCACAATTTATAGACAACCTCAATCACTAATCATTGTGTCTTTTCTAGGACTAATTGAGCCTTATGATACATGTCAAAAAAATTATTAGCAAGACTTCAACAAAATAATATGCAATTATTACTTTGCTTCCAGTCCATTCTATTTCAAGAAAACAATCCCCTCCATATATTTTAACCTGCGGATCATTGTGGGAGGGGAGAAAGAAGTGTTGGTAAAAGGCTACATAGAGTTAAGCAAATGTCATAAAGTGGCTGAATAAGTCACAGATCTGATTGATATCTCTCCAATGTTTTTTCCTTCTCCATTTACAAAATTCTATTTTGTGTCCTATGTTTACAAAAACTTCAAATATATTGTTTAGAATGCAGACAATCAAAAACAGTATCTTTGAATTCTACATCAGAAAATCAAGAATAGGCTATTCTATTTAAAATCCACACTACCCCTGTGGAAAATTTTGGAAATATCTTCCACAAGGGGAGTATGTTTTTCAAATGTAATTGGTCAGAGTTAATCATTTTGAAAACCATACTCCCCTTGTATTATGGCTTTACCTACCGGTATATCTTCCACAACTGGAGTGAGTATTTTAAATTGAAGTTACCAAATTGTCTATTCTATTCAAAACTCATACTCCCTCTGTGGAAGATTTTAATTATATCTTCCACAGGGGTAGTGTGGATATTAAATGGAATAGCCCAATGAGGATTAACCTAGTACTGTCATCAAAATGGATGCCATTATTGTTGGGGGCAATGAACATAATCTTACTGCTGATATAATTCAATCTCGCTTTATCTGATCCCCCATTTTTTCTCCTTCGTTCCCCTTTATATTACAACAAAATGCACATTGCTTTACATTTACTCCAAATAGTGCCTTTTTACTTCTTTTATAGAGCTGTGTTCACATTGTCTGATGTACGCCCGACGGAACTTAGCCGGCGAAAGTTGCTAGGGGTAGTGATAGGTGCTGTCAGGTGTAGTGGCAGTGTGAACAATGTTCAGCGCGAGTTCTACAAGGCGTACCTCCGATGATATACTCCTGACAAAAGTCAGGAGTAGCGAGCTAGGTTTAATCTCCGCCATGTGAATGTGAACGCTGCTACGCCTGGCACCCGGTGTAAGTTTGCCCTTTTTATGGTCGGAACTAAGAAATTAAATTTCACATGGTTGAAAAAGGTCACAGAAGCACCGGAAGTGGTAGCTGATGTTAACACCAACTAGATATGGTGTTAGCCGCTAGGAGTAGGCTACATGTAGGCATGGACACACAGTAGGATACATGTAAGCGTGGACACACAGTACAGCATAGACACACCTATAAACATGGTAAAGTGTGCTGAGGCTTGTGGATCAACGTCTAGGCGTTGTGCCTGTGCGTGGCGCAATATAAATCACTGGGCTTTTTTTTTTTTTACATGTAGGAATTGGGAAAATATTTGTGGATTTCTTATCAATGTTAGCGTAAGTTTACTCTGTGTGTAACTCAAAATGTGAACACAACTTTAGTTTTTTTCTAGATAATATTAACCTCAATCTGTCTGGATGAGATAAAATCACAATTTATTGACGATTGACAGAAATACAGCAGCATCAACAGAGCCCTATGAGGCATTGTTTGGGTCTCTGCAAATATGCATAACAACGTCAGCCATCATACAGACAAAACTTTGGAATTTTTCAGATTTCATCTGTCAAAATGTTGCCAGATCAAATTGTACTGACATCCATGTGAATTATTCATATCACTATATCCCAGAGGCTAAGTTCAATGACTTATTGGCTGCCATGTTTCTATATATTTGCAATTTTAATTCTGGGTACTATGTTCTCATTAACCATTGCAAGATATATCAAATACTGCTTGTAATATTAATGCCGCTCATTTTGTATGGTTTGGCTTATTAAACAAGATGTGATGGTGGTTGGAGGGTCATACCCCTCACGTTATCCCCCACCCCACCCACAACCACCACCACCAACACCACAGACCTGTTAGTGCTAATAGCCTTATAAACAAATTGTTCTACAATGAAAGAAGACCAAATGCCACAAGACCATACACGTTTTGTCCTCCCATAATTCTCCCTAGGTTCCTACATTCAGACACTATTATTAAAATTTTTAGATGCCTTCAACCATTTTGAACCGGAAAAATTCTCTTGATCAAAAAATATTTTAGCATTTAGGTAGGCCCTATATATATTTCAGGAACCACTGAAGTTTGCCAGACTTATTCACTGATGAAGTCATCGAGGGAACTTACGATAATTGCCCAGGATGCCCCGTGCCTTCGCCAGAGTTGATGGTCCCCACCAATGTAACTGCAGACAGATTTCAGAATGTGATTGCCTTCCCACCCTATGTAGCAAGAATTGCCTTTAAAATGGGTGCCCTCATAAAACAAACTTTTTACCCCGCATGATCATAGACCTGTAATATTTCCTACCTTCTAAAATCTCAATATTATTCCTACAAATCTACAATAATATTTTGATGACCTATTGACTGCTACCCCATATCCTTCCTGCTGTAGCTATGCTTTTCTCTTCTTCTTTTTTTTTTCACCGTTTTCCTTCATATAGCTTGAAGCTAAAAGATCATATGAACAGAACCAGTCTCACTCTTACTGCCACAGTTTCATACCATTCATTAACCAATGAAATAGTATCACTTTGACATCTATCACTGGGGATGAAGTTTTTACACCTACTTTAAGGTCAATCTGTCTGTCTGTATAAGCATATAGGGGTTAAAGGACTCTGCATTTGGGGATTGAGGATGAGATCCTAGCTAAGTTAGGAAAGATCACTTTCCATCAATGTAAACCATGGGCATCTGATATTGGCAAAATATATCAGATTTCATGTAATATTGGACAAAATACTGTATTACATACAGGGTGACTTCACATGAACGGCAAGATCCGAATCAATTTGCATCAATGTGCACTCCTGGGATCTGCATCAATAAAAGCCACTCTCTACATACATGTAGCACTCGGATCCGCATCTGGGAAATGGATGAGGAAGCGAGCGTGTTTGCTTAACTTCTGTCCCAGTGTGTGTCCATGTAGAGTACTCATGATGCGATGCTGTGTGCGCATAGGGTGCTCATGTCAAGATGCCATCTGCATACGTAAAAGAAGTTCACATTGATGAAAATCAAATGAGCGCACATCAATGTGGATCTCTACTTCCCATGTGAAGTCGCCACTGACATATGGTATTTCGCCAAATTTGTTTCATTTGGATAGGAAATCATATATGCAGAGTCACAGTCAGGTAGCCCTACAGTCTTGTTTGGTTGAGGTAGTAGCTACATGTATGATGGTCCCCGATTTACACTTACGGTACATATAAGGCCAAATTCAGTGCTATTACTTAAACAAGGTTGAATAAAGCACGTACATCACTAGATTATGTTATTTGATCTATAGCGAACAAATTGCCCTGCTCAAAATATTAAAGCAGAAAGCAATTCATTTTGCGTTCCTCAAAATATTTAGTGGCTCTTTCATTTATTACTACGGAGTAGAAACCAGGTCTAGTTGACTAGCGCATATGGGGAGGCAGGGGCAGCTACACTGTCCCACTTTCTGTAGTTTGTTATGTTTACTCCACGTTGTATCAATTTGGATGCAAACTGTACTTTGGCCACTCCAGATTTCAAATTGACAGCCCCAGATCGTAATGGTCGTCCCACTTTTTTTGGACCTTGCTATGCACCTGGGTAATTGTACTTTGGCCATTCCAGATTTCAAATTGGCTGCCCCAGTTCATAATGGTCGGCCCACTTTTTTGGACCTTGCTATGCACCTGGGTAATTGTACTTTGGCCATTCCAGATTTCAAATTGGCTGCCCCAGATCATAATGGCCGACCCATTTTTTTGGACCTTGCTACGGAACTGGGTAACTGTACACTGGCCATTCCCGATTTCAACAGTTGTCCCAGACAGATCAAAATGGCCACCCCACGATTTTTTGGGACCTTGCTACAGTCCTGGGTAGTAGTATTGTCAGACAAAACTGTAAAATTGTAAGCCTTAATCATGAAAATGTAACCAACATTTTTAAATCTTTAAAAAAAATAACATTAAAAACCTGAAATCTCTCCAGACTCAAACACCGATGCAACTGCTTGTTTTCACAAACTATTCAATTCATTGCATCAACTTTTTAAAATTAGGGTTAAAAACCTGAACCAGACTCAACAATTCCGATGCAACTTGTTTCACTCACTATTGAATTCATTGCATTGAAGCAGAGGATGATTTAAGCACTTCCCAGCAAGTCTTGCGGTTAGCACAGCTGTGTGAGTGAACATGACACCACTGCCCGCCCACTGCATACACACGTGCATGGTTAAATTTGAATTTGGACAGATATATTTACAATAAAAACACCTTCTAAAGGTTGGTCGATTTCACATTTTATGTTATCTACGGAAGGTGTGGATTATCCTTCATGCATACATCACTTTAGATCTGAAATAGACCAACTAATAATGACACATGGGCAATTCTAAAACAACATCTTTTGCACAGAGTTCAATGGGATTTGAAAAGTAAAGTGGCAGTTGAAACTCTAGTGATAACACTTTTACAGTGCATGATGGGGCTTCCTTAAATCATCCTCTGGCATTGAAGATACTCGAGCATCTTTAATTGCTTATTAAACATCAATATCTTTTGATTCTTTTCAATTTCAAATTTTGACATATTGATACCATCTGATGCATACTAACTCCACCATTTATTTTATCATCAATCTTTGAGGCCCCTCATTTGCAATTTCGTAAGTTCTCACAATCCTCTATTACCACACACATATTTTACCACAAGAGCTATATATTTCTCTCTACATGATATTGGTTGATATTGAACAAAAACCACTTCACTTTGTAGCATATTGCTCAAACATACAAAATATTCAAATCATTGCATATTAAACATCAATATCTTTTCAGTTCTTCATATTATGACATACACCTAGGGGTGTTATTTTCGGTAATTTTGTGCCCGGTACCAAGCATTTTTCGGCGGGTAACTGGGTACCAAATTGCCAAAAAAACCAACAAAAATTTTTTTTTTTTTTTTTTTTTTCAAAGTTTTTTTCCGGTTTTGTAGTGTCTCTGGACCTAGACCTAAATGCTAGGATCATGGTTGACCTAAAAAAAAGAATTTAAAAAAATTAATTTTGCACATTGTTTTGTGTTTTTAATCTGAAAATTGATACATAGTTTTCATGTCATACTCTATTAATGATGTCAAAATGCATTGAATTTGAATTTTTTTTTTTTTTAGGTCAACCATGATCCTAGCATTTAGGTCTAGGTCCAGAGACACTACAAAACCGAAAAAATTTAAAAAAAAAAAAAAAAAATTGGTACCCGGGCAGGGAATTTCCTGCCGGTAATAGGATTATCGGGCGGGACTCGAATTCCCGGGACTCACTCACACCCTTACATACACCTGATGCATACTAACTCAACCATATTCTCATCAATCTTTGAGGCCCTCATTTGCAATTTCATAAGTTCCCACAATCCTCTATTACCACAGACATATTTCACCGCAAGAGCTATATTTTTCTATTTTTGGTTGTTATTGAACACAAACCACTTCACAAAACATTGAACTTGTATAGAAAAAGCAACCATCTATGACGGGCTTAACTTTTTACATAAATAACTTTGTAGCAAGTTGCTGAAAATTACAAAATACTGCATATTAAACATCAGCATCTTTTCAGAACCTCATATTATATTTGACATACACCCGATGCATACCGACTCCTCAATAATTATCATCAATCTTTGAGGCTACCATTTAATCTGAAATTTTGAAAGTTCCTAAAATCCTCTTTTTACCACAGATATATTTCTAACGCAATCTTGAACTATTTATTTCTATTAAATTTGGATGTTATTTAACGAAAAACACTTCACAGAACATTGAACTTCAATAGCAAAGCAACTATCCATAGCGGAAGCAACTGTCCATGACTATAGACCCTATAATTATAGGGCACCCTATAATTACTATGCCCTGATGTTGTTGTCTTTCACACAAATAACTTGCTAGCATATTGCTCGAATGAAGTGATTTTTGTTGTCATTGCCATAGCTCTATATTTTAGCGTCGAAAAATACGAAGTAGTTCCATATGGTATGATCAGACAAGACTACAGGTTCTATGAGATGTCAAAACGGTTCAATATTTTGCTGAAATAAAAAATTTCCCATCTTCCCACCACAGATATTGAAACACATACGTACCAAGTTCCCACATAACATGATGTTTGTCACGTCACATGAATGTATATGTACATGTGTATGTATTGGACATCTGTGCATGGCTGTAGTAAGGGCATGGGGAACCCCAATCATGATAAGATATTGGTAATATTCCCTCCCGCAATTCACTTTGCACCCCCTTGATGCCCCCCAAAAACACATTAATGCACCACTTCTGATATACTGTACACATGCCAACCATCATCTCTGATAAAATAACCACATTAAATTCTCCCCCGAGTAAGTAGCTAGCAAAGAAAATCAATGAGACTGATAAATATATATCCATTTTCATTTGACCACAAGGATGCTGCGGAAAAAATCCAATTCATTTAGACATAATTGACTGCATTTGACAGGCAGCCGGGAAAACGGACTGACAGTTCTTTCTGAGGGCAAAACTAGATGCTTAGTACTGTAAAAGTGTCCATTTTTGTGCCGTTAATTTTTGTGCTTTGCCTTTTTTTGAACAGATTAATTAGAGAATAAACAATAAGATTTATTTTACTATCCTTTATAGTGTGATAGGCGACAGGCAAGTCATATAATTTGAGAAGGGGACGATGGTGCAACTACGATAAAATATTGGACCTGTCTGTCGTTTATCACACGGATAGTAAAATCAAAAAATCATATCGTTTATACTCATTCTTAGTTGTTAAGGTTATTAATTATTTTAAACTGTTGTGATTTGGTAGTTCACAGCATCTTACGAATGGTGAGCTTTGGCAAAAACTGCATTGCTCAATTTATAATGAGCGTGTAAAGAATTAAAATATCACAGATATACTTTTATAGGTGCTGCGGTTCTTGAGTTACGTTGTAAAGAGGGCTGAAACAACAACACTTTTGTAATATGTAAATAACTCATTAACAACAATAAATTAAGCAAGTTTGCAAAGTATACGATTTGTAGAATGAACTTTTGCAAAACATCAAGGTGTTAATTTTCAATAATATATTGATCTAGATAATGAAAATCGATTTTTCGGTTGCTTCGACCAACAATACCTCGTCTACCCTTCAATAACTATAACTATTTTACAGAGCAAAACTCAAGTTACCGTCATAAAAACTTCCCTATTTGAGTATTTCTAAAATGAACGAAACTTGTTTACAACTTTTAAACATCTTCAGTTGGGCGTACTGCAAGCGTGCGAGTATTGCACAATATGTCTAAGCATACAATCCACTACATACGTGAATCTCTACAACCGTGTTGTGTTATCAAGGTACTCATAATGATGTGGGATCATCTACGGCCTGATAGACGACAACCAAAATCATGCGATTGTCCAATCATGCGTCTACGAACTAGCCTGCTCCCACTTTAAAATTTGTTTTTGAATTTGTGATTCTAGGCATCCCTTCTTTGACCTGCGCACAAGATATTCGTATGTTGTTATTTTCGCGGTAGCAGCTTGGAATGCAAAAAGACTGTAGCACGACAATAATTTTATCCAAGAAACATGAGCGTCATTTTGGTCCACTTTCTGTGCCAAAAGTATCACTTCCAATGACAAAGTCCCACAACCCCAAATCAACACAATAGTGACCTCACATTGTAGAGGATGAGTTTTTGTACCCAACATATTCATAGGTCGGAATATGAGCGTACAAACATATATGGGTTATAGAACTTTGACTGAGATATGAGCATGATATTCATGATACATTCTCCAGACTATCAATTACATTTTCCCCCGCCCACATGTTTTGAGGCACAATGGCCAATTATGCGTAATTGTCGATATTATGTTTAGGAATTTAAACATGGGTAGAACAAACATTATGTTTGTTGACTTGTCTATTTCTGTTTCTAAAAAAATAAGCACATAGCTAGCTACTATATATAGTCAAAAATGTCACTTCGACTTAAGATTTAAAATTGGTAAGCGACATATTTTTCAAGTTAGATGTAATAAAATGTGTATGTATGTTATCAATTTAAGCCATGTTTTAATAAACATATACAATATACAATGCAATTGCACATGTATCAAACACAGAACCATCGGCACATAAGGTCCATATCAATTTCTGGCTCATTTTTATGCAATTTTGTAAACAATATAAAAAAATAAGAGCGAACTCAAAATGATTTTGTTAAGCACCCTGGGCGATTAATGGAATGAATACGGTAGATGCACTGCATAGAACCTAATATGCCATATGATTATGAACAGGGATATGTTAGAGACATCCCTGGTTTTACTGATTTTACTTTTTGCATACAGAATTTTTTCATTGTCTTTTTTGCTCGCCCTATTCCTTTTTAAAGGAATTTTTATTTACTAATTTTTCATCTTCATATTAACATTTCCAAATAGTGCACAAAATATCAAAGGCAACCAGTACATAGCAGGAGTATTGGGCAGTACAGTATTTACTTGGACCGTATATTCAATTCAATGCCAAAAATCAGCAATCAGCCAACAAATTTAAGTAACAAAATCGATATCTGAAGGCAAAATATCTTGCCATTTGTAATATTGATCAGCTAAATGTAGCCTCACTATAGTGTATGATTACAATCAAATTTGCTACAATTTTTGGTCAACTACACTCAAAGCCATCAATCAATTTACGAAAATTGCATAGCATTATCCAACCACCATGCATAATTATGTTTGACCTAAGAGAATGAGCTAGTTTGGTGCATACAGTGACAGTTCAGCGAGTGTTGACACGCATTCTGAACCTCAAATCAGCATGGCAAAAAAACACGCAAAAAACCGTATTGACCACAGTTTGACTTCTTTGAGGTGTATGATGCATGCTTTTATTCATGGTTTTCTGTTTGTTCTTATATAGATGGAGTAGTTCTTATATGCGTGTAGACTGGCCCCAGTCTCGGTTCGGTTCCATCTCTGGATAATGTAACAATAAATAATTACGTAATGCCCTATGAAAAAAAATGCCAACTCCCCCCTTATTTTCTTCAATGCCAAAACCCATTCCTCTTCATCCACAAATCGACGCCACTAATTACACCCACCACAGTCAACCATGCAGCAATATAGAAATATACTCAGTATTATAAGTGAACGCGAAAGTCCATTGAGCGCTGATTCCGAGACTGGTCCAATCTGTTAGAGATCTCACTTCCAAATATTCGTTCAACGAAGCACTGTGATTCCGATGTCAATTACGAAAGCCCCACCCCAGTTTCAATTCAAATATGGTAGCACAAAGCTATGCCGCGGATGTGACGCAAGATCGGATGGGACACTTGTCAACAACTGAGAGATATTGAGCTCAAGTGGCACGCGTCTGATAGACCCATGGTACGCGCAATAATAAAAGGCAACCACTCGACTCGGACTTATGCCTATTGTCCATATTGCGTGCATTATCGCGTGGGGTTTGCGAATGTTTGCACAGTATTTAGCTAGGGAGGCCGTTGCAAATATCCCCGCGCTGCCAAGCTGCGTTGATTGGTCGGATACAATATCGTTGTTTAGTCGCTACACAAACGTTAATGTAGTGAAAACATGGACGTGGTATATAGAAAGATTGCGTGACTCCAAATCCGTAAAAGTGAACTTCCAGCAGTTTGTGGGAGCTGGAAGTCAAATTGCCTACAGACTGGGAGGGTCCGTGTATTGGGTTGATTTTTAATGCTATGTAATCTACATTACCAGTCGTTCTCCACGGACCCGAGGGAGGGTCTAATATGCGTGGACAATGCCGATACAGGAGATGTAAAGAAATGTTACACTCTTAAAAAGATCTAGTAAAAAAAATCTCACGAGAGTCAAATTTGATTCGGAAAATCTAGTGATATCTATTCTTATTTCACTATAGATCTACAGTAGTCAAATTGACTACATGTAGGAGATTTAAAAGGGCATTTCGTGATCCACAGCCTCATCCTCCCCCCCCCCCCACTTTTCTCAAAAAAAGTTGAGATTTTTATATCAATGGAAACCTCTGGCTACATAATGTTTATGTACAAAATATTTCTTGCAGATTAATTCGTTTAGCAAAGATATCGTGAAATTTGAATTTCGTTCTGGTGCACCAGAATGAAATTACAACGTATTGTCTATGGAGCAGTGTAATACATATAATCATGCATAACTCGCAAACGCAATATCGGAATCAACTGAAATTTTGGGAATATGCTTTTTTGGCGGATATGTACTGAAAAATGTCATAAAAAGAGGATGCTAGGATCACGAAATACTCCTTTAAGAGTGTATAGTCACAGCCTGTTTGAATGAATGAACAAACAAACAAGCAAACAAACATCAAACAAACAAACAAGTGAGCAAATAAAGGAATTTATGTCACACAACTTTATATCATCAACCAAGTGAATCTTAAGGCACTGCTGAAGTGTAATTGAATGCCGCTAGAACACACAAGGAGAATCGGATAGGATAAGACAAGAATATGGGAAGAGGTCATCTGTTTGATGCCGAGATATTCTGTGAACACAACAGTTTGCCTGAAGAGCCTGTAGTTTTTCGGGAAAAAAATTTCATAGAATTCAAACATGACCACAGAGGCAAGAAATGATAAATTTTGAGTAAATTTCAGTGAAATATTTAATCAGTTTACTTCAGGTCATTTTGAAGATAGAAACATTTGTTTATATTTTTCAGTGTTTTTTATATGAAAAAATTGGATTTCCCTAGAGTAAGTATATAAAAAAACTTTCATCATGTGATCATAGTAGGCAATAGATGCACTGAAATTTTGAAGACCAAATATTGCTTACAGCGGTTTTGAAATACACCAACATGAAGTATTCAATTTCTTACAAATATATTTAGCTATTTCTAGCAATACGATCAAGTCTCATAAACCATCAGGCCAATAAATAATATTAAGACAAAATTTTCAAAAAAATTTAATCAGTTTTTTTCTCAAACACAATTAATTTAGTTCCGCAATTAAACCAACTCATCCTTATCACTACTCCGAGTCTCAATGCAACCAGCTCCAATCAGTTAGATAATGAATCTTGTCCCATTCGTCATTTCACGTCCAAAATAACTCTTTCATCTCAGGACGTAAAAAATAGAAAAATTTATCTAATGTACAAATGACCCTCTAGCCAAGCCGACCTATATTCTCCAGCTCCACATCTTGCGATAAAAATAAACTTTGCGCCTCAGACCGCCACAGTAATTTTTGACGGCACATGCTGTGTATTGATTGGAATACATTCACTATGGACCACAATGGCCTCATTCCAATGGCATAGTTCAATTACCTCAATTAAACAATCATCGTGCAAAATTTGACCTCAAGTTGCAGAGTATGAGTTTTAGTACCCAAATTTTCAAAGGTCATTCAATGAATGTACAAACTTGGGGGTTAAAGAACTGTGCCCCTGATAAATGAGCATGTTGTGGATCCTACATGTAGTGATTATATAAATCAAAGTAAGATTTCACCATTGGTGCTTCTTTATACGGAATACTTTGATTTTGTTCTGATGAGTGAACTTGACTTTCATCTGATGGGGGCCCAAAGAGCGGGGTTGAATATGCTGTAGAATCTCTCTCGGCAAATTTCTAACAATAGCATGGTGTGCATTAACAACATTCGCAAGAAGCAAATGATGAATATTTGGTTCACAGTTTTATCTATTGGAATGTACTTAAGCCAAAGTAGCCATGATACCACCATCATTTGGCAAGAAATTCATTATGCTAATATAATAAAATATATAGTATATCCATTTGGAAATTGGAAGCAAGTTTATAGTCTCCATATGTTCCTCCAAAAATTGTGAAGAAACAACACATTTTAGTGCATCTTTAATTATGAAGCTACCAGGGGTGTGATTCAAAGCTTTCTGCAAGTACGGTAGTAGAAAATCCTGAAAAACAGTGTGAAATTGGGCTAAAAATAAAATACCCCCAAACGGACCAAAGCGTAAATTTTGGGCACAAAAAATCCTGAAGAATAGCTCCTACATAAACTGGCATCACAATATGAATTCTGCCCTTGCCACCCAGTACCCACACCTCAATCCTCCTCAAAATGTTGTCATCCTTTCCCCCGCCATTAAATTAAGTGTTGTTGCTTTTAAATAAGAGGAACCCCTCCCCTATGTGGATATGGCATGGTACTGCACAAAAATCTTTTAAAAACCATTATCAGTTGTAAAGGGTTGGAGAAAATGGGAAAGTGTCCTGTTTATTTTAAAATCCATCGCGACCACCATTTTGCGACTCTATATGCAAATTAGTTCCCATTTAAGCAACAAAGATGTCCTGTCTATTTTACCCAGCCATGCTAATGTGACAAGGCATGTTATGTAACAGCTGCGGTCAAATCAATGTACAAAATATTGACAACATGATCATTCAATTTGCAGCGATATAAACATCTCAAAAAAAGTAACTAACCCCCCTTCAATAATGACCATTATTCAAAAACGGGTGATTGTATTACAAATCTGTAAAATGTGTTGGAAGTAGAATTTATTTCTGCATATTTTGACACCTCATTTGTAGCAATTGACGAAATATTGACGTCACAGCGTACATTTAAATCAATGTAGCCTAAGATTTGAAAGTTGCAGTAAATTCTATTGATTTTGCATTCAGTGCAATGGAAGAAAATCTGTGTAATGATATCTGAGTGTTTTTGTATTGTAAAAATTTGTATGTAAGTGCAACTTTCAAATCTGGACCTCACTACATTAAATTGACCAGTGTTTTATTGTTTTCTGGGCTATTGTATTCAATGAGGTGTCAAAATGCGCAGAAATAAATTCTGCTTCCAACGCATTTTACAGATTTGCAATACAATAGCCCCTTTCTGAATAATGGTCATTATTTAAGGGGGGTTAGTTACTTTATTTGAGATGTTTACATGTAACTTGTTGTCATGGAGCTCAAAATGTATGCATTTACTTCAGAGGGTCGCAGGCCTGACACTGTTTCATGATGCACACAGCTGGACCGGTCAGTTTATTTTCCAGGCCACTACCTCCGGACTACTCACCAAACACTATTAATAGGTGTGCAGCAGCAACGGCGGACTAAGCCGGAGTGCCAACATCGGATCAATCACACCGATAAGTTTTTCAACGTCTTGATTTAGAAACTGAAGATGGAGTGTATATATACCGTCAGAGGCTGGTAAAAGGTAGCAGGGACAAATGTCTATAAACGCATCAAGTTAGTATTGATGCCTTGTTAAAATAAAATAAATAGCTGCAATGTTTAGAAGATAAACTAAATTGAATCCCACTAAAATAGTTTATTGTGTTTGATCCAGTATTGAATTAACCCCTTTGACTGTAGAGTATTGCTTCTTTACAGTTACACAGAGGTGTAAGCGAGGTAACGATCCACTCCCTGAAAAACATGCGAGTCAAAGGCGAGCATCTTGCCAAATTTCCGGAAGTGCAAGGGGACTTGTCCGGGGCCCAAAAAAAAAAAAATCTGGAAATGTAAAAAAAAAAAAAAAAAAAATTTAATTAACAATTAAAAAAAACAAAAACAAAATTTTTACATTTCCAGAATCTTTTATTTTTTTTGGCCACATTTTCGGAATTCCGGGAATTTCCGGAAGACTTACACCTCTGTTTACAGCAGGGTTGATATTATACACTGCATGATTCGCCTCACATTTGGTAGCGGCATAGGTGCGTATTCCGCTGGTCACAGTATCAAACATAGGTGCACGTAATGTTAATCGTACAGAGTTGTACACATGCATGCATACAAAGGCAGTTTGTTGGTATGCTTACAGCGCAACCATGTAAAAGTATTGACATCACTATACCAAACTTGAGGTGAACTAAAGAATAACCTGCAGTTGGAGGTCTAGGACCCAAATTTTGACTACTTGGACCTCAAAATTTAACATACCATCTTGTAAGGAGTCTGTGGCCCCTTTCTAGACCCTAACAGGCCTAAGTTTCAAAGGCTAATACTATACCCCTGCTTGGCAGTAGTACAAAGAATTCAGTGTTTCTTTCAAAATTTAACACTGCTTAATTTCCATGGATACAGACCAATTTCCCATAGTTTGAGCCAACTCACCATCAGGTTTCTATAACATCTTAAAAGATTTTATAACTTGAATCTCTTCTAATTATAAAGATATCCTTCAATGGAAGCTCCTGAATTCCACATGCACAAACATCATATTTATGGAGCGCTCAAGTTTTATATTTAGATACTGATTTTATTAATAATGTTGTGCACAGAGCAAAATTCTCATCCCGGATTCTCATATCTAACTCATTTTGACCTATTTTTCAGATACCGCCCACACCCAGCAATGTTAGGAAAACATACCTTGAAATACATTACATGTGTTACAAATGTGTGTCGTCTGCCAACTTGTACAGAACATGTGTGTTTTATGCCGTCTTGTTTTCTAGATTGAGTGTCAATACAGTGAATGAAGTATGACTTCCATCTTTAACAATATGAGAACTACTTGCTGATTGGCCAAAATGAATATTGTGTTCAATTTTGAACCAATCAAGGAGGGTATTAATAAGATCATCTGCAAATGCAAGTTTGACCATAAATAGTTTAAAGCCTCGTCATAATTGGCAATTGAAATGAACATACAATTTATCAACCAATCAGAAATGCTGTTAGATGACCAGTAGTGTCCAGGGGGTTAAGTGTCTATTAGTGTGTCCAGTTGCATACAAATTCATCAAAATTTCCAATCATATTAATTATTATACTCTTAGAAAATGTTAACAATTGTATTGGAAATCAACAAGGACCACAATTGATCCCTCAGTGACCTCAAAACATAACAGAACATAAAATTATTGGTGGTTGAGGGGTGGGGAATGAAGAGAGTAACTGTACTACCAAGACGACAATGTACCCAAGAATTCTATATGGTAATTAAATTTTGAACAATCTAAGCAATCTTCATAAGCTTCATTGTGGTTTCTGATTGGGGTACGAGTATCATGAAGGGACAAGGGGGGCAACAACTTCACTTGTGTTTTTTAACCATTTTCAATCTACAAAATTCTTTTTGACAGAAAACTCGGCTCTTATTCCCAACAAAAATCTAGCTAATCATTACAGCTGTTGAGAAAATATTTATAACAAGATTGTGTGGGCTGCCTGCATGTAATTTTGTAATAGACAAGAAAAGTCATGTTGGGATTTTCTAATAACAAACTCAAGGTGTCCGTAACTCAATTTAGACCGTGTAAAATTAGTACCATATCTTGCCGGGAACACAGGATGTAAAGTGAAATTGGTAAGCATTGCAATGTTTGGGCCTCTATTTCCCTTTTTTTTTGCAGTAATAATGAAACACTCTGAGTGCATACTGTATTGTGCATAAAATAATAATCATTTCATATAAGATTTTATAGAATGCCTTTCAGACAAGCCTTGAAATAAGCAGGCGCCAGGAGCAAATTTGCTCTCGTAAAGCCATCAATTGCTCCTGGTCCTTGTAAAATTCACATATACCAAGGAGCAATTTTCTAAAACAAATTGCTCCTGTTCCAGTTTTTAACTGGATGCAGTAGTGCTGGTATGCTGTATTGTATATATGCAGAAAAGGATTTACTATTTGAAAATTGTTCCCGTTTCTTCAGAAATTGCTCCTGGTTCTTGTGAAATCCCAGTGAACCAGGAGCAATGTTCAAAAAGAAATTGCTCCTGGTTCCAGTCCGCTTATTTCAAGGCTTGCTTTCAGAGCACAGCTTTCAAGGAATGGGGGAGGTCTCAAGTTTTTAATTTCGGTAGGGGTGTGCAGCTGACATTCTGAAAACTGAACCTTAAATCTTACCAAATGTTTCCTTTGCAATTTTTTGTTAAATTTATCACTTTTCAGATTTTCGAGAATGTTTTTAAAACGCACTCCTTCTCTAAGCCAGTTTTCTAATTTGTAATATACATGTATGCACATATAGAACCTGAAAATGCAACTATACTCATGCACATCATCCCCATCCCCACAAGTCAACTGAGCCCCCCTCTCCCACCTTATTTTCAGATTCAACTTTATTTAGTCACGGAGGGCCCACTTCATCCCTAGGTTGTTCTTCTGTGGGGCCGCGTTATGACCTCTTCATGACCCAATGACCTCAATCTACACACACCACCCATGATTCAGCTATGGCCAAGATTTGTGTTCAAGTACATTTAAAATTTATTTCAATGATAGAACTACATGTAAGTCATTTTGATAACATCACAATATTTGGACAAACTGACCAACCCACCGTATGGGTAAACTGCCCAACACCCAAGGTGTGCAGCACCCACGTCTCTTAAATTTGGACAACCTAAAAACTACAGAATTCATCGATAACAAGCCTGTATAAAGTGTGAAACTAGGAGTAACACAACTGTGTTTCATTACTGCAGGTGTTTGCTATCATGGTGCTCCTGCCTCAGCAGGAATCGCTGCCAATCACCCTCCTTGGTTACCTGACAATGGCAAGTTTCATTCAACGACCACAACGGAACAATTCTATTTTTTCTATCGCAACCCTACAAAAAGTCAATTGATGCTAATTTAGGTAGCGATTGTATTTGGGTATCTGATGTTTCTATGACATGTTTATATAATGCAGTGCTATGTTTGCTACACACATGGCCAGGGGGAGTAGGGATTGTATCGGTTTAGATCAAAATCGCTTCTCAGTCACTAGGTTCCATAACATGCTCATCTATCAGGGCACAGTTCTTTAACCCCAAAACATTTGTATACCCATTGAATGACCTCTGAAAATTTGGGTACAAAAACTCATACCCTGCAACTTGAGGTCAAATTTTGCACTATGATTGTTTAATTGAGGTTATTGAACTATGGAATTGGAATGAGGCTATTGTGGTCCATAGTGAGTTACAGTGAAATCTAAGGTTACAACCGACATGGCCACTGAACAAATAATTATGTAGCTAACATGAGCTTGCATGAACACTCGAACAGAGTTAACTGAAACGGATTATTTGGTCCCGTATAATTTCTGCAAATTCAAGATGTTTTGATGTAGCACTTACACCTAAGGCATATTATCTGCTAAAATTGAGTTTAAAAATATAAATTTTGGGAGTATTTTTACCTTTTCTAAATTTACATTCAAACACACTCCAGAAAGCTCTCCTTTAATCTTAAAACATCAAAACTTGTTGTAACTTGGACACATTTTTGCCCATATACCAACCACTTCAGAAATTGCGATTTTAAACCTCGACGGGAAGAAACATGTGACATGTATGTCACTGAATTGCACTTCGGAAAGTGTTCAAACCTCCATCTAACCGCATTCTATTTTTACCTGTGGAGAAAATATATATCATGAGATACTGATGCATTGTGGGTTGCTAAAATATCATCTGTTAGTGGCAGCCATTATTGCTACTATCTGGGGTATCACATTTTACAATATCCCATCATGCATAGCAAACAAACGCTTAAAAAACAAACAGAAGCTGTTTCCCATGGTTTCCCTCCATGTGGTTATTCTCTGCATGCACTGATGCATTGTGGGTTGCTAAAAATATCACCTGTTAGTGGCAGTCATTATTGCTACTATCTGAGGTATCAGATTTTACAAAATCCCATCATGCATTTCAAACAAACACCAAGACAACAGCTGTTAGTTTCCCTCCCTGTGGTTATTCTCTGCATAGGTCTCTAGCTGTTACTAATAAGACGTTACGTGTGGTAGCCCCTAACAGGATATCCACCTCGTAATACCTCTAATAAAATCGGGAGGCCTCCGCACAGTCCTTAACTTGTTAGCTAGGTCAAGTAGTCTGGACACAGATGGACCACGACAGACAACAAGTTTTGTTATTCATGTATATGATAGGCTGCTTTAAGCTAATTTTACCTTTAAGCCTCCGCAGACCTCGCCCGGGGACCCTCTCGTAATAGTATTAGTACTGACTGGGACCAGCTTGAGGGATATGACTATCTATCTATCGAAGGAGCCCAGGATAGAATTTTGTAAGAATTTCCCAATCGATTTGTGCAAAGATTCACATTTACATCCATGACTCAAAGTACATGTAGGTTCATATCATACCCGCTCATTTGGGGCCCAGTTTAAGCTATTTTTTGAATTTTGACCAATTTCACCAAAAATATTTGAAATTTGGGCCAAAATCTGGCTTTTTATATTTTTTTTGAAAAATCAGCATTTTTTGATCATTTTTGGTGCAAATTTCTCAAAGTTGGTCGAAATTTAAAAAAATGAAAAAACAGGTCCTAGATATTTTGATCTAGTTTTTAAAAATTAATAAAAAAAAATTTTGGAACAAGGATTTTTTTGTTACGATGCACGAAAAAGAAGTGGGCCAAAAACCTTTATTTTTGGGATTTTGGGCCAAAAATGGCATTTTGGCCCAAACGTGACCTCACAGATGAACTTATCAAGTCTTTGCCATTCTAAATATGTATACTTTTATCTACTTTCGACCAACAATTTAGAAGTTTATGAGGCCCGAAAGTTTCCATAATTCCAGGGTTCAGACCAACCTTAATATCACCGAAGACAAACCATGAACATGATGAAGGGGTTCCCGATTAATGTGTACTTTCAAAATGGTTACCTAATTTATCAATATACTACATATCTTTTAAATACTCACTTCATGTCACACACATCACATACGTAGCTGCATGCATCACCAGCAATACACAGCTCTCTATACACACTCCCGAATGGCATGATAAGGTTTAACCCATCCATACATCATTTCCCACCTGCCCATCTTGGCAAGGGGCCCCGCAAGCGCATAAATACGGTCTGCGCAATTTACATATGTACTCCTATTCCCATTGACACTCCCTAGCCTGTTTCAAGAGTTTACAACATGAATTAAATTAGTACTTCAAATAGGACTTGAATATTGGTGTTTGCTCGACTCGCAATACTCATATTATTTTTGACTTTTAATATTATAATATTTGATTTATTTTAAAAACACTACCGATATGAAGAAACACATTACAACATTTCTAAACTATGCAAATATTTGATTTCATATGGTAAATGTTGTAAGGTAAGTCTGTAGAGTGATCTTGAAGAGGGTGGTACGCATTTCTGCTCTTGTGCTGTTCTGCAATCTGCATCAAATAAACTTCTGTACAGTAAACAGGGTTGTCTCATATCCCTGAGTAAACCAAGCAATATCAAATACATGAAATCTTCATGAATATCACTAAAGAAAGTGATAATGGACATTTCATTTACTATTTTATATCAACAAATATGCGAAGGAATCCTTTTTCAGGGTGTGTCTCACAACCAATATCATTTTCTTCAGGAATATGTCCAAGCAAATGATACAATGGTGATTTCTTTAAAATGCGGAGGGCTCTGTCAATAACCAACTCTTTCAGTTCACTCTTTTTAGAAAATTTACAGGCAAATTTGGCATGTTTTTTCTGGAAATCGATCAACGTTGTTAAGATTCGCTCAAATGCAAGAAATCAGCTCAACATGTCTGAAATTCAGCATTAAATTGAACCCTGGTATATTGACTTTGTCAACCAACAAGCACCTCATCTGAATGTAGCAGAGATGGTACTGAAATCATCCCATTGTTTCACAAAAAACCTGTTCCTGGTAGCAAGCCCTCAAGTAAAGTGAATTATAATGTTCAAATAGTAGGTACAGGTATGTGACATTTATGTGCACACTTCCCCATCCCCACCCCGAAAAAAAATGTGAAGATTCTTCATGAAAATTTTCTCACCACTTGTAATGAAAACAGGGAATGCCTTTTAAATCACAAAAATATCACACCGCAAAATTCTTGCGAGCTACAGCATTAATTTAATTTAATTTTTTTTTGCGACTTGCAAATTTTGGGAAATTACAGGAACTGCTTTTCTTTGCAAAATCTTGACACTAGTAAAATGCAACTTTGTAGCATTAATATATATTCGCACACCCATATTCACATTTCTATGCTGATGTACGAAATCCTCAAAAATAAACCACCATAAAAATTGCAGCTTATACAGTGTGCAAGGCGTTATCCAAGACCTCAAGATATATTGGGCTATTCCATTTAAAATCCACACTACCGCTGTGGAAGATTTTGGAAATATCTTCTACGAGGGAGTATGAATTTCAAATGGAATTAGCACATTAGGCAGCTCCATTTGAATTTCATACACCTTCTGAGAAAGATTCAACCTGAATTTTTCATAGAGGGAGGGTGAGTTTCAAATAGAGTTGGTAAAATGTACTAATTCCATTTAAATTCATACTCCCCATATGTATTAGATATTTCCAAAATCTTCGACAGGGTTAGTGTGGATTTTAAATGGAATAGCCCATTGAATCAGTGTTAAACTTGAACACCTATGATGATGTGTGAAATCTGTGAAAATAAAAACTACCACAAAATCATTGTACGTTTCAATACGCAAGGAGTTACCCCGGGCCTCAAGATATTGCATCAGTGTTGAACTTAAACGTTCCCTGGATTTCGACTCAACAAGCTCAATGCAAGCGTACCTACCTTAACCTAAAGACTACGGGGAAACATTGCTCCATGTTATCGCATGACCTCGTCTTACACATGAGGGCACGGTAAGGCATGAAGAAAGTAAACATCGCTAATGTTTGTTATTACATGGATATTACTTAGTCGTCATCCGCTGGAGACTTACCGCTCTTTGTTTTTAATGATTTCTGTCTTTGATGAGCGGATTATTTGTAGTGGTTCCCAGTTGGGGCGTGGAACAAGTACATCGATATTGTTAATAGAAGTTAACTAACAGGTCTGCCTTTGAAGAAAATAGCTGAAGAAAAGTGCTATATATATACATTTTTTGTTTACTTCATATTTTCTACATGTTACATTTGTTTGTTTTAAGAACTTCAACACCATTTTGAAAATAGAATGAATTTAAGTTTAAACAAACAAATGTGTCATATCAGTTTTTTAAAGGATTTCCCCCTCCAAGCCTTATACCACCAGCTACATGTACTTGTGCATGGTTATCAATTTGGATCAGCTAAACCTCCAGCAAAATATTGATGGAAAGATTCTTCTCTACTGTGCTTCAAGTTCAAGTTCACATGATATTAAAATCCTACAATTTTCCAAAATTTAATACACAAACAAGCTATTTGTCAATCCATAATTAAAGATAACTTTCAAAAATATCAACCGACCTGAAATTCCTCTCGACGCCATTGTACGCATTTTGACATAAAATTGCTGAATTCCCACACAAAAACAAGCAAAATGGCAAAATTCCCACACAAAAACAAAACAAGTCTGAGGACACAATGCAGCCATCTTCCTTTTCATAATTATAATCCATGGTCAGATCTGATATTAAAACAAAAGGACAACAGACAATTACTGATGAATCCATCCGTGTACACTATGGCCCACAATGGCCTCATCCCAATGGCTTAAGTTCAATAACCTCAATTAAACAATCAAAGTGCAAAATTTGACCTCAAGTTTCAGAGTATGAGTTTTTGTACCCAAATTTGCAAAGGTCATTCAATGAATGTACAAATGTATTGGAGTTAAAGAACTGTGCCTTGATAGATGAGTATGTTATGAATCCTAGTGGTATTCAACTTGAAGTAATCATAGTACCTAATTGGAATGCACTGACCCATATCCTACTGTCTATCACTCTCATTAACTTCATTACAAATGGTCAAATTATCTATTAATTGGACAAAATAAAACCAGTTGTGAATTGACCTTCATACCTTCACTATGCATCATCATCCACCTTAAAACAGAACTTGAGATTTTTTTGATTTTTTTTTAAGGTTAGTGCTTTTCATTTTTCCATAGTTAATTTATTCTATTTTTAAATGCAGAAGCTTTTTATAACAGCACTGTAATCACTACTGTGTTATATTAGGGAGAATTTTATTACACAAAATGCACATTTAGGAATAAAAGTAGATCATTAATCGTTAATATTTGCATATTACATATTAATTATTTTATCTTGATTTTGTTTTCTGCTGCTACAAATCAGTAGCGCAATTCGTTTTAAATCTTATGCTTTTTCAGAAAGCAAAATGGGTGTGAAATACAGGCATTGAATAAAAATCATGACTTTATATCCACGATGACTCCGGGGTTCATTCCACTTCTCCGTTGAGAAATCATTTTATTGGATTGTGTAACTGACATTTAATTATTAAACAGCCAGCAAGAAGGGTTGCCAAACTATTGATTTGTTAGCCCAATTGGGCTACTTAAGACGATTTTCACCACAATTTCTACGGCCGATTGTCCCATAGAAAACAATGGTTGAGAGAAAATACTTTGATTTTTTAGTATTGGGTACCATGATCTGATGCAGTGTCCTGTCTCTAAGCAAATGGTTAAGAAAACATTTGTGCAACTTTTGGGTGATTTTATCTGCCATTTGGGCCAACAATGGTCGGTAACACTGGCAGGAAGCTGAATATCAGGAGTGATATGAAGCTGCAGTTCTCATGCATCACATCCAACGCTTAGCATATTGCATATAGGCCTATACCATATATATGGTAATAGTACCATCTGAATTTTAAGAACACAAGATTCACTTTGTCATAACATACTTCTCTTCTTAGTTCTACATACATGCGATAATCCGCGCGCATACTGTTGGGCAATGATGTCACATGTCAAGTGGTCTTTACAATAATTCATAATAACACTTATGTAAAATGGTTTTAAGCATATAATTCACTCTTAATTACCCAAAAATGGTTATAACAGTAACAAATGTCACATTCATATGAATGGAAATCAGCTTTTACAAAAACAGGGACAATTAGTTTGCGAAAAACAGAAGCGAGCCAGAGATAGAACCCTGACAATACAGCCAGGAAAGTGGTATGACAATTTACATTGCAAAAGTGTGTCAACACATTTGCATTTTAGTTCCAGCTTAAAACCTGGGGAAAATGTAAATTATTTTTTATTTATGCCAAAGCAGCCAATACCCAGAACTTGATTGGTATCCTGTTAAACACCATCTCACTTAATTTAATACTCAACAACATTAAAATACAAGAGATTCAAATTTGTAGCCGATGGCTCAATGTGACCAGGTTCACATGTTGACATAGTATTTGATTTAGGGAAAGTGAGAATAAGTAATAGCAATGCCCAAAGCTTATATCCAGGAGTTAAGGCTGGTTCAGTGAATATTCGAAGTCGAATATTCGGCTTCAATACGCTTTTGGGCGTCAAAATATATGCGCGGCTTCAATATAAAACTATGAACCGGAGAAAGATATATTTCTACAATTTACAGCGTTGCCCGACTGTTAACAAGTATTGCCCGTTGACCAAGGTAAGCAAAATTTAGAGAATTTCTTTAACGAAGTTAATAAAATCTTATTCTCCATTGAACTATTGTCATGATTTAATGTCTGTATAAATGGGTCTAAATAGGAGCAGTGGCGTAACCAGTGGGGGCCGGGGGTGCAAGCTGACAAAAAGAACACAAAAACCAGGATGGAGAGTAAAAAATTGGGAAGGGGGGGGAAAGGGAGAAAAAGAGGGAAGAAAAAGAGGGAAGAGAAAGGGGGAAAGAAGAGAAAAAAGGGGAAGGGAGAAGAGAAAAAAGGGAAAGAAAGAGGGAAGAGAAAGGGGAAAGAAGAAAAGAAAAAGGGAAGAAAAGGGGAAGGGAGAAGAGAAAAGGGGAAGGGACTCAACAAGGGAGAAGTATAGGCCTACTACTTTCATTGTGAAATTTGTTCTCTGAAACACTGATATTTTCTAATATGCCAAAAAACAGGAGCTTCATGGCGCTCAGCCCCCTTGATCCCCGCCTGGACCCCTGGACCCCACCGACGCCACCTCTTTTGATCAGAAATTGGGAAATTTTTCAATCTTGAAACTGCCTGTAACAGGCGCGGAGGTTGACCCATACCTTCTTGTAGGTTTCAACTGCAAAACAAATCAAGTCAATAGATAAATAAGTCAATAAATAAAAAAATAAATAAATAAGTCAATAAATAAGTCAATAAATTCATAAATAAATAAATAAATAAATAAATAAATATAAATAAATAAATAAATAAATAAATAAATAAATAAATAAATAAATAAATAAATAAATAAATAAATAAATAAATAAATAAATAAATAAATATCATAAGATATGATTGAAGCGACGACTAATATGACAGCCCTCACAAGTGTTATATATGAGACCACCCACGGTGACCCACCAAATATATATCTGTCGAGTTCAACAAAATTCAACTCCCACAAATATATTTCCGGTGAATACTTTTTTCATTGGCTGATATCCACTTGAGATCGGTATCATCAAAGTAGTACTGCTCTCATTTCATGATTCATTGAGCAATCAATTTTGGCATTTGACCGAAATACGCGTCAAAAGATAAAAAGTCTCGTTCGAACTTGTGTAGGCCTACATTGCTAGGGCCTAAGTGTGTTTTAATGCCTGATTCACAAATTATAGAAATAAACAAGAATTTATTTTAAAAGAACACGAAATGATAGGATACTAGCGCTCGTATTGTTGGTTGTTCTGCATAGTTTATGAAGATATTCATTGCAAAGCGCTATATATCCATTCCTACATATTACTTATTTTGCCCTCTTAATTATTAATTATAATTATGAATTTGACTGATAACAACGCATTATATCTTTATTCCGCCCAAAATAACATCGTTTATTGGGGCCAAAAACGTCATGAATTCCGCTAGTGCGGAAAAGTTGACAAAAATGGTTGAACCTCCATGGCAAACGCATTTTTATATCAATAACCAATGATTTACCACCCCAGACCCTCACACATCCTCTGCCAGGGGCAGAGGCATTTGGGGACCTAGAACTGGTGCCAAACATTATTTATGTAAAACCGGGGTGGAGGCATAAATCTGAATTTGGACTTTTTTCTGCATCAGTCGATTTAAAATATGGAAACATTCTTTAGGTTATGTGTGTAAGCCTAAATATCATATTATTTGCATAAAACATTACTTACCATCACTACAGCATTGGAATGCTATTGCCTGCCAGGCATTTTCCTTTACTTTCATATCATATAAAAATGGGTACGCTTGTACCGCACTAATAAGGGGGCACACCACTAAATGAATGCGCCATTTGTGTAACCCTAATGAGTTCCGGTAAAATACAGAAACTATTTGAGGTATTTTGGGCTGGGCTGGACTTATTAATCAGAAAGAGTGGCGAATTATAGCTTAAATAAAAGTGGAAAGCCTATACATAAATTTGAGTCACCAAAAATGTCGCATTTTTATAATTATTGAGAAAATAGGTCCGCATTATACTTATAGTGCATGTAGGTGGGATGAAAAGCCGACAATCAATTGACAATTTTGACCTTTCGTATTGAAGATATGGATTTTTTCCCCAAAACACCAAAAAATTAGGTCTTTTTGGGGAAAAAATCCATATCTTCAATATGAAAGGGCAAAATTTGCAATTGCCGGCTTTTCCTCCCAGCTACATACACTTTAAGAAAATATCATTAGATTTATAATATTTACTTCGAGGACTGTTATATCAATATGTGAAAAATATCAAATTTTAATAATTTGTCATAAAGTTTGTATTATATCGTGAATTTCAAAAATGAAAATTATTTGATATCAGAAAGACATTCTTCATTATTCATAATGTAATTCGATATGTTTGATGTGCTCTCATGTCCCACAAAAATACTGTCGAAACGCTCAAAACGCTCATTCCAGATCCCTTGATTTTCATTGGGGATTTTTGAAATCATCGTTCGTCGAACGATATTCAGGTGACCTCAAGCCTTTCATATAAATCAATAGTATCTCGCTATCAGTTGCGCGATATTTAATCCGATTCAACTCGGCGTGTATTCGTTGCCGTATATATTTTGACGTCACAAAAAGTATTCGAAGCCGAATATTCGCCTTCGAATATGCACTATGAACCGACCCTTAGTGCAAGAAAACCATATCTGCAATAGCTGCCATGTGACAATATTGTAGGTTAACAATAGTATCATAGAATGCAGAAATTGTCAAATGTTTATAAGGCAGCTATTGCAGATATGGCTATTTTTGACTAATCCCTCGATGTGTTATCTTGATGTAGATGAGATTTGTAAAGAGAGCTTCAAGTAGCTCATCGTGAAATTCTGAGATATCTGATGTTCGTAAAAGTTTGTTTTACTGAAGTAGAGATCACGAGAGTGATTATTTGCAATTCATACTCCAATTTAAAAGTACTTACAAGTTTCTCATATTGAGGCTGTTTTATGCATACATTTATAAACAAGTCATGTCATTGATAGAAGTACGGTGGCCTAAAGGTTAGGGCACGAGCTTCATAATCAAAAGGTTGCGGGTTCAAGCCCCACCACGCCCAGTGTGTTGTGTCCTTGGGCATTGGGCAAGACGGCTTAATTCCCAATTGCTTCACTCCACCTAGGTGTAAAATGGGGCGCTGCTGGGGGTAATCACAATCTAATTATCTAAGTCAGCTGAGAGTACCTGCATATCATTATCAGTTGCAGACTTGGGGAAGCGGAAATGATTCTGATATATCCTAATGGCAGCGGAATTATTGTTGAAGTGTGCTGGTTCTTAGGTGTAGCGCACGTTAAACATTGTTAAATCAGTATTTTTTCAGTAGCCTTTCTGGTAAAAGCTGAAATTATTTTAACAGTGTGACCACACATCTTATGAATTTTAATTTATCTCTCTTGTATCTAGATGATACATTTATTTTGAGTGGTTTTATTCACTCAAATGCAATTCTTCCATTTTCATATTATATTTTAATATGTCAGCGGCAATTTAATTGCATTTTCATCATGCTCTCATCTTTTATGTCATATTTTGTCGTTGCCATGGTAACCGTTCTGAAAATGTGGCAAAACTGTGAAAGGGATTTTATTTTTATTTTACATGACAAATTCTTTAACCCATCAAAGAAGTGTGACCCAATCTACAGCCTCAACCCCCCCTGTGTTTTTCTTCATCAAAGCTGAGATATTTGGTATCAGGAGATTGTTTCATTTTGATGGTGTAAACAAAAATGTGGTGAATTGTGGTAACTACATCAGAAGTGTAAGTAATATCCTATGGGGGTGTTATCAGGGCTGGATTTACCCTTTTGGGGGCCCTGGGCCAGATTAAAATTTGGAGGCCCCAACTGCACCGTGAGGAAGGCAAGTGCACTCAAGTGGCCAAGTTTTTAGATTTTATTTTAATAAAATCTAAAAACTTGGCCACTTGAGTGCACTTGCCTTAAAAGACATTTGCGAGCGAAGCGTGTGAAAAAAATTTCAATTTTAGACTATTTTAGCCCGAATTGAAGCTGATTTTGCTATATAACTGGCCAGTACGCGCGAAGCGCACAAAATTTTGCAATTTTTGAAGGCTATTTTGCCCCAAAACATGGTATTTTTCGGCTAAAATTGAAGATGCACACTGCACAGGGCAATTTTGGGGGCCCCAAAATTTGGGGGCCCTGGGCCCGGGCCCATCTGGCCCTATGGTAAATCCGGCCCTGGGTGTTATACACATTTTTGCTTCTCTTACAAAAATTGTAAGACAATACAATCAAAATAAATATTGTTTTAATGGTATGGTAGGTCTTAATGTACATTGTAAAATATAAAACAGAACATGAAAAGATTGGCCCTTACAAGATTGAACAGTTTGGTGTTAAACATGATTTTAAATGTACATATTTTTCAGTGGCACAGTTCACATTCTGAGATTACTCAATGAATGGGCTCGGTACACAAACTCATTGTCAACAACATGAGGTCAAATTTTGAGCTATTGATAGTTGAATGGACTCAAATGAACTGTGCCACTAAAACCAAGCTGTTCCAATAAGAATCTCTGCCCAAATCAATTCACACTCTACAAAATGTAGCTTCACACCATAGACCCTATTCACACCAAACCTGATGTTGCACCCCATAGTTCTTTCTCCTAACAACCTGCTAGGTCCCCTGTTTATTTTATCCACTGAACCAACTTGCTACTGTGTGGGAAAAGGCATTTGACCGTGCAATTTCTTGTCAAATATCACAGTATTTTGCCTCTACTGTGCCCATTATTGAAGTTCTTGACTAACACTTTAAGGAAAGGAATATATGCTGCAGACACTTAAACTTTCTTATTCTTTCACCCCCCGCCAGTAATATAATAAGTTTTGACCTTGAACTTTTCCCCTATACACATTCTCTTCTTCTAATTACCTGGCAAGAAACAATTTGATAATTTGTGACATCAAGCATGATAATCAATGTCTGCTATAACTGATTTTGATCAGAAATGGCCAAAAAAGTATATCATTGCAGACACTAAAACTGTCTCATTTTTGCATTTTTTGGGTCCAGTAATAAGTTTTGACCTTGAACTTTTCCTCTTTACACCTTCTCTTCTTCTTATTGTCTGACAAGAAGTAGTACATCAAGCATGATAATCAATGTCTGCTAAACCTGATTTTGATCAGATAATGGCCAAAAAAGAACTTTCAACGTTTTTCAGCTATGTGAAAACAGTTCTAGAACTGTCAATTCAGGCAGTTTTTCAACATATTTTAGCCTATAGGGCAAGCATGGTCAAGAAACAATGTTGCCGAAGACTAAGAGTGACTCACTTGACAATGGGTATCACTGTGAGGTAAGGCCAGGGGTGCAATGCCCTCCAACTATTGTATTGTAGTCTGCGAAATTTGCCTCATCATACATCCATTTTAAGCCTCTCAACCAGACCCCTTCCCTCCCCACTCCACCCCTGTTTTAAATTTGACAATTTTTCAAATCTAGGGTCTTCAGATGAAATCTCACAATTTATATATGTGACCTTTGAAGGGGTGACTGGGGAGGACATGACCAGCCCACTTTTTAAGAAAATTGTTATGTTTTTCTTTATATATCTTTATTTCAATTTGTGCATATATTCGCCTTTTGGCCGCCCGCCCCATATTTTTCAACCTTGCTACGGCCCTGTTTGAACGCAACTGGGTCCGTCTCAGCTTATGGCAAATGTATAGGACTAAATTAAAAACTTTCAAATTTGTGTAAAAAATACCTGTTTGCTAAAATCACTTGCATAGGCCTTACATCTAACAAGTCTCCATATCAAAATTCCAAACGATATATTATTAGTCAAGTTTATTATTTTGGTAAATACTCGGGTAAATACTAGACATTTTTCCCATGCGCATAGCATGCAAAATGATCAAGCAGGCCATCAACTACTCCAGCCAAAAGCAGACAGTTGATCATATATATTTAGTTACCCGTCTTCAGGGATTATTCCAACTATCTCTCAGATCAACAAACAAATGGTATTTACCTGACAATACCTGTAATTTCACCTATTTCAATTATTCTACCTATAAAGGTTTGTTGTCATGGTAGACAAGTTACCATGGTAACCTGATCATCTTTTGAACTTGACTTGTATTCCTATAGGCTTTTAAAATTAATTGCAAAGGTCTGTGATACATGGCATAAAAGATGTGGCTGATTATCAAGGTGGATCACGGGTCAATGAGTATTGAACAGAGAAGATATCTTACACTTCCCATAATGCATTTCTCCCATTTCAATGTGATTAATGATTTGCTATCTAATGCAACATGGGTCGATAGTGACGAAATGTACGTCAATGAACAGAGCACATCGAAATCTTGCAAAATAGTTCCAGCCATGTTTAGCCAGTATATTCTCAGCATGAAAACAAAGGGAGCCTGTACAAAGTAAGTGAGTGTCATATGATTTAATGAGGGGATTTATCATGTTGCAAAGGATTCTGGGAAGGGTAAGATATCTTCTAATCAAAAAGAAAATTGTTTTCCAAGGGTCTATTTTGGACAAAATCAAATACTGCAGGAAATTTTTGCAGGGGTTTAATTTTTGTCCTTCTTACATTTTTAACATACAACTCAAAAACCCTAAAAATATTTTTGATCCACAGGCTTCAATTTTTAGCTGTTTCAAACCACAAATAATTTTTTTTAAAACCCTCAAATATAACTTGTAATGCATAGAATAATAACAAACTAACTCTCATTTGCCACTGTCGGTGGATACTAATAATCAAAGCGAGGTGATTTGTGTCAGGTAATCTCCTATATTGGACAAGATAATCCGACCTTGACAATGGAAAATAAATACCATCTATATAAATCTATAATAGAGTAGGATGAGTGTGCGACTAGCTAGTCGGTATACTGTTTGTAGAAGTGTCATATTAAAACAAGATGGATGATAGCTAGGCCAACTTTGGCAATTAGCTGTCTTGTAGAATCCATTATAGTAATAAAATTGTGCGGGTTTCTTTGCGCTGCACTATTCTTGTATTTTGTAATAGGCTTGTGGAACTCAAAAGATGATCAGTGTAATGGCATACTGTAATTACATGTATTGTACACAATGAATTACTAAATAATACTACATGCAGTGAATTGTGATAAACCAATTTTTTTTCTGCCAACCTGAAATTAACCATTTTGGCAACTTTGGCATGTTCGCGGTCACCGTCTTCTGCGGTACTGATATTTTTATATAATTTTTTTAATGTTCTATTTAATGTGATTTAGTGATGTGAGAGGATATTGTCATTTAGAATTACAATTGAGACACAGGTGCAATTTCTGACCGTTAGTGAAAAGAGCTGAAAATGCTCAAAAAAAAGTTTAAAAAAACAGCTTGAAATTGGGGTAAAAAGATGAAAATATGAGAAAACATATCTTGACCAATAAAAAAACTGAAATATGCTAAAAGGCTGAAAATGTAAGCCCAATACCCTATACAGGAAGCAACCTGTCACACTATTTCATACATATATTTTATCTAAGGAAGTAATATTCAGTAAAATAACTCAGACAGAAGCTTCCTGACATGAATTCCCTTTTTTTTTCATGCAGTCCTCAACAACAGGTTGAAAATGATGACATTACTGTACTTACTCTGTTGAAATCAAAACCTTCTTCACGAAAGCAGACATTACCATCAGCGCCATCTCTGATTCCCAATTAAAGCAAAAACACTTGACTCGCTTCAAATAGTCCACATCCCCCCACATCTACAATTTACGTACACCCATACATAAACATTGTTGGTCACGATGGCACTCGCAAGCGAAAACAAATAATATTAAAAAATACTCCTAGAATAAAAGATTCCAGAATGCATTCACTACTTAAATTCAAACAATTTCTATATTTAATCTGCAAGTAGAATTTGACAAAATTGATCAAGAAGCCGCTTCCTGAATTTTCTAGTTTCTAATCCAAAGCAACAGGTTGGAATGGTGACATTACATACACTGTTGTAATCAAAACCTTTTCCGTAAAAGCGGGTAACCAACAGTGCCTTCTCTGATTCCCAATTAAAACATCAACAAATACTTGACTGGCTTCAAATGGTCCCCGTACGCAATTAAACATACATGGTACGCCCACATAACAGGGTTGATAGCGACGACACTCCGCATGTTAGAAAAAAAAATCATAGAATAAAATATTCTAGAATGAATTTTATATAATTTTTACATGGTACCATCACTGATTTCATTTGTGCAATTTCTGCTACCATTATTGATTTGAAACTTAATACAACTTCAATTTGAATTACATGACAGAGTATCCAGGCAGCGTTTTAAAAATAAAATTTCTTCGAGTTAACTCACATCGTGTTCACGGCATCATGCACGCACATTGGGCACACAGAGGGATATAGTTTGTTACAAAATAGCAATTTTAAATTTTGCAACATGACCATGATCTTGAAAGAATTTAACTGACATTCCTGGTGTTTAAAGTTTGCATAATTTGCATTAAAAATCGTAATCTATGATAAACTACATTTTGAAGCAGATTGCAATTTACCAAAACCTTGTACATGTTACTGTAAAATTGTGAATTTGTGTAATTTTTGCCAATTTTAAACTATTTTGCTTGTTTGTAAATTTGCGATCAATTGAATTTTCTTACCTAAATCAGAGAAGGTCATCTATATGTAAAAAAAACAAATTTTTTGCATTTTTCTTTTCATAGTAGCTCTGCCGGGGATTAATTTTTCCAATTTAAACAATTTTACAGTTACTTAGTCAATGGAAAGCCCGATCGGACATGCATATCCATATTTCAATCATCTCAAGTAAGGCACTCTCCAATTCAAACAAATTTGTCTCAAATCTCATTTAATTTTCCAGGATTTCCTCCCCGTCACACTCGAGTATCTGTCTCTGAAAATAGGCTATTCCACTTACAATACATAACCCCTATGCAAGACATGACCTTAATCTCCCACACAGGGGGTGTAGATCTCAAATGGAATCACCCATTTCAGAGAGCTCCATTTGAAATTCACACTCCTTACGTGGGAGATTAAAGTCATGTCTTCCATAGGGGGTGTATGGATTTCAACTGGAACAGCGGTGAGATAAATCAGCCAATGTCTCCCAAACTAAGGGTTGTCATTGTTGAAAGTGACATTTTTGATTTTGACAGAGATAAAGACTGAAGACGGGATACGCGTAAGGGACGTATATCCACCAGAAGTTGTCCATTACGGTGGCTGTCAGGCTTGAGTGCTACAGGGAATACAAATTGCACGTACATCCACATAGTCCTGACGGACGGTCGATGTACTACAACTTTAGGCAGACCATTGATTCTGAGATTTTATGTAAGCTGAGAAGCCTAAAGAAAGCCTACTCAACTGGAAACAGAGCTATGTTGCCAAGAATGGTTTTTTCCTTATATTGAAAAAATCTTATTTGAAAAATGTATTGTCTGTGTATCTTCCTCTCTCTTTCAAATATTATTAGGATTCTAAAAAAACATTGATAGACAACATCATTGTTTTATTTGGTAATATATAAATTATGAAATTCTTAAAAGTATGTTAGTATCCATCCATCATTGCACTATTATAGAGGTCCCAAATTTTCCCTCTTTTTTTCCTTTCATTCTCTGTTTTACTTTTTGAGGGTCCTACAGGAGTTTCTAAATTTACATAACACCACCCATAGATAAAAATATGTACAATTTATGTCTCCCTAAAATATTCAAATAATCTTCAAAAATTCAATTTAATTGGTTTCAGTCACAGTGAAATAAGAAAAAGGCAGTCCCCTTACAAACCAACTCAAATTACATAAATATCTGACGACTTGCTCATTTTTTTATCCCATCTCAACATATGGAAAGAAATTTGATTCCAAATTTATATCTTATTTAATTGCGGTGTATCTCATATGAACTTGACATTCAAAATTAATCACAGTGATATTGACAATCCCGCAATGAAAACAGAAATATCAGCACGAGAGTTTCTAAGCATTTCATGATGATATAGATGATGGTACAATAGCTGCTGGGAGTGAAAAAACAATAATTCATACAGTTTCATGCACAAGAGTGGTTTGCAATCTCCCCCAGCCCCCGCACTCCGTGCATCCGCAGGTATTCATGCTTGTGGGTGAACTTTAAAAACACCCCCTTTTGCATCTCATTTTGCTAAGTTTTTGGGAAAAACACCCCTTTTTTTAGCAATTTCGCGAATTATTTGTCCTTCGACAATACCCCTATTTTCCCTAAAACGATATTTTAATATACCCTTTTCTGGCAGAAACGCGTAGGCTGCTCGATGAAAATAGCCTTTTTGTCAATTTCGCTAACACCCCTTTTTTGTGTGTTTTGCGAATCACACTTCTTCACCTGAAAACAGTACAACCCTTTATTTCGCTAAATTTTCAACGAGCATGAATACCCGTGGATGAAGGGAGTGCGGGGGCCGGGGGTCTCACTCCCCAGGTTTCGTGCAAAATCATCCGGGAAAATCATTTACAAAATTAACCAATGTTTTCCTATTTGTGAGCCTCCCCTCAAACAAGGACAACCCCTTCTCCAGCTCAGTATATCCAATTTATCATATTGCTCTATGTCTGATGCAGGGTACAATGAATTTAACAACAAATCACAAATGGCAGCTATTCAAATTGACTAAGCCTATCAGTTCCTCCTAGCAATGCCACATCACATCCAATTCCACACTGAGCTAGCCATGCTATTTAGTGCCTCTAGCTGCGATGTGACAGTCAGAAAGAGGCCACAAAAAGACGGCCATTTTCTCTCCAAATCCAAGGCCAAAGTCAAGACGACAGGTGCCTGATGTATTGTTGACCCTTGGAATATGTCCGTTCCTTTTTGTCCGCACAGGAAACTTTCAAAATCTACCATCTTTCCTGCTTTGCTTTGAAACAATGGGTATTTTGATATTAATAGACATTCTTTTCATTTTAAGTACAATGACCCATATTATTTAAAAAACTTGCAGAAGAAGCTGTCCTAAATTTTAGCATTTCCTTTCAAAAATGAAAACAAGTTTAGAATAATTTCTTCTTTTTTTTCCTCCTTCCCCCCTCCCCAGTAATATCCTTTTAAATGCTAATCCCTAATGTTTACAATTTCAAATATGCCATTTTAATTTTATATCATTAATTTCGGACATACATTATGCTAATACTTCCTAAATTTTCAAAAATTGGAATTTTGATTCCTTGGAGTTGGATATTTAAATATTTTCGCATCAGATAAGAGTTTTTCATAGTCAATTATTTTTTGCGACAAATGCTTTATTTTGCTTTAAAATCTCATCACATCTGCCCTCCTAAATAAAATGCATTAAAATCTGCAGGTAAAATAATAATGCATACACTGATAGTGCCTCTTACTAGGCAGACTAATTCAACATAATGCGTCTCGTAAATAAAAAACGCTATAAAATTTTCGCTATAGAAGCTACTCTCTCTAAATACAGCATCTTTAAGGACTTATTTAAAAAGAGTCATCTCCCAGACAGTAGTTTTTACTTCTTTAGATAAAAGTTGGTGATGTGAGTGCACATTAGGCACAGCTTCAAAATGCGAGCATTTCTTCAAAGCGTTGGTATACACGCGCTGGCATACGTCATATCGATGCACGCACGACACCGCTTCCTCAAAGCGTTCATATCTCAGACACACCAAGAGTACAAATACTATGCCCAGCCTGCTTACTCAAAAAATTCATCTTTAGGCTGACGAAAAAAAGAAGCGCTGTTCTACGGTAATGGACGGACCTTTCAAGTAGGGTCGGTCGATTGACCTTTTTTTTTGGAAATGACCCAAAAAAATAACCAAAATCTGTAAATAATTTGCAATTTGAGAAAATACAAAAAAATTTGTTCCTGAAATGTCCGAAATTTGGGTCGGTATTCATTTGTACAGGAAATTTTTTTTCCCAATTTTTTCAAAATCTGGGTCGGTCGGGCCCGTAGAACAGGGTTTTCTTTTTTTGTTGCCTTATGGACTGCTTCAAAAACACCCTGCCTCCCAAGTAAGAGGACAGTATTTGTTTCCAAATTCATTTGCAGATACAGCATTATTACTAGGTAGAGCAGACATGTGAAATCTTATTTGAAAAACTTGATAGGGCTAGCTTAGACTAGGTTGCAGTTGTAGAACATCCCTTGTTGCGCCGCTGACAATTCATCTCGTTTTACGTCCTATCGATGTCCTAACAAATCAATAACTCAAATAACACAGTATTCTGTCCATCTGTAGCAACGGGCTATTCCAATTGAAATCCATACACCCCCTATGGAAGATATGATCGTAATCTCCCACACAGGGGGTGTAGATTTCAAATGGAGTCACCCATTCAGGTAACCCTATTTGAAAGTCATACTCCCTGTGTGGAAGATTAAGGTAGTGTCTTCCATAGGGGGTGTATGGATTTCAACTGGAATAGTCCAATGCTACAGTTTCTCAGACACAACATACCAATCTCTGAGGCCCCCTCATCTATACTTTCACAACCTGTTTATTCAAGTGCAATATCAGGAAATGTTCGCAGGGGTTTAACTTTCACACGTTTTGCATTCCAAGCTGCTATAGCGAAAATACAAACGAGCGAATGTGTTCTTTTATGCATAGGTGACAGGTCTATTTATGAAAACACAAGATCACAAGCAAAGTTAGCTCAAAAATCAGAAAAGCACAAAAAATTATAAACACAAAAATGACCACTACTTTCACAGTACCTTGTGTGCATGCGACACGTTTGAAATCGTTTCGTACTTGTCACTGTTAGCGTATGCATCGCACGGGGAATTGAGTTAAGTTAACTATATAAGAGAAAATTCAAGTTGGCCTCCGGGGAAAGTTTCCTGTAAAGTCCGTTTCCTGTCTGGAATGGTTTGCTTAATGGTCATATCGTGTAATGCCATTAAGAGATGCAAGGAGGGGGCCCTTCATATAAAATTGACTTTTAAAACAAATTAACTCGCTACAGAAAATTGAAGATAAATGGTTGACAAACAGAGATATATTCAAAATGGAGAAGGAAGATACAGGGACTGCCTTTTGAGGAGAGTGAGAGCAATAATTGCTCTCTACTGCTCTCCTTAAATACGATATAGGAGAGTGATTTTTAAACTCTCCTTAGTTGACCATTCTCTCCTTACATTCTATTGTAAATGCTCTAAACAGCTCTCCTTGAAGGCTCCAGAAGAGCTATTGAATGTTCTCCTGCAATTTCAAAAAGACAATCCCTGAAGATGAGTTTTCTTTAGATATTTCACCTGGTCAAATCTAAATTCTGATGCATACTGCAACATGAAACGATTTGAACATGGCAATTGCACATTTTTAATTTAGCATTAATGAATATCCTCGTTTCACCATCTGCCCGAAGAGAACAAAACATCAGTGAAGTTACAATCTCACTATAATTTACCACAATGGCCTCATCCCAATGGCATAGTTCAATAACCTCAATTAAACAATCACAGTGCAAAAACATTTGACCTCAAGTTTCAGAGTATGATTTTGTACCCAAATTTTCAAAGGTCATTCAATGAATGATTGAATGTGCAAATGTATTGGGGTTAAAGAACTGTGCCTTTATAGATGAGCATGTTGTGGCTCCTTTTTAGTGTCTGGCAGTTTGTTTACTTGTTTGTTTATTCCTCTAGTCATTCAGTGTCCTTTTTCAATCGAAACTTGATGTTCTCATATTCCGTTAAAATCCCATTGGCAGTTCTTTGGTTATCTTTTACACGTTTCGATTCATAGACATGTTCATTGAAAATAAAATGCAATGGAGAATGGAGTATTGCAGCTCATAGGATTTGTGTTTGCATTCATGTGTATGCATCCGTTTGTTTGTTTGTTTGTTGGTACATTTACATATTTTGTTTATATCAACATCAAGTCAACATTACCATTTGAATAATTCTAATATGACAACATCAGAAATACATCTTGTTGTTATTGTGCGCGCGTGCAAGTTTGTGTGTGTATGCATGAACATGTTTATGTGACATACCCTTTTAGAGATATTGACTATTTTCTTCTCTACTATTTACTAAGTGATGCCATCCTCCTACTTTATCTGTCTAGTCAGTATGTGTGCATTTGTAAGCACCTCCAAGCGAGGACATTTATATTTTAATCACAACCACAGAACAGAGGATGTCCTCGGTTCACAGTTATGTGCAACAAGTTGCAAACTGTGTATTTTGAGCTGACTTCTATTATAGTCCATATACCTCGAGTCACCGGCACTAGCTTTGAAGTTTAGCGTGTTCTACATTAGCTTAGCGTAACTTGGTGCGTGTACATACTTTTACGCCCACGATCAACATACCGCATATGTACATGCAAGAAACCATGCCAAGCCAACGCAGCACATCAGTATGATTTCAATTTTCATGTGTGTAAAGTGTGATGTATGTCCTCGGTAAGGAAATTGACTTATTGATTATGTGTCCACAGTTGATAGTACAGTATGGGTTCAAATGTGATGTCCTGGCAGCAATAGTTTTTTCAGTAGTTAACATTTGAATAGGAAAAACTTTTATTTTTCCTGACCCTAACCCTAATAGGGTTGTGCGGGACACGATATATATACAGTTGCTTAAATGGGCTCCCTTATACGGAAAAAGAATTTGCGTCCTGGCATATGCATGTGCATGCGTCACATATATATGTGCGACTTACCCTTTTACAGATATTGACAATTTCTTCTCTACTAAGTGAATCCACACATCCTCCTATTTCATCAGTATGTGTGCATTTGTAAGCACCTCCAAGCGAGGACATTTATATTTTAATCACAACCACAGAACAGAGGATGTCCTCGGTTCACAGTTATGTGCAACAGGTTGCAAACTGTGTATTTTGAGCTGACCTCTATTAGGGGTTATTATTTCAATTTTTATGTGTGTAAAGTGTGATGTATGTCCTCCGTAAGAAAATTGACTTGTAGTTTTTGTCAGAGAAGAACAGCACTTGTTTACATTTCCGAGACCGTGCAGCGTGTAAACACGGAAGTGAGGTTCTGATTGGCTGAATCAATCGTCTGACAATCATAGCAATTACAGACCGATAATCTGATTGGCGCAGATTGGCTCCATGAAGTGAGCTCATTAACAGGGCCAGCGCAACTGCCATTCTTCTCTGACACCCAGTGTAATGATTATGTGTCCATGCTTGGATAGTACAGTACAGGTTCAAATGCAATGTCCTGGCACATGTGCGACTTACCCTTTTACAGATATTGACAATTTCTTCTCTACTAAGTGAATCCACACATCCTCCTATTTCGTCTGTTTGGTCTGTGATCCAACTCCCTGATTTGGTATCTATGTACTGAGCTTTATATCCACATTGAAGTGCTATTCTGGGTTCAACATGTCCACTGGATAAATCTAATACACTAGCTAAAGCCTGTAGAAAACAAATAAACAAAAGGACAAAAATATGAAATAAGTTATACCATCAAATTATAAAGAACTTCTTTAGGTTTCCATAAAAATATTTGTTCATAAGCTGATCCACATATATTGTCAAAAATAAAATTGCTTTTTCATTATTAATTTTACATATTGTTTTGCAAAAGGCTGCCACCCTGTCAATAATGTATTATGTAAATGACACCACCCTTCAACCTTGCCACCTTTTTGTGCACAACTTAGATACATTAAAATTATCCCTAAACACATCAACTACATGTATAAGTTCAAAAACAACCCTTTTTCTTTAAAAAAAAAAAAAGATTTGCGTTCATTCTGTGAAAAGGACCATTTTTTGTGTTTTTCTGGTCATATATATATATGCATACAGTATGAAACTTGAGTGTCTATCCCCCTCCCTGACACAACTTGCATCAACTGCCTCGACCAAAATTGACTCATTAATGCAAACTTCTGACACAAGACTGTCACTAGTGGACTAGTTACGGTAGTAGGCAATGGCATATGGGCCATAAGCCCTCCAAAGCAAAAATGCAAACAAATTTGCTGTAAAATTGCAGGTGCATAATCAATTAGGTTTGGTGCCCCCCTCCCAATCAAAAAAGCTCATACTAGTTGTTTGAATTATCTTACTACCCTACACAAAAAAAAGGGGCACAGTGGTGTAGCGGTACATGCCCAACTTGTAATCGCAGGGTAGTGGGTTCGATCCCCGGCTATGCATCGTGTTGTGCCCTTAGACAAAGCTCTTATGACCCCTTTTGTCTCTCTCCACCCAGGCACATTTTAAAAATGGGTACCAGCTTATGCTGGAAAGGTAAACAGACTCATTGTGCAGGAGGAGTAGCAGACCCCCCGAACAACAACAATATTCATGAAGGAGTCTGGCCCCATGTTGCTTCGAAAGAGAGATAATACAGCATTAACCCCCTGAGCACTACCTGCCGATCTAACATTGCCTCTGATTGGTCAATTACATGATATCTTCACTTTAATCACCAATCAGAATGGAGCTTTGCAGATAATTCACCCCAATTTTTTTGTGTGGTGAAATTATTCTAACAATGTTATTGATTGGTCTAATTGACAATGAAAACTACTCTTTGGCCAATCGGCACCTTACCCTAAAGTTACCACTACACACACAAATATCTACCACTACCAGATGTTTTTTTTAATGTATAAACTCATTACAGGTTAGACACAAATGCTACATCACTACATGAAGATGAAAAGGATGAAGGATGATGATGAGAAGGGTCTCTTTGTAAAAGATAACATATTGTCTCTAAGATGAGGATGATGGATAGATGATGGATGAGTTTTCTACTCCAAAGCTTTTTAATCTAACTTAGGGAGCGATCGTTATTTATGGCAGGGGGGGAATGGGTAAATTTAGGGGGGAACACGAAATTTTTTTGTGGTCTTGAGGGGGAACCTGAAATTTTAGTTGAACCATGAGGGGGATTGTTAAATTTTAAATGGAGAAAATTGGGAAAACAAGGGGAATGCGAAAATTTTGAGCGGACGCGAGGGGGAATCTGAAATTTTTGTCGATATTTTTGCCAAAACACCCATTCCCCCCCCCTGCCGTAAATAACGATCGGTCCCTTAAGCCCAGTAAAGTATTTTTTTATTATTTTCTAATAATCTAACCTCTTCTGTATTTGCACCATTGCTTGACATTTACCTTGTAATAGGAAACATTAGTCTAGCTAATTTACACATCATCTTATCATTATAATGCAGGTCTTTCCTGAGAATTCCATCATTTGCATATATGTAAGAAACGCAGACTCTCTGTCTGGGCGTGACTACCCTACGAGGGAAATGCCACAGTACATGTACGAACATGATGAACAACTGAATGAGTTCAATTTTAACTATAAAATGCAGGCTTTTTAATCTACTACTACATTGTATAGAACAGGATTCTGCTTCATTTTGTTAAAATTACCCTCACTCACACCTTGTAGTGTAGCCAGGAATCTTTTCAGGGGGAAGGGTAAATGGAGCAAGGCGACTGTCAGGAAGGCAAAATTGGACAAAAATGAGCAAAAAAACGTTCAATGTGTGTTGAAAATTTAAGGTATAAAAATCACACTGAAAACACACTGCTCTGGTAAAATATGAAACTCAGTTTTGGGGGCTGTAGATCACCTGGCTACGCCACTGCCTAATGTATAATTTTTAATTTAGAGCAGGAAAGATTCAAATCGCACAAATATTGATACTGGTACCCACAGAAGATACCTTACCCTTCCCAGAACCCTTTGCAACATGATATTACCTCATTTCATCAAATGACACTCCCATTACTTTACATACAGGTTCCCTTAAGTTTGTTTTCATGCTGAGAATAAACTGGTTTAAACATGGGTCGATAGTCAAGAAATAAACATATTTTGCAACATCTGGATGCAAATGAGGTACATTACATCACTATCGACCCATGTTGCACTTAATAGCAAATCAGTACAGAAAATTATTATGGGAGAAATGTACTATGGGTTGGGAAGTGTAAGATATATCTTCTCCGACTGGTACCCACTTGCACTTTCAGCTTAATGGTCTGTGATATGCACCACATGTTGCATCGATCAGGAATATCAATACTTCTACTAAACAAATGTACTATAATATCACACATTACCACTATAAATCATGCTAATAGAACAATTCTAAAAAAATCTTCCACACAAACAGATTTTTTAAAGCATCTATCAAATCTTTAATTAAATTTCTGATACATGTTAGCGAGATAATACGTCCTTTTAAAATTTGAAACTAATGCTTCAGGGCTTCCAGATATCATTATTAAGTTGTCATAACCATTTGAGAAATGAACACAATAACAATAACCCGTAAAGAGACCTTTTCTTCTGTATGCACGTAAACACTGCCAGTTGTCAACGCTGATTCCTTTATACTTTATTAAATTTGTCAATTTTGCTTGTCAGAGTTTTCTCATGTTGTTTTAGACTTATCAGTAACAAATTACATCTAAACCATCGGCTGCCCAAACGGACATTGGCACAGGTTAAAATAACACTTCGCAGATCCTTAACCCCCTGAGCACTACCTGGCGATATAACATTGCCTCTGATTGGTCAATTACATAATATTTTCACTTTAATCACCTATCAGAATGGAGGTTTGCAAATAATTCACCCCAATTTTTTTGTGTGGTGAAATTATTCTAACAATGGTGCTGATTGGTCCAATTGATAATGAAAACTTCTTTTTGACCAATAGGCAGGTAGTTCTCATGGGGTTAAAACAAAACAAATATACAGGTTGATCTCCAACTTGTGTGCAATGTGTTATAAAGATTTCAAGCTTGTCCGAGTTTTCAATTTTTATTCAATTTCGCTATGGGAGAAGGTGCAGTTTTTCAATGGGAAATAAGAAAAATTCAAAACAATTGTATTTTTTGTGACTGAGACATCTTCCGCTCACAATTTGTGTACATTGCAGCATAAAATATTTTAATATTTTGAAAGAACTTAGATGTGTAGAATACAGACATCGCCTACATTTTTATGAAAAAATGTTGCTTCATTTTTTTTACGCTACAGCCTTCCACAGGACCTCCAGATCTGTTATACTTGTATCTCTCGCCCATAGACCATTCAGTTCACTGTGATTGTTGAGTCTACAACTCAAATACTCTGTGTATGCAGTTTTACTATGCTGGACCCGGGGCAGAGACCCTGGGAAGAAATGATCTGTGGTACATGTATGCACAGATGTATGCAACAGCTTTTTCACAAAAACATTTTGATGCAAAAATATTTTCAGACACTCGACTTTCAAAGTGACATGGATGTTCGGAAACCAGTTCAAAACTAGGGTCTTTTGTTGAGAAAAAATTTGGGGTCACTAGGTGAGAAATGGGGAGGGGCTATCCATCATACTGGGACAAATTTGTGGTCAAAATATAAGAGTTGACACAATTTTGATACAAAATTTTCAAAAAGTACTAAAAATTTTGAAATGTTTCAAAAAATTTGAAGAAAAATAATGAATTTGTGAATTTTATCGAAAAAGGGGGGTCATTTGGGGATAACAAAATAAAAAAGGGTCATTGGGTGAGAGGGAGTTGAAAAATGGAGGTCAATGTGGCCACACATCCCATCACCCATTTTTAATGAGTGCCTCTCCCTCCCCTGGAGTTCAGCCCCATCCCACCCCACACCTCATCAACAGGATTTGTTTATGAGTGGTTGCTTTTGTATAAACCAATATTTATGTGTTAGGGACTATCTTAGATGGAATCTCTCAACAAAATGAACTCCACCATGCAATCTAACTACCATCAGATAACATCATCCAAAGCTTATAAAGACAGACATAAATCCCAAAACAAGTGACCACAACAAACCTTGGTACGGCATGGTGTGTGAATATGGATTAAATCGCCGCATCTTCTGCACGAATAATTTCATAGTTCTACGAATCTTAGATACACAACCAAGTGTAACAGATTCTGTTATAAATGTTATGGCTTCAAGGTTTACTAAGCTGTACAAGTCTTAATTGATATCATCTGATTAGATAACGAAGAACCTGGTCTGGAAAAATTGTTTGCCAGAAACTGGTTATGAATTTCTTCATACAGTACATGTGTACAACCACTCAGGGAAGATATTATACACTTCCCAGAATCCTTTACAACTTGAGACATCACCTCGTTACTTCATATGTTTTCATATTGAGAATAGACTGGCTAAATATGGATCAATATTATCAAGAAATAAACATATTTTGCAAGATTTGGATTGGATATATGTGCTCTATTCGCTGAGGTACATTTCGTCAGCAAATCAGTACAGAAAATTGAAATGGAAGAAATGCATTATGGGAAGTTTAAGATATCTTCTCTAACAACCACTTGCTTTGAGGTTTAATAAAAATTCACCATAAAATGTGTTAGATAAAAAATGTTATGTTTTAATAAACCCAAAATATGTACTCAGAAGGCATGTAGGTTAGGCTACCTGGGGTAGACTCCTTTAAAATATGATTTTGAAAAAAAAAATTGAAAATGATGCTGCAGATTGTTGCTACATGTACATATACATTCAAATTTATTATAAAGTTTTTCTCTTTGTTTCTTCTTGCAATACAAGCACGAAATTGAAAATATTCAAATAAGTTAATTTTAGTGTGCAGGTACATAAAATATGCAGCGATTTTTTAAAAACAAAAAGTGAAAATATTTAATCTTGCTGTAGCACAAAAAAAAAATCATGTAAAATTACTGTTAAAAAGTAGCACTGCATACAGAAAATGCACATAATAGCAGCATCTACAGCAACAGCTAGCAACATTACCCCTATCCCCCTTTTAATGAATCGTAATGAAATGCGACACTTTCAAGACGGCAGAAGAAACAACGTGAGTTTTCTCCATAATATGAGCACTCGTATTTAATATGAAACCACTTGAAGACATATCCTTCTAACCATGACCCGATTGATAATTGTAGCATCTGTATCGTTTACATCGTTAGCAGAGAAGGTATCTTACCCATCCCAGAATCCTTTGCAACATGACGCAACACCTCATTACAGCACATGACTCCTATTACTTTGTACTGGTTCCCTTTGTTTTCATGTTGAGAATAGACTTGCTAAACATGGGTCGATGACCCGGGGGGTAACTCCCATTGTGGCCTGTACACCATCCGCGATAATCAACTTTTGAAAAGCACCCTAAACAAGGATTTAACCCTTGGCTAAAACGATACCCTAAACAGGTGTTTTCACACCCTAAACAGGGATTTTATTCCTTGCATCAAATTTCATACCCTAAATTTCATTTCTGCGTATTAGCAATTGCAATTTTGCTACCCTTTTTTCCAATATTTCATGTTTTTGACACCCTAAACGTGTTACGCGCGTATCGTGCTTACCCACGAAAACCTACCCTTTTTACGCGTTTTTCATTATCGCGGATGGTGTACAGGCCACAATGGGAGTGACCCCCGGGGTCGATGAAATAGACATACTTTGCAAGATGTGCTCTGTTCATTGAGGTTCTTTTTGTGTCGCTATCAACAGATATTGCACCAGAGAGCAAATCAGTATTGAAATGGAAGAAATGCATTGTGGGAAGTGTAACATCTCTTCTCTGCATTATTAGCTAGGGGCGGGCCAATGTCGCAATCTGTGTTCGCATATTACTGCACAATGCGCTGTTCCAGTTGAAATCCATACACCCCCTGTGTGAGACATGACCTTAATCTCCCACACAAGGGGTGTAGATTTCAAATTGAGTCACCCCTTCAGGTAACCCCATTTGAAATTCACACTCCTACAATGTATATATGTGGAACATTAAGGTAATTATCTTTTCCATGGGGTGTAAGGATTTTAACTGGAATAGCCCAATATGTGCCATATCTAACAACCATTTTAGAGGCACTTTGAATCTGTGAATTAAATATTAATAGAAGAATTTGTATCAGACAGCTGATGAGTTCTGTGCAAGAATTTTTAATCATTTTATCAAAACACCTTGTAAAAATATTACGTTGTGACATATTGTAAAATTAATGATAAACAATGCGTATATATGGATGCTGACTTTTGTGATCAAATTGTTAAAATGGAAGAATTTGTATTAGACAACTGATGAGTTCAGTACAAGAATTTTATATCATTTTATCAAAACACCTTGTGAAAATATTACGTTGTGACATGTAAATTAAGGGCAGACTATACTCGTACATATAACATGTACATACATGCTGATAATAGTGATATTTGCCTATAGTCTATTAATTATGATCAAACTAGTTGGGTTGGGCAATTTGTAAACACCTTCAACTTGTGTCTTATTGTAAACTTTAGTCTAAGCCTAGTATCGCCAATTTGCATTCATCTTTAGATAAGGCCAAGTAAAAAATTAAACATGTTTCACGTCCGGGTTTTCGAAAAAAAGGAGGAGGGGGTTTTTTATTTTCTATTTTTATCGCAAAATTGGTGTAAATACCCATACTTAGAGCTGTTTTAGCGTATACAATAATGCCTGGAAAAAGAAGGAGGCCCTTTTTTATTTGTTGTTCTGAGAGTTACACCCCCTCTAATGATCACAAAACCTTCCTAAAATGTTTCTTGTATCATAACAAGGCTATAGAAAGCATTCCAACTTCCTAGACATATTTTTTGAAAAGTTATAAAAAAAAAAAAAAAAATAAAAATATATTTGAGGAAACCTCAAAAAGGAAGCGGAGGGGACGTGAAACATGTTTATTTTTTTATTTTGCCTAACGGGAGAAAATAAAAATCTGTCAGGGCAAGTTTAAAATGCCAGTGGACAAGTTGTGGAAAACAGCAACTGGCCTGATCTGAAGCAAAGGGTAATAGGGTATATTGATAAAAACAAGTAAAAGCATCATGCATAATCGCTGCTGGCAGGTCTGCAAAAAAATGTTTGTTTCCTGGAACTGGGAGTATGCCAAATATCCATATCTCCGTGTAATTTTCTGTATTTCTTACACAAGGTAGCAAAATTCCTCTCCAAATCCCCAAAATTTCTAAGGAAACAAGCAACCTGGATTCCACATTTTATTTCCAGGCAAGTCTACAAGAACAAACTATATGAAGATGACTCCCTTTGACAGTATACCCCATGGATATTAAAAATATATATGTCCAAATTGACAGACTACTTCCATACGATTTCATTTCACTCCTATGTTCATACATCTTTCATTTGCACTTGTCAAATATTCATATTTCAAGCAATGACATGATATTTATCTGCCGGTTTTATTTCTCACATCTATTGAGGCATGTTGTTTCAGGTTTGGGGTTACATTTCAAGAAGTTAGTGTAAGAAATCCCAAACTGCAATAGCTGCCAGGTGTCATCGTTTTAAATGTGTACAATATAGAATGCAGAAATTGCCAAATGTATAAAGGGCAGCAATTGCAGATATGGCTCTCTTGCACTATAAACCCATTAATTTGTAGGCATAACCCCCACTTACAATAGCTGCCATGTGGCATAGTTTTAGCTGTGTACAATATAGAATGCAGAAATCATCCAAATGTATAAAGGGTAGCTATTGCAGATAGGGCTCTCTTGCATTAAACATGTTAAAAAACCCTTAATTTGTAGGTAAAAAAGTAAAATGTGTTTGTTTGCTGTAACCAGACTGACACTAAAAATCCTGTCTAACTGCTCTCTTTTTAAGTTCAACTTGGGATTTTTTGGGGGGGGGTGATTTTTTCATTCAAATTTTTTGTTCACTTTTTTTTTTTTTTGTATTATATCTTGAAACATTTCATTCTAATTATATTAACCCTGTAAAAGCCATTAATGGTTTTGGGCAACTTGGGAAGGAAAGAAGGAAGGAGGAAAGATGATGAAGGGAAAAGTGGTCATTTTCTCCAGTCCCGTATTGAACCATGGCCTGTCGGGCACAAAGCACAAGACTAGGGATAGCAAGCCATGATGGTGTACACTGCCTGGCCAGCGACTTAGTGAGTATATGTGTGCTTAAGTGATTGTGCAATCGCATCATGTGGGATACTGTTTGCAGTTGCTTTGTGGCTGTTGTAGCCTTTTTTGGGGGGGGTAATCATTTCAAAGATCATCAAGACGATCTATGATCATTTTCTGTCACTTTGTTCATATACCCGGGACAGGTCGTATACCAAGTAGTAGCACAAACAGACAAACTGCATCTCTAACATTACATTTCAAGAACAAGGTGGTAAAAAAAGTCAATCTACCTTCATATATGTTTGTGTTACCGCAAACAAGCCATACTTTTCTAAACCAAATGGATCCTCCAGATGATTGTTTCTTTTAGTGTTTCTCTTCTCCAATGATTTGCTGATAAATGTATAAATTTCTAAGTAGGAAAACCAATATCAATCACAGACAAGATATTAAACCGGGTATATCTTTCGACATTGTAAACGGACAGTGAATTCATGCAGCTTAAGTAAGTTTTATTACAACACATATATTAAATCCCCAGAAAGTGAAATAATTTCAAATTTATTACCAACGCACCGCACGTAACTTGATTAAAGAGTGCAAACTGCTAAATTGAAATATTGATAAAGCCTCTCTGATCCAGTATGCATCATATGGTATAAAGGTTGGCTTATTGGAAAAAAGTACCGCGATGCGACGATGATTACATATGCGCAACGCGTGCACGGTAACATGTGAGTCAATCTTCACAATGAGTCAAGTGCCGGTTAAAACCTTGCTTCATTTTAGTCCGAATCTCCTTAGACAGCCCCCGTGCTACAGTCATAGCAACATTCAGTATTAGTCAGGTGGCATTCAACCTAAGCAAGTCCAGTCACACTGTGCAAGTACTTGTTATTCAGACGGCCATATTTACGGCCAATGCTCTCACACACTCATTTGCGAGCAGTTGTAAGACCGTGACTAGTTTTATCATCATCGAACACATCCATAAAGCGGATGAAATATATAGGCTCGGGCATGAATTATTACATGTGTGTGTGTGCTTATATCGTGCTTACGTGAAGTTGGAATAATATACCGGATTAAAAAACGGTTGCAAATCAGGATTGCGTAAACCAGTCAGATTTAATATCTAATTTGCTCTAGGGGTGCGATGTAGAAATCTGATAATTGTTTTTATTTTTTATTAAATGTGATAAAATGACAGGCTTTTACTGTGTGTCACGATGCAGTACATCATCACATAAGAAGTGCCTCCAAAAGTTGCATACAAACTGTTGTACTTTCATATAAAAGTAAAAAGTTACGACAGAATCACAACACGGCTTTTAAAATTTACTTTTTATGTGATTCACAGAGTTTACTTTTCGTTCAAGATTTACACATAAAAAATATATAAAACATATACTGTAAAACCAATTTTCTAAGTATATTTTACCAAAAGATTCTTCCCCCGCTTCAATCTCGAGTAAGTGTTTTACAAAATCAGGTTACATCTTTAAAATTTGACCAGTTTTCACAAAACTGAGTATGAAATGTTTTAATAAACAATAAAATCTAATTATTGGACATTATTTTTGTAAGAAATGTTCATGTTTTACCATAATTTACATGTAAGTGAGTCATAAAAAAATCCAGAACAAAGCTTAAAATTAAACTCTTTTTGATTATAATACAACATTTTAAACATGCAACATTTTATTTATTTCGACAAACATTATCTTCAACACAACCAATTTTACATAATTTAAATTTTTTTAAAGAATCTTCCATGTTTTAATCATGATTCACATTTACCACACATATCCATCAAACTCTTGATTTATACAACTTCTTTGACACATCATGTGCAATGATTCATTTCAACATTAAACATTTAAATTTTCCATTTAAATTTGTAAAAGAATCGTCCTGTTTTAATCCTGATTAACATAATACAGAAATTGAATTGGTACCACATGGGGGGGACCACATGTATCCATCAATCACATGCAAGTGCAATAACCCAAAGACAAACTTATATGCACACAGCTGCTCGCAATTCAAAATTGACTAAAATTATTTTAATTTTTGAAAAATAAAATCAACATTTACCAAGTGGAGTTAATTAACATTGGAATACTAATTAACAGAATCAATGCGAGTGGGTTATCGTTTATCATCATCGGTAGAAAGCCGATATTTTATCTTTGCCGTATGATTCATTGTAAAAAGTCCCCCCTGAGATAGCATTATCCTGCATGACCTATGCTCACTCGGGACATTTCACAACATCATTTAGCTTATGTAATCTGCTTTGCAATGCAAAGTGCGAACAAATTTAATTTCACTTTTAAGTTAAAGCCATACATGTATAAAACATCCTTCTTTTGGGATGAATTGTGTTCATTTTTTTCAACCCTGGTATGTTTATGGAACCAGCTGAATTTCTTGCTTTTGTTACAAAATATAGAAAAAAAAGAGCAAAATACATTGTTGCAAAATTTGTGATAATTACATGTACATGTAATAGTCTCGATCTACTGGTACCATTAGTCCTCGAATGTGTTGGCAGTTTTTGGGGTTTTTTTTTTTTTTTTTTTTTTTTTTTTTTTTTTGGCTCTAAAATGGACCAAGAACCTTCCTAACAGTTTATTAATTATATTTATCATTTAAAATAAGCCAAATAATAACAAAATTACGAAGTAGGCCTGGCATATAGAAATCTTTATCTGGCAATGTGGCATTTTAAAAAAAATTCTATAGCATGATTCCAGCCATCTGCTACTATTCCCGGAACTTGACAATTTGCAATTTGATATTAGAAAACAATATTCAATATTTTCCTACAAATATTGTAGGCATACCATTAAGATTCACCTAATGGCGCACATGTGCTCCTTTGCCTAATGGTAAATTACACACGCAAATAGAGCTCCATCTTCTGACAACCACATCAAGAACTAAGGTTCTGTGTCCATATTTGCTGGTGGGATTTTCACAGGAGGCCACTTTGTGCCTTAAATTCTAGTTTTGCCAAGGGCAGTGGGCGTAAACAGTGGGGGCCGGGGGGAAAGCTTTCCCCCTCCCCCCCCCCCCGACACAAACAAACTGGGAAGAGCAAAAAATATGGAAGGGGGAAAAGGGGGGAAGGAGAGAAAAAAAGAAAGAGGGAAAAAGAGAAATGGGAAAGGAGAAGAAAAAGAGCAAAGAGCAAAGGGGAAGGAAGTAGAGAAAAAGAGGGAAGAAGAAAAATGGGAAAGAATAAAATTCAAAAAAAGAAATGAATTTTAGTGTAGCTTCAAACCAATCTATAATACTTTCATTGTGAAATTTGTAATCTGAAACACTGATTTTTTTAGCTTCTAATAAGTAATATGCCAAAAACCAGGAGCTTCCAGGGGCTCCACCCTCTGGACCCCCACCAGGGGCCCTAAAGCGGGCCCTTGGACCCCACCTGTTTAATGCTTCATGACAAGCCGCTCACACATAAATACAGTACTACAACTTTTGATCAGAAATTGGGAAATTTTTAAATCTTACCCCCCCCAAGGTCAGGTCTGGTTATGCCAAGGTACCCATATGACTGAAAAAGCACTTTCCTGAAAAAGCATTTTTAAAATAAATCAATTTTAATGGAAGACATTGGCCTATGTTTTAAACCATTTTTTAAGCAAATTAAAAACATCAAAACATAAATTTAAAGCAAAAATGGAAAACAAAATTACAAATGAAATTTAGATCAGCCCGAACATTATCAAACACTCTGCGAAGACATATGTGCCTAGATGTGTATGAACTTCTATTACATTATATTGGGGTATTATTACCTAAGCTTATAAATGTCATCAACACATTGCCTCACAGATGAGTCATAGCCGCCGTAGATCTTGCCACATTGCGGTATAACATGCAAGATCTACCAGTCAATAAAATAAGGAAATTAGGATCTTATTTTGGCACGTTTAAAAATATCTATGATGTGATAATGAAATATGGGTCTTTAGATTTATGAATGTATGTTCAGTTAAAAAGAAAAATTAATAATATTTTAATTTCAAATAATATTTGTGAAATTTACGATTTAGCACTGGATTCATTTTGTAATGTATTGTGAAGCTGCTCTAAAATATTATGAAATTATCGATTGATCATGCTTGATTTATCAGAAATAAAACCGTAAATTATATAATCGAATGTAAAATTTAAACTTTTATTCTAAAAGCCTTTATGATACAGGCTCATGGACCGTTACGAACTTGTGGCCAGGGTCAAAACTCACTGTCAAAATAAGGGACCAAAAGGGTATCCTAAACACATTTTGAGTCAATTTAAAAAACTATGTTTTTTCGTAAAAAATTTGATATAAAAAAAAAATATTTGAAACACATCCATGGATTCTCGCCAAAACTTGAAAACTAAGCAGTATAGATGTAAAAGGCCTACAAGTACACTGTTAGACAAGTTGGCCCATTATATTGCGGTTGAGCAACTTGATCTTCATCTTGATGAATGTCGTCACTTACAACATAATCCTAATTTCCAGGAGGATGTGGCCATCATTTCCATCCTCGTTATGTATATATTTGTTGTCACGGTTATGCTATAATTTCTAAGTGACCCAGAAATATCCCTGGTTATATAGGCATGCATCCAGTCAACCAGAGTACCAGACCATATACCAGAGGAGGCTTAAAGGCATTCCTACAATGCACTATGATTGGGAAATTTGACCAATATAACCTAATTTTAGAGGCAAAGTCCCCATTGCCACACACACAAAATGGTCATTTTAAAACTGCAGCCAACGAGCTAATAGTTGAGACTTAGGACTGATATTTGATTTTCTTACAGGAAACATTCATATTGTCCCACTGCATTAATTTTATTCCTAAGTCTCGATGTTTTCAATGTTAAATAATAGGATAAAAACATCAGATATTTGCACACAATCCCAATGCAAAGTATGGTCAGCTTGCCACATGTGTACAAAAACCAGACATACCAAGGTCAGAAACCCCATTGGGTCATGGGAATGTCTTTAAACATCCTCTGACCATATACTTTAAATGTGGAATTTTTCATGGTACATTATTTTTTGCGCGCAACACAGCTACCACGAAAATAAAAATATGCGAGTATGTTCTTTTAATGCATAGGTCTATGTAAGAAAACTCAAAATCGCAAAATTATAAACAAGCAATGTAGTTCAAAATGGGCAAAGCGTGAAAAATTAAACGTGCAAACATTACCACTTTTACAGTACTTTTACAGTACCCAATGAGATATTGGGCTATTCCACTGAAAGTCCACACTCCCCCTGTGGAATATTTTGGATATATCTTCCACAGGGGGAGTATGAATTTCAAATGGAATTCATATACCAACTCTTATTCCTGCCCTCCCTCTGTGGAAGATAAAAACTGAATCTTTCTCAGAGGGGGCATAAAATTCAAATCAAGCTGCCAAATATGGGAACATTCCATTTGAAATTCATACTCCCCTGTGGAAGATATTTCCAAAATCTTCCACAGGGGAGTGTTGATTTCAAATGGAACAGTACAATGTAGCATCTGTAATCCATTTTTCCAATAATGTGAGTTTGAATGCGCCAATGATTCAGGCAGCGACTGCACTTTTGACCTAATTAACACTTCCAGTATTCACTTTGACCCTGTTTACGGTACAAAAAAAGTTGCAATTTGATTTTGACAAAACCAGCCCCGATCGCAAACCGGTATATGCCCCTTGAGGGACATATCCGGGGTGCGGATTTTCCAAATGCAGACCTTTTCAAGAGGAATCTTCATTCTGGCCAAAAGTAGACCTTAATCCCCTCTGCAATTAAATTTTGGATCATATTTTTTAACAAATTTCACAGGATATATTTATCAAATATTTTGACATTTTTAGTCCAATTTTGCTCATTTTACAGCAGATGCACCACAGTCAGCTGAATTGAGTTCCACGACTTTCCTGAAGTGATAATGCAAACACCCACTGAACTAATAATTTATGGTAATTTAGGCAAATCCTCTTTCGGAATCAAATTTACGGTAGAAATCAAAATGCAACAGGGTCTTTACAGTGAATTAAAAATTGTCATTTGCCGCATTTTGTTCAAACTCAAGCACATTCTAATCAACACAGATATATATATTGAAAAGTAAAGGCTAATTATCAAGCTTTTGAAGTTTTCATCAAGTTCTAAAGGCTGCAAAGCGGGACCACATTTTTCTTCACTATGATCCACAACATGCTCATCTATTAGGGGCACAGTTCTTAACCCATAATACATTTGTACATTTATTGAATGGCCTTTTTGAAAATTTGGGTACAAAAACTCATACTCTGCAACTTGAGGTCAAATTTTGCACTATGATTATGTAATTCAGGTTATTGGACTATGCCATATGAATGAGGCTATTGTGGTCCATAGTGTCTGCTACACTACACAATTTTTATAGAATGCAAAGCATTCGCTATGCTAAGTGTTTCTACTTAAATTGCAAATAAGGCAATTCCAGTTGAAATCCATACACCCCCTATGGAAGACATGACCTTAATCTTCCACACAGGGGGTGTAGATTTCAAATGGAGCCACCCATTCAAGTAACCCCATTTGAAATTCACACTCCCTGTGTGGAACATTAAGGTCATTTCATCCACAGAGGGTGTATGGATTTCAACTGGAATAGCCCAATGCAGATTCATTAATGCTGTTATGTCCCACAGGAAACGCAGGTGGAAAATTAGTATTTTAACTTGATTGAGACTGCGTGATCAAATTTACTTCTAAAAGGTGCAAGTGAATGTGAAGGGGAAGGGAAAAACATTATTTAAAAACCCAATGACTTGGGTCATATTTCATTTTTCCAAAATGTTATTACCGTCTCCTCGATTAAAATCAATAAATAGATGCAAATGAACAAATTCATAAAACCATAGTGACTCTACGGTCTAAACCGACTACTCGGATTAATTTATATGCTAATCTTCAAATGTAATTTGAAAAACCAATCAAATTTGATTATCTCAGCTAATGTACATGTAGTAATGTATCAAATGTGCACCATACGACTTCGCCATGCAGAGTTGCCAAAAATTTTGGCGCTAATCGCAGGTCAAATAATCAAGTCACCCAATTTTTCTCTTTTAAAGCATTGGTTTCTATTGGACAGGGAACTACCAGAAGTCACAGGAGCTATTGTTGAAAAGTCACTACTTTTTGTATAGTTTCTAATATATGAGAAACAGGTAATGTTCTAAAGTCGCAGGGGAAATCTTCAAAAGTCACCCAATTGGGCTACCAAATCACGGAATTGGCAACTCTGCTTATGAATCAATTATCAGTATACCCTGCCACTGTCAACTCATTATTATGGAAATCAATTTCTATTAATGTTAACAAATACTTATAACCCAAAACATACACCGCCTAATGAAAGAAAAAAATCAAACTATCATTATTTATAGAATTGATGAGAGCAAAATCAATTAAGTTGGCTTTTCATGACAACAAGAAGCAATTATTGATATTGGCTGAGCGAAAACTGTTAATGATTATTGCGATCAATAGTCAAATCTTTATAGAGAAGAACCATCTTTCCCTCAGCAGCAAACATTTAAAATGTTTTTAAGTTTTTTATTATTTGTTTGAGCAAATTTATTTTGATATTTAGGCTTACATTGTAGATGAACTTACAAATTAAGGGAATGCTGATTTTGACATTTTAATATTTTGCATTTTGTCAACAGGAAATATCACATTTTGTTGACTGCAGTTTAGTCCATAAAATCTACTTGTGATCAGCAGAATTTTGAGCAAATAATGTGAATACAGCAAAATGTCATATTATTCTCATATTTTTCACCAGAGATATTCTTCAAACACCATGTTTTAAAACTTTGAAATGTTGATCGAGTTTACGTTGGGTTCAGTGGCGGCGCTACGGGGGCCCGGGGAGGCATGGTGCAAACGCCCCCAGACAGAAGCTCTGCCCCCCCCCCCCCCAGAAAAATTGAAGAGGGGTGAAAAGCCACTTTTAGCCCCCCCAGTCAAAGGCTCTGCTTCCTTTTGCCCCCCGAAAAAAAATTCTGGCACCGCCACTGGACAGCAGTTCACCAACCCAAAGTGTTACAATTACAAAAGACAACAAATAAACACAAATCCTGACCGGCACACAACCGGTGTGTCGACATGGAGTTCAAACGTAAAACCTTCCGTTCTCTAGACGGACGTTAGTAGAATCAGATACATACAGTACATGGATGACAACTCCCTTCTTCAGTAATGTCGCCCACAAAACTACCTTCAAATTGGTAAGGCCAGGGTTATATTACAAATGTCCTAATTCTAAAATCTACTGACTAATATGGATCCAACTGTCATATGCCTGGCTCCAAATCAAAACCAGGCCAATTAGTACGACCTGTCAAACTCTGTATAAATTTGACTCATTAATTATGGTTATTAATTGATCGGTGGATTCTGTACTTTATTATTATGCAAGATAAGGGACGCACCATTTGACAGGCATGAGACTGCACTTTCCAAAAAAAAACCTGAAAAAACTGAAAATGCGCGTGAAATTGGGCAAAAAGTACCAAAAACAGGCTGAAATTAAATAAAGTTATGGAAATTTTGACTATAAAAAACTGAATTCAGTTTTTAAACTGAAAATTCTCATGCCTGATTTGATTCTCGGGGGATAAAAGTTTGGGTCAGGTGGATTTGTTTATTTCAATCTTATGTATAGACCACTTGACATCATTGTTTATCAATCAACAAAGGTGAGGGACTGGTCTATCGATATGCTTGAACGAACCGTTACAATGTCCAATGGCTTTCTTGTACTATATGAAATGTGGTGGGCGATTTAAAATGCATGTGCCCTGAGCAAACTACTATGCGTACACAGTATTTCTACGCACCCTGCCGGGCAAAGAACAATGGAAATTTGTGCACATGCTGTCAGGCAATGATGTCCCATGTGAAGTGGTCTATAGAGTTGGGTGGAGGAAAGTTTTTACTCATCAGTGAGGCAAAAAAAATTGTCTCACTAGTGAAAAACTTCCCCCACTCCTCCCCCTGGAAATCAAATGGTGCACCCCAAGCAGTTTTATGCATAGTTTTATTTGTTGCTGAACCATGGTATCAGCCTATAAGTGTGAATGTTACTAGCTTACTTACTAGCTTACTTACTAGCTTACTTACTAGCTTACTTACTAGCTTACTAGCTTACTAACTAACCATTTGGTCTGAAATGGACATATCTCTAAATGCCACGAAGGTATGACCCCATGAGTGGTGTCATATGAAAGAGGAAAACATAAAGAATATAATAAAAAATATTTCCAAACGTCGGAGGTCATCCAGGGGTCAAAGGGTCAAAAAAGGTCATTTTAACTGAAAATGCTCCGATTGAGCTTAAATTTAAATGCAATGATCCTTGTGACATTCTAAACATGTTCAAAACATTTAAAAATGTATTTAAGGTCATTAAGGGGTCATAAAGGGGTCAAAGGTCAAGGTTCTCAAAATGCTCCAATTGAGCTGAAATTTAAATGCAATGATCCTTATGACATTCTAAACATTTAAAAAATATTTTAAAATTCATTTAAGGTCATTAAGGGGTCATAAAGGGGTCAAAGGTCAAGTTTTCCAAAATGCTCCAATTGAGCTGAAATTTAAACGCAATGATCCTTATGACATTCTAAACATGTTGAAAATATTTTTAATTCATTTTTAAAAGGTCATTAAGGGGCAATAAAGGGGTCATAAGTCAAGTTTTCAAAATGCCAGCTTCTCACGATCAAGGTATATTAAAACGGCAATTAATGAAACAGTCTTATTAAAATTAATACTATCCTGCACAGTATTGCTGCTTGATCAGATCGTCGCAGTCATCCGCCTAACTAATATGGTACCTCGTACCCTTGCAAAGCTGCACAGTAATTCTGCTTGATCCGATCGTCAGTCATCCGCCTAACTTATGAGTACCTCGTGCCCTTGCAAAGGGCACAGTTGCTCTAGTTCATTGTATATTCTTTACTTTTCTTCTTTCATTAACACCACTCGGGCGTTCATACCTTCGTAGCATTTCGAGATTATGTCCATTACAGACTCCGGGTGACAGTGATATAGGCCTACCACAATATACTGCCGAAGCCACATGGTTCAGCTATGGTGCGGTTATCGCTCTAGTTTGTTTGTTGCTTTATGCTCTTGCTAATTATATAGGCAGACTATAAAATGATATCTCATCACTCATCATTCATACATTTCTCATCTGTCAACAACTGGCAAACAATAGACAATTTTTTAATTAACTCATTAATACTCTCATTAATTGATCCGTATATTCTGTAATCTTATAAAACAAACTGAGTCACTTGACGAACAACTCGTTTCATTTATTTTTATTGTTGTTAGTTTTACAGGATATATGAGTGACAGCCTTTGCACGGTTATTGCTAAACGAGGTTCTATACCGAAGTGTATGTTGTATGTGTGTAGCCTTTCGACACATGCATGCATAAATTACTGTGTACGCTTTGCATTGCTTGTACATTGCTAGAAAGGCCCAAAAACAAAAGCGCTTTTTACTCGAACATGTAGTTTTGAAGGGAGAGCTTTGTTTTGGGAGCAAGATGGCCGATCTGTACATGAATGACAAACAACAAAAGTATGCGGGATAATAAAACCACTGTAATAACACAATGCATTAAAAAACATTCATGATTCTGGAAACAAAACAAAACAAAACATTATGAAAGAATTTGACCACATCCTCTGACCATCTCTCAAAAATCAATTTGACCATGTTGACCAACATCCCATATCAGATTCTGTACATACAATTATTACATCATCACATATGGATACTATAGTCCTTCAAGAATGACTCTCGGCTTGAGAAGTTTAAAACTACAATGTATACTAGTATTGAGCATGTTGAGGCAAAGCCGATTGGTAGATCAGTAGTGGGCGGTGACTGGTTTCTTATTTCACTTGCCTTGACTTTCCAAGGCATGATTTGGTGGAAGTAGAAGGACCTCGGCCTTCGGCCTCGCTTGTTCGGCTTAAACATGCTGGCTTCACTGAAGCCCCCCACATAGCCGTGGGTCATTCTTGAAGGACTAGGATACTATGGTAGAAAGTTCAAGCCACCTCGCATACACCTACATATTATTACAAAGTAAAGTGCAATGAACAGTGTGTAGGATTTGCTGGCAGCCTAAGGTGTATTTATAGTGGGTCTGTGGTGTGCAAGAAGGCCCTATCTGCAATAGCTGCCAGATGCCATAGTATTTAATGTGTACAATATAGAATGCATAAAATTGTCAAATGTCTATAGGGCAGCTATTGCAGAAAGGATAATCTTCGCCCAAACCCCTTGATTTGTATTTTCTCAAAAGTCTTGCATAACAACAGCCAGAGTTCACAACTAAGTTTACATTGTATTGTACATTGTAGTATTGTGGCAACTGGCTGTCAACCAGAATTTGAATGAATTCAAGAATACCTTGATCAGACCCAGTATAATAGGTGAAGGCTTAGGCTTAGGATAGGATGGGGAAGTAATTAAAATTAAGGAAAAGTACAATTTTAATTGTCTAATTAAAAACTGGCATCTTTTTTTTTAGCAAAAAATCACGAATGGAAATGGTTTTTACGTTCTAGGACCTAAACGTACAATGTAACACATTTTTGCATATATTTTGTTCTTGTAGTTCAACATTCAACAAATTCTCATTTTAAAAAAAAAGTAATTTCTATTCAATTCAATGTTTTTATATTAGTTTGAGGTCCATTTTCACATGCTTTTCACACTGGAAAATTAATTTGGGAATTCTACATAGAATGAACATTTAGAACCACATTGCCCGCATGTTTTTTTTACACAACAAAGATAAGTTCCTTTTCATGTATCAGACACTATCCATCTGAGACGAATATATACCTCGTCTCAGCTATCCATAATATTTTTTAATGATACAAGTCCATCTGCTGCAATATCAGTTTTTAATCAAATCTTTTCATATCTTGTCAAACACCCACATGTCAAAAATTTATTATCTGTTGACTACTGTAAAAGTCAATATTTTCGCGATTTTGAAGATTTTGTCAATTGCGCGAGAATTAAATTTCGCGGTTTTGATATTGATACAATAGAAACCTAAAACAAAAGGTTATTTTCGCGAGTTTTTATTTTCGCAATTTTATGTCCACTCGCGAAATTCGCAAAAATAAAAACCTCGCGAAAATTTCTACTTTTACAGTATTTGAAAACCAACCATATTCACCCCTTGTTTTTCTTGTTTTGGGGCCAGTGCTATGGAAACCATCCCAGGAAACATCCACTCACACAAAAGCATTTATATCCCTTGAGGACATAAACCAATGCTTTTGTCATCTACCAATTTGTCATCATTAACCAGGCTCGTTTAATATGCAAATGAGCAGTAACGCTAACAGCTGCAGGCAAGATAATGTCAAGGCTACCTACTGTACACAATTTTAATTGCGATTCCTACTTTATGATGCTGCACCACCTTTCAATTTGATCATTACCAAAATATTCTCCAAATATGTCGACAGGTAGGCTCACTTTTACTACAGCCTTGGCACGTTGATTGCTCATTTGCTTGCGGTTCGTGGTTAGCGATTATCGCACAATGCGGACACCGGTGGTTAAAACACAATAGGCAATTGTGCTCGAGTGTAAATCATAAAGAAGTAGTGAAAATATACAAATTATGTTTGGTACATGAACAAATTGAATACTTGTTTTTGGCACCTGTACTGTTTACCTTGGGTAGTTAGGAAAATTACTTACCAAGTTGGTTCAAAACCAGGAATTATTTCGCTATCATTCAAATATGCACTTGTTAACTTTTAAAAATACGGTACTTTGTGATTTCCTTTCTAAAAAAAAGCTAATTATGCAAGCTGCATTAATATTCATCAAAAGGTGTTTCAATTTAGGAATAGCACTCTGTGAGTAAATTTCATGGAAATAAAAACATTAAAATCAGTCATTGTGTTGACCAGTGGAGCTTCCTACGAAAGTGCTTGTTCAAAATGTATATTTTTATGCTTACCAATCACAAACAATTGAAAAGCAAAATACACTGTTTGAAGAGAACACTGCAAACATTAAACAATAGAAATAATATTATCAAACACTTAGCCAGATCACTTTACTACCTATTGTTTGCACATAACACCTGTAACACTTTTACAATGACAAATAAAACACCTAAAATAACCTTGCACACACCCTAAATGTTCAACTACTTTTTGTTGGCCGCCAACCTGATTTCAACATGTTTTGTGATCATGGAGAGTGATCAAACCATTCAGATTTTCACAACATAACAAGATATTTTCCGCAAACATTCAAATTTGTCAAGAGCCTGATTCTTAAAATCCACTTCAAACCCCATTGCTACAATCCCAGGGTTGTTTTCATCTTTTATTTGCTAAACCTTCAAGGGTGCTTGTACATTTTCTAACAATAGTCAATTTCGTTTTGCTCAATTAGACTGAGCTTTCTCTTGAGAGTTTATGCCTTTATGAACTATCATAAAAGAAAATTTAGAACTCTCTGTTCAATTTGCAGTGCCATGACACTGATTTGAAGCGAAAATATCAAGATTGATTCCACGCACAGTGGAACAAATTTCTGACCCTGCGACAGACCGAGATTTAAAGACGAACCATCACCCCAAAGCAGGCCCGTACACAGGATTTTTTGGGGGTGCGGATTTTGAAAAAGTGGACCTTTATACGAGGGGGTGATTTTGTGAAAAAAGGACCTTTTTCCCAAAATTTGGACCTTTTTTGACAAAAAACCATTAAAAAAAACCTGATTGGGATTTTTTTGGACTTTTTGATACTTTCGCAAATTTAGGGGGCGGAGTGCAGCTAAACCTAGCCATGCATCCTTTGTCTAGATACCAAACTAGGCCTATCTTGCCCTAGTGTGGTGCATTTTAAACACACTACCCTGACAGTTGCTAAAACCCAGTGACCGCTCCCAATGGCAGCGCCAGGAAAAATTTTTCGGGGGCATTGAGGGGCAAAGTGAATTTCAGGGGGAAATCAACAAATTTTATGCAAAATTACAGTAAAAAGTTGAAATTTTGTAATTTTGGGTTTTACTGGGGAGGCAACAGGAGGGGGCAAGAGTTCTGACTGGGGGCATTTGCCCTCATGCCCCCCATGGCACCGCCCTGACCGCCCCACACAAAGGAAAAAAAAACATATTGGGGGGGTCACTGGGTTTAGCAGTTCTCTAGATATAGCCAATGTCTATGATATAGTGCAGTTTTTGGATTACCACAATTTAAGACCCTATATAGTAGAGGCCTAGTTCCATACAATACTGTTTGGAAATTTAACCAAGTGCAGTCAACACAAAGAAATAGACCATGGTGTACTTGGTGCTCAAACTCCATGACTGGCCAAATAAAACACAACGACTTCCTATCTGAGGAAATTACGGAAACCAATCCAACGTGCTATTATTATATGGGTATATGGCACACCTATTATATTTGGGATATTACCCTCATAGTGTGCTGGATAAGATCTTTTGTTTCACACTATTAAAAATAAATTAATTGGTGATATGGAAGGGAAGTTTGCTCTATTTTGGTCATAGTGAATTGACAATGTAAATGTACAGGGTGTCCAAAAAGGAAGTTTAATTGTGATGTATGTACCTTATCATATTTATCAAGAGTCTAGCAGTTTAACCGCATTCCACCCTTTATCCTACTATCAAGAAAAAATGTTATGTCTGTATACTGTACTAAATATAATTCGCCACCATATCCCCCCCCCCCCAAAAAAAATAATAATATTGATAAAAAAGCACTTTTGACACTGGACTCTCCAGGCACCCCAATATCAAGGGGGGATGTGGGAGGCAGGCTTCCCGTTAGTGTGCGTCATTGCGTCCAGACGCGTATTTTACAAATTTGGACGCAAGTTCACATGGCTAATCAAGCATTTTATGTCCATGTCACATGCATGTGGACGCAGACAAAACTTCGAAATTTTATCATTAATTGATGATAAAAATAAGAAATTTTTATTCTTTATATTTTTAAGATAATAAAAGCCCAAAGTTTTGACCCACCTGCTGAGAATTGAAGTAAATTCTGCAATATTTGTAAATGCAACGTCAGGAAATCGTGCACTTTTTGCATGCTTTCCGAACGATCGCTGTACAGCTGTTTGATGGCCTGGGGAAGTCCCGATTGATTTGTTTACAAGCAAGCACGTGCCGCTAACGTGCGGTTAATGTTTATTTAATTATTTATCACAACCTGACAATATTCAATTTTTAATATTTTAAGTTTATTTTCTCATAAATAATCTAGGTTTCCTTTATAGTATTATTGTTACGATGAATAAAAGCAATTATAAAGACAAAATCCAAATGATAACCCTTTTTCGTATTATTTGTGGCAGCGCGTGTTTTAGTTTTTGTAGCATCAACAACACGTTAATTTAAAAATAGAAATGCGGAAGTGAAAGTACAAACGAAAATTGCTCAAGATTGACAGACTTTGCTCATGTTTTTGCACCTGTTTTTGACCACGTTTCGGACCAAAACTGACACAGAAATGAGAAAAATTATCATAGCGAATGGAGATGGAATATCACGGCTAAAAATGCACTTTTTTTTTTTTTTTTTAACAATCAACATTTGATGAGGTGTAGACCCAGGGTACGTGTGTATCGTCATAATCGTGAATTTCAGATGGACGAACAAAAATATGTCTGGACGCAAGTTTTTGCAACCTCGTCAGCAAACTTGCGTCATTACGGACGCACATTTTTAAAACCTTAACAGGAACCCTGGTGGGAGGGAAGGGGAAAGGGGAAGGTTTGTACTTCTCATCAAACATAAACCAATCTCACTGAACCAGCAGTGCAGCAATGAACATGATAAAGAGTTCCATCAAACTGTCAAAGAGCAAACTATTTTTTTCCTTGATTATATTGTAGGTATTTGCATTAAATTTTGTGATATAAACCTCGATCTTCTAATTTACATTTTTTTAATGAAAGTTGAATCTAAATGGGTTAACTTTCAGTAAGAACTTGGTGAAATGGTCTACACGAACATACTGACTATGCCTACCCAATAAAACGCTGACAATATTGTAGGCCTATCCCATAGATGATGGCCCTGTAATGAAGGGCAGGATTGCAGGAAACATGTGGGATAGGTCTAAAAGTATATCGTATGTTGGAGGGAATATCGAAACCAAATCTTTACTTTAAATGGATTTAGCACTAATTTGAAACCCTATGAACAGGATGTGCAAACGTGCACAAAATAAACATCCTCGAGGATGCAAAAGAATTCAGTACCTAGAAATATCACACTCAATCCCATTCCCAATGGCAAACAAAAAATGTAGCTCATATCAATGACCCCCCCACCCTAGCACTGGATGTGACAAACTATAGCCCTGGCAATAACCAAATATACACGCCAGTCAACTTGCCCAACTTGGCAGGCTCGGTTGACTGCTTCATGCGCACAGCTTTTCGAGGGCATCACGAATCTCAGAAGAAATGAGCCAGTTCTATGTCCCTACCCCCTCACCCATAAACAAGCGATACATGCATTTTACCTCAAGTTGCAGAACATGAGTTTTTGTACCCAAATGCAAAGGTCATTCGTTGAGTGAGTGGCACCGAGTGCAGAAATATTGGGGTTTAAAGTAAAGTATGTCCTAGAGATTGTCATAATATACGCAAGAACCCAGTGCTACGCAGTAGTATGTATTTATAATGCAAACACACGCACAAGGATACACTTCCTGCATGCACACATTGTGTTTTGAACTTGACGACTATTCATGCTAGCTCACTGTCCTCATGGTAGTTTAAACCTAACTCTTCACCTACCCCTAAGGAAAGGTCAATACTAAGAAATTCAAGTCGAGTAATGCGATACGATTTTTATTGACTCGCTACCAAACACTGCCCAAACTCATGTTACCCAAACCTTGCGCCTTTTGTATCAAGTATTTTCAGTGTATCAACTGACTGTGTACATTCAATTTCTTAAAACCATTCACTAAATTAAGCTTTTCATCAAATAAATGTATCAAACACACCCAAAAAATGTTCAATTTGTAAAGTGCCTGTCTTCTGTATTCATTCGCTAATTAGTGCCCACGGGTAACTGTCGGGATGTTACATTTTCCCTATTGCTGTTTAAAGGCGCTACAAAAAATGGTGAGGAACCAATTTTTTTGTAGAATCTGACACCATGATAATTGATAATCAAGTGAGTAATTACTTGTTTTTACAGGTTGCTCATCAAATGTTCATTAAATGCTCTCAAAGTTATGTTTATCACTCTTAATTGCAAGAAAATGTCGAGAGAAAATGTCAATTAAATGCTGAATGCGCATAATTTAGACACCAACAATATTCTGCATTTTGCAATGTTCACTATTTGATTGAAAAACTGGGGTTTTTTGGTGTGTTTTTTTTTGGTTGCTAGTGTAACTTTTAAAGAAATTATTTATCATTTAACCTTTCATGACAAAAGACTGGGCACACAATGGCACTATTACTTTGGCCCTAACTCCATAGGGGGTGCTTTGGATGGAGGTGCTTTGGGTGGAGAGGGGATGCCTCCCATCTCGTCCCAGGGGAGGTCACAGAGTGTGAGATTTTGTGTTAAGGTTTAATTGGTACTAAACTGAAATAAAAATCTATGCTCTAGAAGCACCAAGGAAAACACTAAAAACGCACCATAATTTTTTTTTTTTTTAATTAAACGTGATCCTCCCCTAAAAAAAAAACAGGGAAAATTTTTTTTTTTTAAATTTTTTTAAAGAAGTTATGGACCCTAAATTACTTGTTATTGAAGCTTGGAACCAGATAAATACTGCTCATTCACAAAAAAATTTAAATTCTGAAGGGTTTTTTTCAAAGCTTTTTTTTGTTGAAAAAACGCAATTTTTTGCACCCAAAAAACGCAATTGCTGCCCCGAAAATACCGCGATCACGTTGTCCTCCAGTGTTAATCTATGCAATGCAAATTAATGCAAAATACCCCAGTTTGCAAACTGTACGCGTTAAAAACCAAAAAAAATTGTTATCTCGGTTCAAAACATCTAGATGTTGACAATATACTTGCCCCCCCATTTCTTATCAATACCATGATAACCATCACACAGAACCCGGGTATCAGTATCACACATCATATAGTGAAACCAGGGTGAAACTCACTATTTAATAAGATAGATTCACAATGGACCATGATGGCCTCATCCCATAGGCATTGTTCAATAACCTCAATTAAACAATCATAGTGCAAAATTTGACCTCAAGTTGCAGAGTATGAGTTTTTGTACCCAAATTTTCAAAGGGCATTCAATGAATGTGCAAATGTATTGGGGTTAAAGAACTGAGCACTAATGTATGAGCTTGTAGTGGATCCTAGTGATTGGTACTGATACATTGTAACACCTGAACAATAATTAGACATTTTGACCAAGTAATTATTCTGCCACCACCACGTATTGACCCAGGAGATATTATTCACCAAAATGCACAGAATGCACAATGAGGTGCGAGTTTGTGGATTGACCCCTGGGGCTACGTACCAGTACCCCACAGGCAAAGTTTAGACGATCTTTTGTGACCTACACTGACCAAAAGATCTCCCTTATTTGTCAGTTCTTAGAACTTCTGCACGTTTCGTGCTCTGGGCATTTTCTATGGTAAAGAAATTATTTCTTTTCATATGGTGTTGTCCAGACAATAATTGGTATTTATTGTCTGACCAAGCTGTGCAAATTGATGAGTCTGGTCTCCTTCCAGTCTCATTTTGTATCGACATTCTAATGCAAAATTATTATGTCAAGAAGCCCAAGACAAATCCTGTTTTACTTTGGCAATAAAAGTAAACAAATTAGTTAAATTTTTGTTTGCCACTACAACATGTTTACATGCAAAAATGGTATTTGCGCGTGCATGAACTTTTCCCTCGCATACGACATGCAGATTTAAATGGCATTGTGTGTACCATGTTTATCTCTCACTTCACTACAATGTAATGTGTGTGATATAATGTATGTCACACACAGAGGCACTATAATCACAGACCCTAGAAGGGTCTGTGCTATAATAGTGTATTGATCAACGCATGGGTGTCAATCCCCGGGGGACAGGGGAGGTGTCCCCCCACCTTTTGGCAAAATGACCCATTTTTGATTGGGACGCAAGTCTTACACATGTACACACCCATGAATTTTAAAAACAATTTATGATAAAAAGCAGAATTAAATTGCCTTTTTATTTGAAAGGACAGACCCCTCCCCCGGGATAGACCCCCTTTCTGATGATGATGATGATGACAGGTCCATGCTATGCTACCCCCTTAAAAAGTTGACATTGCTGTTTCAAAACATATTTGGAAGCACAGGAGTAAATCATTGAAGCAAATACATGTCTAGTGGTTTGTGGGAAAATCACCCCCAACCACTGCACTGCACAACTAACATTCCAACTTGCACAAGTCATTTTTGTTTAGGGGGCATGTTATGAGACCAAAAGTTCACCACACCAACCTAGTAACCTACAGTAGCTTGTAGACTATACCAGTCAACTCCTTGTCATTCAAGAAAAGAAGTTCAAAACAAAAACAGAGCTATTTCCCCTATTTCTTCCAGGGGTAAAAAAGCTAGTCAAGTCAGTCAGTCAGAGGTTGGGTAAACCGTACCTTGTGGCGTTGCCATTGTTACTCAGTTTTACAGACCGACATTGTGGATTAGCTTTATTGGGGAAAAATATGAACTACTTAGAAAGTCTGTCAAAACAACTTTGTACTGCCTGACTGCATTTAACCTGCTGTAACTCTTGAAGCAAATTTTTGTCTTCATCTTAAATCTTAATAATACCTCAACTCAAGACTGGTCAATTTTTTTATTCATTAAAATCTTAAGACTGGTAACTGGTGGTCAATTTTATTCAGATTCACTGTACTTTGTGATGTATTGTAAAGAACACACATTTACACATGTTTCATGTAAAAAATACAATTTTAGTCTAAATGTAATAAATTGCGCAAGTGAATGTTTTGATCCATTGCAATTTAAGCTTGAACTCCCTCTTTTGCTTTCACCTGGTGAATATTTTATCAGCAGGTCACATGTCAATCATTGCAATTGATTTTTTTTTTAAATGACTGGCTCATATTCTGTCTCAATATTGTCAATTGGGGAAGATTGTGCAGATACTGAACATTTTATGGACAGAGATTGATGTTTTCTTTGTTGTTGTTGTTGTTGTTTGTTTGTTTTTGGGTTTTTTTAATAGATTTTTTACAGAAAAATTGCAGCTCTTTTAAAACCACATTTCAAAATGTCTGCTCTGGAGAGAATGTTTTGAGCATTTAAATGATTAATTTCTCACTTAAATTATGAGTATCACGATTACCTTTTATTTTTATAAATGAACTAATAGTATTTTTTGAGGAAATACCCTTTTGTCATTTCAATTGGATCAGTCATCAACAACAATAAATCTGAATCATCGTTAGTTGTTCAAATTGTTATGTCAATGACAGTTGGCTCTGGCAGTTGGTTTATGTCACACACCAACAAGCAACAATTTGGAATTCTATATATTTTCAAGGTTGACATAATTCATACTGAAAAGTTCTTCATAAGTTTGTAAACATTATATGTGAACTACAGCAGGTGGGCAAATTGTCTACAAAAATAGAAATTTAGATTCTTCACCAATTGCTTTTTACATTGTCACTCGATGTCATTGTCATAGTAAAATGATTTTAATATATGGTCATTTTCACGGTAAAGGGTGTAACTTTTGATTTTTAGGGTCAAAATTTCAAACCACTTAAATATGTTTCTGTTTACTGAAATCATGCATAGAAGCAACTTAATTTCAAGTAAAATAATGTTTCAAGGCTTAAACCTTTTGATTTCTAAAAAAAAAATTGACATTTGCATAACATTTTGGTTAAAATCTAAGAATAAATGTATTTTACATAACCTCAGAAAATTTTGACATGAAAGCTGGAATACATGTGAAATTCCATTCCAAAGTAAGTCAACAGATATAAGTTAAATTTTATACCATGTTTTGCTATGTTTGTAATTGCAGTTTTGAAAATTTTTAACATCAAGTGTCATTTACAATGGAAATTTCCAAACCTTAAACATATTTTTTAAGTTTTAATTGGGTTCCTAAAATAATTTGAATGTCTAACTTCATGTACAAATACTACTTGATGAAAGGAACCTCCCAGCCAAGTTTCACAGAAATTGGAGTTATTTTTAGAATTGGCAATTCAAGCGATTTGTGTTTCGGAGGCTTCAGTTAACAACACAGGTGATCATAAAAGTAAAATATTTAGCTAACTACTACAAGTTGACATAAAAAATAGGTAAAAAATATCACAATTACCAATTTTCATGCTTTGCTTCTAAGTATTGAATTTCAGTTGTGACAAAAATTAAATTATCACAGCAAGTCATTTTTTTTGTTTCGGAGGCTTCATGTTAACAATTGTTAAACATTGCAGAAGTAGTTTTTTTGAAAACAACAGTGTTGGGATCATCTAAGCTGTTATTTTCTTGTGTGTATTGAATCAATGATTCTATGCGGCAGATATTGTAGATTTATCACACATTAATTTTTTCACCCATTTGTTAAGTATGGTGTTTTTTGCATGTGAAGCCTCCGAAACAGGCTTTTTAAGGTATCAGTATATTTTTCAAACATTAACCATAATGTCAAATTTTTTTTAAATTTATGACATTCTGCACATATCAAGTAATAATTACAATGCAGATATCAGTATGAAACACACCAATTTAGATATGCATAGATGATAATTAAGTTTACTGTTGTTTCGGAGGCTTCATTTGTTTCGGAGGCTTCAATTGTTAACGGAAAGTTTGTATTGGGTCCCATTTTCAAACGGTGATATATGTCTCCACGATTTAAAAACATGTGACTTGAGGATCTAGTTTGCTACATTTTAATAAATAGATTGGATGAGCTCTTTTATTTATATTTGCACAAGCTTGCTGAACAGTTTGTTTCGAGGCTTCAAAAAGTTAACGGAAAACGGCTATTTGAAGTCAAGATTTTATAAAAATTTTAAAAGCTTGCAAATCGGCTAATTTTTGTTACCCATTTCAAGTTAAGATAACAACTGTTATGAATCAAGAAGAAGTGAAGAAATAACCAAGAATTATGAACCAAAGCTACACCCACAAAGTTTGTTAACAATTGTTAACGGAAAATGAAGCCTCCAAACGATAAATATCAAGTCCGGTTCTCAAAAATACAGGGCCGTTCACAATTAAATCTAATGTGGCAGTGTTTACTGAACATATGACTGTACTTTCAGGATAAGAAAAATTATCCATGAACTAACTGAAGAAAACACAGGGTTTTACAAAAATGTTACTGTTTTTTATAGTTTTTCAAAATGGCAATATTAAGTACATTTAAGCCTGCTAAAACTGAACGCAGTAACTCCCAAAGCTGATTATGCTACCCAAGGTAGCTGCTAACTAGATGACTTATGTGGCCAAAAATTATGGAATTCTGTGGCTTTATTAGAACACTACGGATTAAAATGTTAAAAATCCAAAGTTACACCCTTTACCGTGAAAATGACCATATACAAATAGAAGTAATACCAAAGTATACCGGCCGGTAAACAAATTCTTTATCATAAATTTTAGAAACGGTACACTTGACTTGTCTTTTTTAAAGTACGTGGGTTTCCGAAAACTGTCATGTGTATTTCAAAGCCAAGGTCACAAAAATGTCAGTGATAGTGACTTGCCAAATTCTATGGCTCACTCCACATTTTGCGCAATATTCATTTGAAAATCACTCTCATCTCTACTCTGTGATTGAGTATACTTTTTTTATAGATTTAAGGCCTAGATGCTATAGCTACAATGTAGAATGACGAGTTGTCATTTTAAATAATATTCTCTCAATTGTTTTGTTTAGACTATTTTTACTTGCGCCATTGTGGCACACTGTGACTGTTGGTGTACGGTACCGACAATACATGCAGAGTTAAAATAAATGAAATACAAATATTTGTACAATTAATTTGAAATAATAAATAATGTTAACAATAAAATTGAACAGAATTAGAAATGTGTACAAAATAGCCCAACCCCTGACTAGTCTACGCTTGGGCATTGCCCCACACCAGGTACAGGGGTTCTAAAATGGGCAGGTAAAATATAGGGGTTCTACTTTTTCCATCTTCGACCTGTGACGTAACATCCTCCTCTCAGGTCAACAAATTTTGCCGCTTTAACATCAGTTGGCCTGATGATGCATCCGAGAAGGACCGAGATAGGATGTGAAATATTGCCACTCATCAAAACGTAAGTCCAGTAGATCAGATTATAATAATTTCATAGTTATTTATACATGGATGAATGATAATCTTCATAATCGTATAGGGGTTCTAGTCTAAAATTGCGCTTGGCTAATTAGCCTGATCTGGTCAGGGATATGATACTGTTTTTCTGAAAATGACAACACGCACACAAGATTTAAGATCCCAGTACAATGGCAATGTATCCGACAAGTATGTGAATGTGATGTATAGCGTGATGTGAGATGAGCTGAGCGTCATGTCAAAATAACTATTGACTCAATTTATGTTCATAGCAAATTATTATTCCTGTTAGTGAGTAGTACTATTTTCAATCTACAATTTTGTATGCAATGCATACAAATACATGTATACTGACATTGATTGTCACTGCACTGTGACTGTGTAGCTAGTGAGTGTGTAAATGCACACAAAAGTCAGAACTGTTCATTTTTAAAAAGTGTTTTCTTCACGGAGATCGTGTATTTCAACCTCTCTAATTTCCCAAAACAATATAATACGACATTTAAAAGGCAAATAGCCAGTCTAAATCATGTACAATGTATGTGATATGAGCTAAACATCGGTAGTACACTACACACTGAATGAATGATTCACTATCTAGTATCTAGACTACTGATGATGTTGAAGATGATGGCGATGGCGGAGCACACAGAGATCGAGAAAAAAATAATTCGATCTGAAAATTTAATTTTTAAAAATACCTCTACATAAGCGGCGAAGGAGAAAGAACATACCGCTGCCAGTGATACCAGGGCTACATAAGCTCTCCTGGCCATGATGGAATCCGGCCAAATATAAGAAATTCCACACGTTTTCTTCTAGTATAAATCCAGAGAATCACATTGAGATGTATGGCGATATTCCGATCAACTCGGTTTCTCGTCTTTCTTGTTTATTATGAATTAGTATTGCCAGATTGTACGCTCGCTGATGCGCCGATTGCCCAACCCATCATGCGTGCGCTAAAATTAAATGCCATCAGCAATTCAATCAATAATTTCACCAAATTTAAAGCCCGGATTTAAAGCCCCGGGAAGAAAAGCAAAGAAATATCTTGATATAACTTTATATAAGAAGATAATGACTTTATAACAAGATAATGAAATGAAAAGTAAACATGGTAAAGAAAGGAAAGAAAAAAATGCAAAGCAAGGCAAAGCAAAGCTCAAATAAAAGAGAGCAAAGCACCAACAAAGCACTAAAAATAAAAAGCGAATACAGAAAATGAAATGGAAAGGAAAGTTCTTTTTTCCTCCTTCGTTATTTTTTATCACGATCATTCCTTTTTCTCCTTTATTTTATATAAGGCCGTATAAAATTAATGTTTTGGTTCTCGTCCAGAGGATTTTGATGAATTGATGAGGGAGGGAGGTGTTTTTTTTTGTTTTTGTTTTTTTTCCAATGTAAAATTAGCATTGTCATTAGTTTTCGGTCTTCTCCAACAGTGCTCGAGGAAACGATGAGGCCCTTTTTTTTTTTTCAAATGTGAGATTCTGAGGATAAACCCCTAGAGTACCACAAAAAGACTTGGAAGTGATGCTTGTTCTCTAATAAACTTATTTATATGTATGAAGATTTCATAAATCATTCCAAAGTCTAAAAAATTGAAAAATCTATAAAAAAAAAAAAAATCTGACAAATCCCAGAAATTGAGGAGGGAGGGACGAGAACCAAAATATTAATTTTACACGGCCTAACAAACATACTTCCGTTTTTCCTTCCTTCACCCGTATTGCTTCTTTCTTTCTTGAGTTTCTTTCTTTCTTTTTGAGTTCTTGAGTTCTCCTCAAGTTCATTAATTAGCTTTCTTTCTTTCTTTTTCTTTCTTTCTTTCTTTCTTTCTTTCTTTTCTTTCTTTCTTTCTTTCTTTCTTTCTTTCTTTCTTTCTTTTCTTTCTTTTTCTTTCTTTCTTTCTTTCTTTCTTTCTTTCTTTCTTTCTTTCTTTCTTTCTTTCTTTTCTTTCTTTCTTTCTTTTCTTTCTTTCTTTTCTTTCTTTCTTTAGTCTCCTTCCTTTCTATGTTCCAAAAGTTCTTTCCTCGTTTTCTCTTCTTTTGATTTTTTTTCCTGGTTTCTTCCCTTAGGCCTACACGGACCATGAAGCAAGAAAATGATGGAAGAAGGAAATATAAAAAGAGAAACACTTGCTTCCTTCCTTCCTTCCTTCATTCCTTCCTTCTTTCCTTCCTTCCTTCCTTTCCTTCCTTTCCTTCCTCTTAGTTGGTTTCTATGAAAATGATGGAAGAAGGAAATAGGCCTATAAAAAGAAACACCTGCTTCTTTCCTTCCTTCCTTCATTAATTCATTCCCGTCATTCCTTCCTGTTTATTTGGTTTCTAGAGAAACACCTACCGGTACTTCTTCTTCCTTCATTCAATTCCTTCTTTCCTTCCTCTTCCTTTGGTTTCTATACCTTATTCTATTCTTTCATTCTTTCTTTATGTCTTCTTTTCTTTTTTCCAACATTCTTTTCGTTTTTCTTTTTTTTTCCTTCTTTTTCACTTCCTTTCTTCTTTCCTTCATTCCTTCTTTCTATCCTTCTTTCTTTCTTTCTGTTTTTCTCTCCCACGTTCTTCCGTCTTTGCTTCATTCAATTTCCCCTTTCTTCCTGCATTCTTGAGTCTTTCTTTCTTTCTTTCTTTCTTTCTTTCTTTCTTTCTTTCTTTCTTTCTTTCTTTCTTTCTTTCTTTCTTTCTTTCTTTCTTTCTTTCTTTCTTTCTTTCTTTCTTTCTTTCTTTCTTTCTTTCTTTCTTTCTTTCTTTCTTTCTTTCTTTCTTTCTTTCTTTCTTTCTTTCTTTCTTTTTCTTTCTTTCTTTCTTTCTTTCTTTCTTTCTTTCCTTCCTTCCTCCTTTTCTAAATACCTTCTTTCCTCTTTTCCTTCAAGATCCGAGCCTTCAAGTTCCTTCCACATGTTCTTTCCAAGGTTTAGCCATATGAGCTGCCATGGCATATTAAAGTTTCACTCATTTTTTGGAGCTCATTAGGAAGAAACTCGGTCAGAAGAGGTCCGTGGAAGAGCTGGCATGTACCCTATTTCTTTCCGCCAAGGGTAGTGCGTCTATTCTCACTTATGTGAGCTTGCACTTTTAAGGAAGGAAGGAAGGAAGGCATAATTCCTTCCTTCTTTCTTCTTTCTTTGGTTCCTTCTTCATTCTTTACTTTTTAGTTCTGAAGTTCCATTCCTTCCTTTCTGTCTTCCTTCCTAATTACCTCTAATTCGATTTTTTAGACTCGGTGACTTTGTCCTGAAGTGATCTTGATTTGTCGATTAAATAATGTTAATGCCTAGCTCTCCCGCTAGCTCTCTAAAGAATCGCTGAACAAAGAAAAAAATAATAATAACATTAAAAAGATAAAATGATTGGGCATGTTTCGATATTGCAACCCATCCTATATAGGCCTACTCCCAACCACGCCAAAGTTTTTTTCAGGTGAACTTAGGGAGCGATCGTTATTTATGGCAGGGGGGGAATGGGTAAATTTAGGGGAACACAACATTTTTGTGGTCTTGAGGGGGAACCTGAAATTTTAGTTGAACCAGGAGGGGATTGTTAAATTTTAAATGGAGAAAATTGGGAAAACAAGGGGAACGCGAAAATTTTGAGCGGACGCGAGGGGAATGCGAAATTTTTGTCGATATTTTTGCCAAAACACCCATTCCCCCCCTGCCGTAAATAACGATCGGTCCCTTAAAGGAAGTGAATTTCGGGGGAGGGGCATGAAACAACCAAGTGAGTAAAATTGATGAAACTTGAGTGGATATTTTCATAATTTAGGGTTTTATGCGTGGTTTTATGGGGTATAGTTCTGGTATTTCTCCCCATTTAAGACCCCCCCCCCCTTCCCCCCTCCCGGCCCGATGAGCAAAACCTTCAGAGCTCCATTTTTTCCCGGCTCCAGCCTTATTTTTACATTTCGACCAGCTGAAGGCTTTTCATTTTGCACGATATTTGTATTGGGCGCAATCCTGTAGTTGGCAACTCTGACAGATAATTGATTGACAAGGCTACATGACATCACTTTCTTTCCTGAAACGGCAATGCCCATTCGCCAATGAAGCTCATATTCGTCATTGCTAACCAATCAAATCTGTTGTCACTTATCTGACAGGTTTCCAATAGTTTTGCGGTGCGCAAGTTCCCTATGTCTAAAAGCTTCTTATTAGTTCTCAATTCTCAAGCAACGGGTGATTAGGGAAACCAGCGTAATGTTAAATGGTTTCAGGACGCACACCACTATACATTCACACTTATGCGCCTATAATAATTATTTTGTGAATTGAAAGTGAAACAGTTGATTTTAATAATGAGGAGAATCAGCTCTACCTATTTTACGGAGAAATTGGTTTGTACAAATTGCCCTGTGAAAAACTTTGAAATAAAAGCTCTTATTTGAGTCTCAATAGTAGACTTGAAGTAACTTTCAATCATGAAGTCACTGTCAGTCAGTCATCATCATTATAAATACCTAAAGTGTCAACCCAAAATTTCTGCCTTCACCGCACACCGACACCGCCTGGCTAATAATTATTTGGTGCAGAAGGGACACTAAAATGAATACACGGGATCGATACACGTGAATTGCTATGCACGATTTTGATATCAGACGAAAATCTTCTGATACCGGGTTAGAAAATGATGAATAAGACTCGTCGTGATTTTTTTCTCAAGAAACCAGATTTGGTCTCATAAACTTGGAAATACGTGTTGAACAGATATGATAGTCGCTAGAATGCGCTTTGAAAATTGGCCGTGCGCTTTGAACTCAAAATTTGACCATTTTATATTGCGTTGGTCCTGTTATGGACTACAGCGTGCAGCGTGTAGTACAGCTGCACTCACTGTAGGCAGTATAAAGTCGATGACCATTGACCTCAATGGGGTATACAAGCTTAATCACGCACAACCAAGATCGATTACCCGGCTATTGTGAGTAGCCTTAGTTATGTCCCTCGACTAATTATTAGTTTAAAAGAGCTTTAAAGGTTTGAACCAAATGGCTAATCGTGGCTGTGGATTTAACCTACCATGGCGATTCCTGCCATGAAGATATAGGGTCGAAGACACTGTGCACCGGGTTCTCCTGAAATATTTAACAATGTTATAAGATAATCTAGTAAGTTTAACATTATCAAAAAGGCTTTCAACAATTTTGATATAAAATTGGATCGATTGAGCCCATATTTATTGCTCGAGCTATGAGTTTTAAAATATTGGACGAAACTCATAGCAAGATCAGTTATAAATATTGGGCGTAAAGCATACACTCTCAGAACATTGGATAAAAAATGAATGGGCAGAAAACAGTTGGTTAAAAACTGCCCAACAATGGTTAAGATTCTTGAAGTTGGGCAAAATACAGTTTAATACATGGTTGGTCAAACCTGTCAATATGGTATTTACACAATGTTGGTTAAAAGTTAACCAACCTTGGTAAAAACATCCTTTTCCCGCCAATAAAGTTGGGCAAAGTATGGTTTTGCCCAACCATGGTCACATGGTGTTCCTTTGCGAACTGTGATTGGTCATTGTGTTGGGCAAAAATGCATTTCAGAATTTAATCAGAAAACAAGATGGCCGATATGAGTGGCTTGCTGCAAAGCTGTGGATCGGGGTCTTCAAGATCTGTTGGAGACATTTGAAGGTAGGAAATTATATTATAAAGTATATCATTTCATCGGGTATAACACTTAGTTTAAGTGTGTGCGAGGCCGAGACTGTGAGCAAGACTTACGATGCTTTATCGACGACACTACCACAACCGGTAAGCTTGCTTGCTTACCGGTTGTGGTGGTAGCTGTCGTCGATAAAGCATCGTAAGTCTTGCTCACAGTCTGGCCTCGCACACACTTAAACTAAGTATAATACCCGATAAAATGTTTATAATATAATTTCCTACCTTCAAATGTCTCCAATTGGTTAAAATATGAACAATGAAATGAACTTCCCATTCATAGTGTTTAACCAACTATTGGTTATATTTTGCCCATTTTGCCCAACATGCTTTGCCCAACTGGTTGGTTACCGTAATGTTAACCAGTAGTTGGTCAATGTTTTTAACCAACCTGTGGTTATATTGTTAACCAACCCAGGTTGGTTAACAATATAACCAACTGTTGGGCTGTTCACCTGTAAATACATGGTTGGTTAAAATTTTAACCAAGTTGGTTAAAATTTTAACCAATGTTCTGAGAGTGTACAATTGTATCATTATTATGTGTTGGATCCAATATTTTCACACACTTGGATTCATCAAAACATAATAGGCCTAATATCAAAAATTGTATCCGGGACTTGCCTACCATTCATGAGGGAATTATATTTTCGCATATCCTTGATGGGAATATAGGGCCTATATATTCCAGCACAAGATCTTCAAAAGTTTAGTTTTTTCAAACTGCGCGAAGCGCCCCGAAATCTCAACTTTGATGACTAATTGTTCAAAAAATGGGGTCATTCAGAATCATTGGAAGTATATTGCGAAAAAATTGCAATTTCAATGCTAAAATGAACACAATTGAGGACACTTAATCGTGCCAAAGGAGTTAGTGCATAGGCCTCAACTTTTGGTTAATTTAGTCCCGGTATTTTATTTTGATCCAGCTCATGAGTTTTATGCTTATTTGGCCAGGCATTAGAGGAGTTTTAATAATTTACATAATAAAAAGGATGGAATTAGGCCAATAACTCTCATTTTTTAGATTCGTGATCATGTTGAAGTTTGAGATGAAGAAAAAGAGAAATTTCCAATGGGACGTCTCGCAGATCTACTCACGTCACAGAATTATTTCCCGAAATGCACACGCGTGGCAATTTGACATTTCAATGCGACAAGTTCCAAAATGGGCTTAATTTTGGGTCTAAAATAGAAAAAAATTAAGATACAAATCGTAAATTTTGTCACAACATTTCTGCCTATACTGAGCAGGCGAGGGGACTGACATGCCACCATGCCTAGTGGCGTATAGATTTCTTTTTAACATTGGGGATGGGGTTGGAAATATTTCTTGAAGTATAGTGAATCCGGCATCTTTTGGTGACAAAATCAGTCTACAAAAATTTACCATATTCAAAAAGTGTGGTACACAAGTTGAATAAATTCGCGCGAAGCGCGCAAAAATTGGCAATTTTTAGGTTTATATGGCCAAATATGAGGTTAATTTGGTTAGAAACCAACATACAGGTGACAACATGCAGGGTATGTATTGAAGGGATTTATCCCCCCCCCCAGGATCTACACCTATATGCCCATGGCTAATTATTGGCGCTGAAGGGCGGGATGCAGTTGTGATGCGCACATATTTTATAGATCTTGCAAAATCATTAGTTCTATATGTCCACATCACCTCAACGCGCCTGAAGTTGGCAACATCATTGTAGGCCCCATATACCGGCCCAATATAGGACCTATATTACAAACTGAATGTAGTTTTATCATGGAGGTAGGCCCCCTATATAAATAAATTTATTTATATAGGCCTACCTCCATGGTTTTATCCCCTCCCTCCCTCAGGCTCCCCCCCCCCTCTCTCTCTCTTTCTCTCTTTCCCATTCTCTCTCCCTTTCTTTCTTCCTTTCTCTTTTTTTTCGGGATCGCAAGGGGATCCCACACCACCCCCATGGCGACGGCCCTGGGAGCCCCCCCCCCCCGGGGTTGCCGGGTTGCCGGGTTGGAGCAGACCGGGTCGCGGGGTAGTTGGTTGAAGTACTTTAGGAAAATATAGTGGTGAGCGCCCTGAAAAAGTTCAGAGGTTAACTTTCTAAATTCGTGATAGCTGATAGTTTTTGCTCGCTGTTTTGTCTGTATTCGTGTACTGTAGAATGATGTTTGTTTGTACATTTTGGTAAGTTTTCGGGATGTTTCAATCATTGATAATATTATAAAAGGTAATGGTGAAATGGTCGAGGTATAGAGTCGTCTGTCTGTCTGCGTCACATCATCATCAAAGTGAGACCAATTGCGAGCAACAGGGGCAAGTCATGAAAAGTGGTACTTTTTAAGCTTACCGTCATGACCGTTCTGTAGTACAAGGAACTTACAATGACTTATAGTTATACGGTGTCCTCATTCACAAACTGATACTATCTGCTAAGTGTTTTATTATGAGACTCACACACAAAAGATCTGTGTTCCATTTTGATTACACCCTGGGAAATTCCATCTTGCAAGCAGCAAACAGTCACCCATACCTTGGCGTTACGATCACTGACAAGCTCACCTGGAACAAACATATTGATAATATAACGGCATCTGCTAACCGCACCTTAGGATTCATCCGCAGAAATTTATATTCTTGCCCTCAACATGTTAAAGAGTCGGCCTACAAGACACTGGTTCGACCTTTGGTTGAATACTCATCTCCCACATGGGATCCATATACACAAGTGTTAAATAATAAGATAGAAATGGTACAAAGGAGAGCGGCCCGCTTTGTAAGCGGAGATTACAAGTCCAAATCACAAGGTTGTATGACAGAGTTGCTCCAGAAGCTGGATTGGGAGTCACTTCAGATTAGAAGGAAGTGTAAGCGACTGACCACATTGCAGAAAGCCATCACCGTCACCTATCCCTACCTGTCGGAAACCTCCTTCAGCCCGCCCCACGTCGTCACGGCATACCAATACTCAAGCATTTGCAACAATAACGGCTACAAAAGACTGTTATAAGAACTCATATTTTCCGAGAACAATTCGAGATTGGAACTCGATACCAGAAAGCATAGCCATCATTAAAGAACCTCAAGCATTTAAAACAGCAATTACAAGCCACCTATATAAGAAGCAAGACTAAGTAACCAACAACAGGCGCACACTATTCCTGGCCGCTTGATTCCCGCAGGGAACGTTGGACAGTATTACGTCAAAGCAAAGCTCAAAGCTGTCCATCGTATAAGACTGTAACCGCACGGCAGCTGGTTGAAGGAATATTACACAGTCAAGAATAGGCTCCATCATTTTTTTGTTCTGATCCCTCCCAGGGCCCAGTCTCCCAAAACATCAAAACATCAAAAGCGTTGCACATTCATGACATTTACTCCTTACTTAAGCTGAATTTATACTCGATCGCTTTTGCAGAAAAGCGATTTTCACGCATGCTCAATGTTTACTTACATTTCCAGAGCGTCAAGCCGATCAATCGATTCAAATCGCGGAGGCAAAAACGACGCCGCTTTTGCAAGTTGAAGAAATCTCAACTTCCCAGCGATATCGCTTGACACATGAATGGTTCAACCAATCATATACAACCAACTGGATCTATTATTTTGCTAATTAATTTACCTTTCTCGATTTTTAACTTTTGGTGATAAATTAATTCAAAGCAATAATTATTGACAGCAACTCATGTTTTAAAAATGTATTTTGTGGCATTTAGAATATTTTAATTGTCGTATGCAATCGCTATCGCTGTGATAAGTATAAATGCAAAAGCGACGGGCAATGCATCGCAAAATTGGCGATTGCAAATCGCTTTTTTCAAAAGCGATTAATCGCATCGTCGCGATCGAGTATAAATTCAGCTTAAAGACTGTCCTTTTTCATATACGCAGACAAAATAGGGCCAAGCTACCTAGAAATGGTCAAATTTTGGCAAGAAATATCTCTGTGTAATCCTATGTAAGTCCCATATCACATCGTTATCGGCGATCAGGATTTTTTTTCTGAAGTTTGGCTGGTACCAGTTCCAATAATTGAAACTCACGGCTCCGACCGGGAGTTCCAACAGGTGCTGTGTATGTGTTTGTATGTGTTTAATGTGCATTCACATACACACTTAGCCGTCGGTTCAAAGAAATTGTTGCTCCAAAAATGATTGCAAATTACACATTTGTAATCATTTTTCACCACAAAATATGATATGAAAACACGTACAGGTGAGCAATGTATAAATATATGGAGAGGTGAAACAGGTTATTAATTATTGTCAATATTAATATTTTGTGACATTTATAATGAAAATAATTAACACTCATTAACACTGCCATCCTATGGCACCTTCTACAACTTGAGAACAAGTCCTCAAACGTTCGAAATTTGTAGTTACTACAACTGGGCTGGTACCTACTAGCGTCATGCACGTGATGTGACACCAGTGTCCGTTTTAAGGAAAAAAATCTGGTCATCCGCCGGATGACCATGCCATGAAATCTGGTCATCCGCAAAATTGTTTGGTCATCCGTATATTATCCCCCAAAGTCGGGATTTCTCAAAATTTTAAGTATCATGGGCGGCCTTCCTTCCACGAAGGTTTAAATGTTCTCATCCGTTTATTTTGATCATAATCTCTATCCAGATCCCTCTTCTTAGATTTAGAAGTAGAAGCATTAGTTTCTTCGCCACGGGTCCCGCCTACGAAGAAATTCAATTGAAACTTGCTTCGCCATTTTTTTCAACGCACGCGCGAGGCGACGTTGAAACAACGCTTTTGCTGTCAAACTGTCACGACCTCAAAGGCACAGTTCCAAACAAGCATAATTGCGTGGAAGCGATGTTCAGTGTAGTGTATCATTTACAGATTCCTTCTAACAGGCCAAAGGTCAACGAAATAATAACACAATCACAAAGACACAGTACGATTACGGAGTAAAAGAAATCTGCACAGTGCACACTAATTATAATCGAGCCCAAACTAGGTATGTGGGGATGCGGCGGTGTGAAAGCGAAATACGAAGACTTCCGGGATGGATGTTATCATGTTCCATACACGACCGTCGCGTAAGCTTAATGATTTTAAATTGACTTTATCGAACAATTACTATTTCAATTAGTTGGCGATTTTAGCTTTAAAATCATGGAAAACTGATTGGGAAAAACTGAGATATAATTACGCTTTAAATTGATTTTGATGAGGAATCGAGGACATCGCTTTCAGACACTGTAATGGTGAAAAATATGTGGACGTCCGCCGGATAACCGGCAGTGAATTTCTGGTAATCCGACGGCAATTTTGGCCGTCAGGACGCCCGGATTACCACTTAAAACGAACACTGTGTGACACAGCTAAAATAATCGATCGGGGATCATTAAAACGTCAACAAATTTCAAAACACAGAAAGCAGTAAACTTAAATGGCGAGCGGTCCGAATTTTGAGCCATACAAGTTTACGTGGTGAACTAACCGTTCTGGTTCTGGTTCTGGTTGGTTACTGCCTAACGCCCCTGAAAGGGGTCAAAAAAGCAGTTGGTGCTAGGGACTGCTGTTCTTAGTTGTTGGTTGCTTTTCTTGTGTAATGTTGTAGTACTTCTTCTTTAAACCGTATACCAATCTACATGATCTACAAAAGGTACAAGAGTAACAAGACAATACAAGCATGCAGGCTTGGTCATATGTTGGTAAAGGGGGAGGTGGTCATTGAGAGTGCTAGCCCAGTACGACAGCAACTTAGCTCACTTCCAGTAATTTTTACCGGCGTGACCTCTGCTGTTACGTTTAATGTTGAAAATCAGGTGCAGGTGGCAAGTACGGTTTTTCAGAAAACATCAAAAAAATGGAATACACGAGTCATTTCTCCCTTCATTTCCATATTGAGCCCATAGATAAGATATGAAACATGAGTATAAGGCAAACAGTAACGTGTTAAAGTCTAATTATTGTGGAGAAAAGGAATGTTTATTGTGCGCGAAGTAGTCTAAAAAATGAGAAAAAATGCATGTCACGATCACCAAAATGGTTATATCTGCAACGCAACGCCGGTCGTATGCTTTTCTGTAAGTGTAGGCCTAATGATACATATTAACTAACTTGAGCTTGTATTAAATTTTCAGCGAAAATGATTGGTGGAATTATCTAGTCGTAGTTTGGAAAGTTGCTTTCAAAACGGCTTCGCCTCGCAATCGTGCGTGACCATTAGTGACCAGTATCAGCAGGAAAAATAACAGCCGGCCATGTCCATATCGATTAATAATGGTCAGGATCGTCCAGTTGACTACAGTGATATTTATTTATTCATATAAAATATACTGCCCTGTCTTATAAAATATCGAAGTCAATATAAAACAAAATTTCAAGCCATTTGACTGAACTTCCAAACAGTTTATAAAAGATTATTGTTGAACGAGACACTGTTCAATTAGAAATAACATTGCAAAAGGTGCGAGAATAGGTTACCAGGTTGTGATGGTCTAGTGGCTAAGCCCGTGCCTGTAGTGCGGGAGGTTGGAAGTTCGAACCCTACCATAGCGTTTTTTGTTTTTTGAAAATTATGAAAATATTTATGATATTAGTAAACAACTTTCAGGAAGGGTTTCTGATCATTTGAAGCAGAAATAATGAGGTAAAATGAAAGAAAGCATTTTCTTTTATCTTGACCGCTTAAGGGGGGTCGATCTTTTGTGCGTAATTATAGAGGGCCAGGGGATTCACTCTATCATTAAAAAAATTATTTGAAGAAGTCAAAGAGCCCTAGGTAGTGTAATTCACGCCAGATACAATTTCTTTATACGACAAAAATTAATTTTTGTAATCGATCAAAAACAAACGCTTTATATCAATTTTAAATTTAGCCTGAATCAGTAATATGGTACCTCTCGCCTTTTTTAGGTCAAGGCTATTTTTACCATTATGTAGACTATGCCATAGTCGAATTTTATTAACAATATGTTATTATTAGTCATGATGAACCCATTTCGTTGAACTCAAAATTATACTGATGTTTATTAAAATTAAAGTATTCAATAGTAAAATGGTCATAAAGAGTTAAAAATATCAGACGATTAGTGACAATAAAAGTAATTGAATGCAACATTATCTTGCATAATTATAACGGCTCAGTTTAATACTGAACAATTCTGATTTTGGAATCTACCAGTTTATTGATAGCGAACCCCGAAATTTCGACTATGAACTTTGAATTGTAAGCAGAACTTTACCCCCTGGACTTTGCTCTCTAAAAACACACTGTCAAGCATACTTGTTTATCAGTCCATTAACCTCAAGTACGCTAGATGTTTGATGAGAGATTAACTTTCGTCAACACAAAAAGCGCCGCAAATACCACAGACAGTTGTTTACGGTGTAGTTAATGGTAATGGCGCGGGGCCGCGGGCCCAGACGATTTAAACCATAGCGAGGTATGGGCGACCAATCACAAGGCAGATCCATTTAAAGATGCATTACATCATGTCCAATTTTAGTTAGGCCAGAAATTGGCCTAACTCTCCATAGAGTCCCGTGTTAAAAATCTTAACCGCAAGGCAATGTCAGTAGTCCACTTGGGAAGCTAACAAACAGAGGGAGTAGGGTGACTGATCAGATGTGAAAATCTATCAATTGTGCACACATTAATTAAATCAGAGTTTTAAGCTTAAATACAATATCCAGAGTATGCACAATGGGCAAGTGGACTACGGGGTAGTCTAACCATTATGCAGCGAACCATTGTTGAAGCTATTTCACATACATGTACAGAACATTCTGGAGAAAGAATGAGGACATATAGTGTTGAAATATCTTTTGTTGATATTGAATGATAATGTCATGAAGTCGTAAATTTTAAGGTCAAATTCCTAAAACCAAAACAAAACATTGCGACGCAGATAATTCCCGACTTACGCAATTTCATCATCACATCAGTGTCTTTCCCAAACGTTTGTGCTATTTTTGCATAAAAACGGCTAATCTATCTTTACAAAATGCGTCTTTTTTAGTAAACAAAAGGCTAAAGATGGCATTATGAGATTTATCTTTTATCATTACACTTCTCCGCTCAACTGCCACGGTGGCCGAGTGGTAAAGCGCTAGACGCGTAATCGAAGGAAGTTGAGAATCGCTGTTTCGAGTCCCAACGAAGCCTGTGGAAACTTTTTTTTCTTCAAAATTCATGATCGCATTCCGAAATGAGTCACTTGTCGGTAAATCATGTATCGTATCCTTAATGGTGTTCTAATGAAGATAATTAAAGTTGCTCTAGACAAAGAAACGCTGATTCCAATTAGGTGTATGTCTGGGTAGGGTGTAAGGACGGTGTAAAAATTACAAATAATATTATGCCAAAATATCAGGTTTGAAATTCGTAAATTATGGCTGACGCTATCTCATGTACGCATTTAAATAAAAACATTGCAAACATGTTGCATAGAAATATTTTCAAATGATACTGACAGGCCTACACACATACACCACAGGCCTAACAGAACAAGAGAAAAAAAAATCAAAATGCTGTAGGATTCGAACCTTCAACCTATCGCACATCAAACCATGGTGTTTTAACCACTAGACCATCAGAACCTGCTGTACCATACTCGTATCTTTTGCATTTCGATCAACAATAATATTTTTAAAAGTGCTTTTAAGTTCAGTCAAATGAGGTGATATTACTTTATATTGACTTCAATATTTTGTAAGTCAATGCAGTATTTTGCTTGAATAAATAAATATCACTGGAGTCAACTGGACGATTCTGACGATTATTATTCGATATAATGGACAAGGCCGGCTGCTATTTTGCTAGTGACACTTGTCACTAACGGGACACGCACAATTGCGATACGGGCCGTTTTGAGAGTAACTTTCCAAATTCCAACCTACGACTCGATTATTCCACCAATCATTTTCGCTGAAAATCCATCATTACAGAAAAGCATACGACCGGCGTTTACTCACTGTTGTAGATATAACCATTTTGGTGATCGTGACATGCAATTTTTCTCATTTTACCGGCTACTTTGGACATGTTCAAGCTTCTTTATTTTCAATATAATTCAACTTTTACTCGTTTTTCGTTCTTTGCACAAATGTTTGGTATCTTATCCCTGATCATGGTATGTAACATAAAAGCAAAAAACGACCTGTGTCTCCCATTTCTGGAGCTATTTCACTAAAACATGTTTGCCGGCCAAATTTTCAACATTTAGTTACGTAACCTGTGTTCACCAACCCGTAAAAAATTTCTATCGAACAAAAGAGGTCACAAAGTTGCCGTCGTACTGGCCATCGGGGTCCTGTAAAAGCTTTGAGCACCCTCATCCAAACAGAGTATGGTACGCATTGATTTATGCAAATATGTATGCAAATTGTATAAAATTTGTGCTTTTTGCTTTTTGGGCCAGCAAATTGTGCTTCCCACAAAAAAATTCTTGCGCCCAACCCAGGGGGTTCACTCACATACTAAAGTAGTACCTAGGGTTGTTGATTTTGTTGATCATGGGAAAAAACTGTTGAATTCTGCACCTTGAAGATGAATTTTTAGCAATAGATAAAGTGTATCCAAAAGCTGTAGAAGCATTATAAGAATGAAGTAAATAGTCAATTTAACCAAGAAATTAACTTACATTTATGTAAGTTAATTTCTTGGTTAATTTATAAATTATCAAAATTGGTAAAAAATTAAAAAAGTTCATTTAAATCAGTGATTTAAAATTTTTTTAAATCAAGTGATTTTAAAATCAATGATTTAAATCAGCGTGATTTAAATCAAATCAGCGTGATTTAAATCAAACAGCCCTGGACTGGTACTCATGCTTGTCACGGACACAGCATCTCAAAATTTGACCCTACATGTATCTATGCACATTCACGGGTACTCACCCCTTTATTATTGGCGTAAGACATTAAATTTTTTACCCCCTAAAATAAAAAATGGCGTTAGACACTAAAACGGATCCCTAAATGTTGTAATGTTTAATGACAATTTTCTCACTAAAAATAAGGTGAATACACTGGAACTACATCAATTCATTTTCTTTATTTTGGTATATTAGTGTGTACACCTGAGTACCATCTCCAGTCCAAGTCCAAATAAGTAACCCTTAATGTCAAAGACTAGTTGAAATTATAACCCTAAACGTCAAAGATTGCCCTTAAAAAGTACCCCTTTTCCTAAAGATGTTGTCGACGCCAGCAAGTCAAAATTTGACCCCAACTCCAAGATGAGACGGAAATTTGCCGTTTGAGCAACTTTCCATGGCTGTAGTCTATACAGAATTATTCTAGGAATATGGTCATAATGTAGTCCTGCCAGCAAGACTTCAGTCTTTATCATAAACATAATGACATCTACGGACCCAAAAGATGAGATCAATGTAGATCAATTACCTCAACTTTGTGAGTATAGACTAGTACAGTGGGATTAAAATCATCCACACACGCCCAAACCCTGGTACAAAGGAATTAAAATCATCAGTGCATGCCCAAACTGTCCTTGAGAGAGTTCCTCAGCTACATCCTTAGAGCCCAAAATGAGCCCACATATTGTGATGTTTCTTATTTGTGGAATAGATATCAATAGAGTGCACTGTAACTCTAGGTATGACGAGTTACAGTTACTGGAACTAGGTCCTAATGGTGCCCCTGGACTCCTTTGCCTTAGGGTAAATTTCATGTACAAATATAGAGCTCCCTCCTCTAAAAATCCCAACAAGAATAAAGGGTACGTGCCCTTATTTGCTGATGGGATTATTATGAGAGGGCATTTTTAGTTTGTGTCTAACATTCCAGTTATGTCAAGAGAGCCCATAGCGCCATTAGGCGAACGTTTACGGTGTGTGCATATCACACCAACTGAAATGACCTGGTGACTTGCATGAAGATTTAGTGATTTGAGAAATGCTTTGTTGTGTTGTCTTTGAAGGCTTTCACTGTCTTAGAGTTAATCACATAAGCTGGCATTTTGTTCCATTCAGCTAATATTGTTTTGGGGAAGAAGGAAATCTTGTACATTTTGTTGGCCTGGTATTCAACAAATTTCTGTTGATGGCCCCTGGTATTTCTAGTATTCAACTTGAGATGAGGTGTTGGAGAGATGGCCACAAGGTTGTTGTGTATCTTGTAGAGCATGGTCAATCTCTTGTTAATTTTTCTCTGTACCAGTACTCTTACATGTAGAATTGTAGATCGCCCCATTGAAGATCTTCTAGAAGTCTTGTGACTGTTCATGTTCCATGGTACCCACGCACAGTCGCACACACTGGTATACACCAGGCACAAAAAGAAACTTGTCAGTTATATTTATCCTTGCTGTTCAATAACTTGATAATTTTAGATTATTCTGAAATATACATTTTGTTAATTGGACTTTGCTTTCTCATTTGACACCCTGTTCGTGAAAAACGAACAAGAACTGACCAAGATATGCGCCTCCAAAGCCTCAAACCCCAAAATCAAAAGTTGCATTTTCAACGATTTTCAATGGGAACGCATCGTTGTATTGCACACAAGCACCACGGGCCAATCAATAAAGCACACAGTGTAACAGGCACAATTGAATCGTTAAAATTGCAACTTTTCATTTTGGGGTTTGAGAGTTTGGAGGTGCATATCTTGGTAAATTCTTGCTCAATGTTCACGAACAGGCTGTCAAATGAGAAAGAAAAGTCCAATTAACAAAATGTATATTTCAGAATAATCCAAAATTATCAAGTTATTGAACAGCAAGGATGAATATAACTGACGAGTTTCTTTTTGTGCCTGGTGTACATCACGCAGTGAACACCAAAATCTAAGTTTGAGTTATAAATAGGCCTTTAAAGATGACATTCCCATAAAAAAAAATTGGAATTCTTAATTTCATGGTATTTGAGTGTGGGACTAAGTGGACTTTCAAGTCCTTGAAAGTATGTTTCTGGTCCTGTTTTCCTAAGCAATTTTAGCTCGTTTGCATCACATTTCAAAAGTTTATGTTTTATTTCACATCATGTTTTTTTTTCCAGAGCCGGATGCATAGAGGAGATAAAATCCATCAAAAAAGTAATAGATCTGACAATTTGACAACATGACTGATCAGCGAAGATGGGATCATCAATATGCTGATGTCGTTATAGTGCAGCAAAGCACCACCATGAACATGTAAGTTGTATATATTTGAAGAGCTTGTTTCCAAACCATGTTAAATCCACATCCACATGTCATTTACTTGTGTGATACAATTACAATTACTTTGACAAGTTTGACATTAGCAACAATGAGTTGTACCATCAACAAGCCATTATTTACCACAATAATACTGCTTAACAATATGCAGACTATTGTTCTCATTTGGCTTAACAATATGCAGACTATTGTTCTCAGTTGGGAACCAAAGCCTCACACAGTATTGTTACTGTGCATACATCCGCAGTTTGCTTTGTAATGGTGCATCCAACTGAAATCATAATACCTATAGCATCACAACCCATTGCAATATCACACAGGTAAATCAGACACATGTGTTGTAAACAAGCTTTTTATTTGGAAACAAGCTCTTCATTTATACAAAGAGTCAATTTAGAAGTGGCTGTGCAATAATTATCCACTCCCCCCTGCACATCCCAAATTGTTGAGACTTGAGAACCTAATTAGCAAACTTAAAATTTAAATGGTCTTGATAACAAGCCACTGGAAACCTCTGGCTACATAATGTTTATGTACAAAAATTTCTTGCAGATTAATTTGTTTACCAAAAATATAGTCAAATTTGTATTACAACACAGTGGCTTATGGAGCAGTGAAATAAACATGCATAACTCGCAAACACAAAATCGAACTGAAACTTGAAATTTCATAAACAGCTGATGCAAGGATCAAGAAATACTCCTTTAACAAGCAGGAACATGCACTGTTTCTCGTACTGCTCTGTGTGCCAAAAATCTCTTGCCCCCTCCTCTCCTTTTGACATTGTTTCCGCTAATGTAGTAAGACAAAATGCTAATTCAAATATCACAACACAGCACCATACCATATTCTTTGGCCCATCTAACTCACCAAAGTCTGGTCCCAAGTCCAGAGATTTCAGAGCCAGCGTTCGAATTAAGAAATTTTTGAAGATAAATGAAGATTAACCCACCAAAGTCAGGTCTCAAGTCCAGAGATCTCAGAGCCCACTAATCTATAGATGCTGTACAAAGTGTACATTTATAAGATGAATTTTTCGAAAGTATTGTAGTCTATTAAGTCACCTTTGCAGAATGGTGAACAACAGGTAATTCTTGGTCAAGCTTGAACGCTCGGAACGCTAGTGGCTCCGCGATAAACATAGCTCCGTACAGAAGAAAGCATGCACGTGCCTTACATTGCGTACACGCTTAGAACGCTACATGGATGCAACAGTTACGTTTCAGCTTGACCAAGAATTACTTAATTCACCTGTAGGAGAGCTTATCTTAAAATGGATAAGAATAAGCTTCTAAGGTGACAGCAGGGTCAGAATTTCGCGAGAATCCGAGAACCGTTTCTCCCAAAGATTTGCGAAAACAGATTTGCGTGAATCCTACAATGTAGTTGATTCTTACAAACTTTTGTAGTTTACACAGAAGTTGATTTGCAAGAATCAAATGATTCCCGCAAATTTTTTCTGCAAGAATCAACTTGATTCTGGCACTGCAAAACAAAATTCTGACCCTGTGACACCGCTGGTGTTACCTTGTTGAAACTTCCTCCTAAGTACATCCACACGGGAGTATCACTGAAGGTTGACTTGAGTGCTGGCTGTCTAGTCAAAAATTAAGTTAGGGCTTATGGCTGGTCAAACTTTTACTGTCGTTGTCGTCGGGCACAGGCACCACAGGGAACCTGTTCCAAATTTCAATTGCCTCCGCAAAAAAGGACTGCTTCATGATGTCAGTGTAAGGAGTCTCATGTAAAACAAGCTGGTTTTCATGCCCCCTTCTGCTCCTGCTTGGTTTTAGCTTGAAGTATTTTGACCCATCTATAGCTAATCGGTTCATGATGATCTTCTGAAGGGTTCTTGTTCTGGTCTTGATTCTTCCCTCTTCAATTGTTTCCCAACCAATGAACACTATCCCTCCTTCCAGATATGATCTGCAACAAGTGTTGCAGGTGTGGAGGAAGTGATCTAATCTAATGCGCTATTCCGGTTGAAATACATACATGTACACCCCGTATACAAGACATGGCCTTAATCTTCCACACAGGGGGTGTGAATTTCAAATGGGATTACCTAAATGGGTGACTCCACTTGAAATCTACACTCCCTGTGTGGGAGATTAAGGTTGTATCTTCCATAGGGGGTGTACATGTATGGATTTTAAATGAAATAGCCAAATTTGATGTGATGTCACAAATATAAAAAGCAACACTTTGAAGCCTTAAAAGTACTTACCATATTTCCTTGAATAGTCCCCCCCCCCCTCAAATAAATGCCCCCACCACTTTTTTTCAACCAAGATGTTTCAAAAATGCTGATATTTCCATACTACCTTGTGTAGTAAGCTTACCAAGTTGCTCATCACATGGTCGATAATAGCAGCAATAATTGCCGAAAATCTGCATCGGAAACCCGGAAGTGAACCAAAAGTCAGTGTTTCTAGTTCATAGTTCGTCATTTTAGCGTGACTTTTAAACTTACATGTACCTAGTAATTTTAACGGGAATTGTCGTGCTAAAAATGACCTCTAATAAACGCCCCACATTTGGAAAATGCAACGCCCCCGGGGGCATTTATTCAAGGAAATACGGTAATAAATTGTGGTAAATTTTATAATAGGAAATCAAAATTTTCTTTGTTACAGACAACAAGAGCTACCCGAAGATCACAACAAAGCGTTAGCTGTTTTATGTCGAGTGTGTGCTAGGCGATGCGTGAAACATGGGAAGAAGATCAATCCGCGTCCTGCGTACAGACACGCCAGCCACTTATTAAGCATTTTCAAGATTGACGTAGCTAAAGACAAAACCAGTATACACCCACAGAATCTGTGTCTCTCCTGCCTCTCTGCCAAGCAAAACGCTAGACCTAGAACAGAATGGACACCGCATGGGGATGGAACGGAGTGCACGGCGTGTCAGATTTATTTAAGTAGTCTCAAAGGCGGCAGACGATTGAAACCTGCTAATATCGCATTGAAACATAGGAGGGAAAGAGAAAAGGCAGGATACGGAGATGATACGGAAGGACCGGAAGCGAAACGAAGAAAAGAAGCACTGATGAAAGAGGTAATGTTTATAAGAGAGCCAATACTGCGAGAAGCAAAGCTCCAAAAAGAAGCTGAAGCAGTTGAAGCAAAGCGTAGGAAAGAAGCCGAACTAGTGGAAGCAAAGCGCAGGAAAGAAGCCGAACTAGTAGAAGCAAACTGCAGGAATGAAGTTGAAATAGTCGCAGTGAAGCTCAGGAAAGAAGATGAAGGGAAAAGAAGCCAGCAACATGATGCATCACAACATGTTTCAGAACAACTGGAAGCAAAACGTCAAAGAGAACGCCAACTAGCTATTAAAGCAAAAGAACTTCGTCGAAAAGATGTTCGGCCAACGATCTTACGACCAAAAAAAAGTCAAAAAGAACGGGAACTTGAGGAAGCCAAGCGTAAAGAGATGAAGGTAGCCGAAGAAAAACGTAGACGTGAATTAGAGCTGGCAGAAGCGAAACGGAGAGAAGAATCAGAGGCTGCGCGTAGAAGAGAATTGGAAACGGCAGAAGAAAAACGTAAAGAACAGAAGCTGGCCGAAGCTAAACGTAGACAAGCGATATTAGAGAAGGCTCAAGTTAAACGTCTGGAAAGGCAAGTGGTAGAAGCGAAACGGAGGAAGGATAAAGAAATGGCTGATGTTGAATGGCACAAGAAAGTATTTAGACTGATGGAAGAGAAGTATAGGAAGGATTTGATGATGAAGGAGGAGAAGCATAGTAAAGAGCTTGAAATCCTTAGATTGAAACATACCAAAGAATTAGCAGAGGCAGAAGCAAAACGGAACGAAATGAAGGAGGAGTATGAAAAACAACTGCAGAGCTTGGACCTCGCTTGCGGCACACTGCAGAGGGCGCTTGATTCGGGCGTTGAGCCGACCAAAGATATGGGGAAGCTGGCGACCACCCTTATCAAGGATATGCTGGAGAAATCGGGTGATAAAATTGAGCTGGCTACAGGTGGACCGGTGAGTACTTTGTGAAGATTTTGGCAAAAGCCGATAAATGCCATTTTTGAACTTTTTGTAACATTGTGATGCCCTGTTTTAAAAATTCCAAAGTAAATTTGTGAAACTATGATGAAGAGTAGTATATATTTTCTTACTATTTCTTTTATATTTGACCAGTGCGAATATATCTCAAATTGAGAAAAATGGATCCACTTTTGCTTACTCTTAAGGGATCTGGAATGAGCTGCGTTTGACAGTATTTTTTGTGGGACATGAGAGCACATCAGACATATCGAATTGTATTCTGAATACGAAGAATGTATTTCTGATATCAAATAATTTTCATTTTTTGAAATTCACGATATAAATACAAATTTTATGACAAATTATTAAAATTATATATTTTTCACATTTTTGATATCACAGTCCTCGAAGTAAATTCTATCTAATGTCATATTCTTAAAGTGTATGTAGCTGGGAGGAAAAGCTGACGATCAATTGAAAATTTGACCTTTCATATTGAAGATATGGATTTTTCCCAAAAGACCAAATTTTTTTTGGTTTTTGGGAAAAAATCCATATTTTCAATAATGAAAGGTCAAAATTTTCAATTGATCGTTGGCTCTTCATCCCACCTACATACACTTTAAGTATAAACCATCTAGTCCAGTCAATCTAAACAAATTAGTGGTGTCACCCACCCATCACTAATTGCAACAGAATTTGTTTCACTTTTATACATTTTGGAGATGTCCCCTGAACATCATACCAAAAATATACTAAAATATACTTGGTGGAAAGGTGGTTTTTGGTGGGAAAAGGTCATACAGGGGTAAAATTTCAAAATTGCTTTAATCTTTTTAAAAACTATACCAAAGCATTCCCCTAGTCTTAAGGATTCAGAAAAAGTATAGTTTGTCATATCTGTGATTTACCATTCTTAAGTTATAAGCAAAAAGGTCAAAGGTCAAATTTTTGGCTCCACGTGGGTCAAGTTCAAAAAAATGCTCTGATCTCTTTGAAAATGGTCTCAATATGTTCGTCCTTTAATAAAAACACTTCAAAATAAGAATAGTTTGCCATATCTTGGATGTTTCGTTACCTAGGTAGCAGGGTAAAAGAGGTCAATGACCATTGAACTCTATTGACCCCTGCCTAGTTTTCGATGTTATGCATCCGTAACCACCCGGGTATAAGCCCACCTTCGGCTATAAGCCCACCCCCTATTTTTCAAAACATTCTGGGAACAAGGGTGCACTCAGGTATAAGCTCAGTACTAAATTTTGGCCAAGTTCTTAAGTCAAATCAATGCTTTGCTCTCATATTTAAGAACAAATATAAAAAAATATTTGATAATTAACATTCCACACTTATAATTTTAAGAAATTGACATAGATGATAGCAATTACTGGTACATTGGGCATATACAAATGGGAGATGATTGTTCTTATTTTTAAATTCAAGCACTAGCCCTTCCTCGGTTATAAGCCCACCCCCATTTTTGAAGTGAAATCTGCCATCTAAGGGGGTGGGCTTATACCCGAGTGGTTACGGTAATTAACCAACCTAAACAGTGCAAATATTCTTTAAATGAATTATGTTTGCAAGCCGAACAATTTGAGACCATTTTGGTTAAAATCAGACAATTTTAGTTTTTGACCTCTGTTGAACCCAACATTTGACCTTTGACCTTTTTGCTTATAACTCAAGAACCGTACATCACAGATATGGCAAACTATATTTTTTCTGAATCCTTATGACTAGAGGAATAATTTGGTATAGTTTTTAAAATGATTGGAGCGATTTTGAAATTTGACCCCTGTATGACCTTTTCCCGCCAAAAGCTACCTTTTCACCAAGTATATTTTAGTATACTTTTTGTATGCTGTTCAGGGGACATCTCTGACATTCATAGGAGTGAAAAAAATTCTGTTGCAATTAGTGGTGAGTCAAAACCTACTTTGACTGGACTAATCAGATTTATAAAGTTTACTTCGAGTACTGTTAAATATCAAAAATATCAATTTTTAATGATTTGCCATAAAATGTGTATTAATTACATTGCGAATTTCAAAAAATCAAAATTATTTGATATCAGAAGGACATTCTTCGTATTCAGAATGCAATTCGATATGTCTGATGAGCGCTAATGTCCCACAATAAATGCTGTCCAAACATTCATACCCCACCCCTTAATAGATTTAAAATTTTAATGAATGGTGCCATTCATATCCTATAGTAAATTCAATGCATATTGAACTTCTCCATTCACTAACATTTTAAGGGGGTACTACACCCCTGTGGTAAATTTGTGATATTTTTTGTATTTTTCTCAAAAACTAACAACACACTGGTAACAAAAGTTATGTATATTGTTGGGGCAAGGAATCCAATTAATAATAATATACTGAAATTTCAGTGACTCAAGACAAGCGGTTCAGTATAGGCCTATATGATAGGAAATGAGGTACATCCTAGCGGTACCTCATTTCTTATCATAAATAACGAACCGCTTGTCTTGGGTCACTGAAATTCCAGTGTAGTAATTGGATTCCTTGCCCTATATATATACATAACTTTTGTTACCAGTGTGTTATTAGTTTTGAGAAAAGTGCAAAAATAGTCACAAATTTATCGAAGGGTGTAGTACCCCCTCTATTATAATAAAAGGACAGTCCGGTGAAAATATGGTATGCACTTTTCAAATTCTGTGTACACTTTTCTTAAATAATTTCAAATTATTTTATACAATGTAAGGGTCCAGCATTTGTTATCAACCAGCATTTTGGAACACCAAAAGTTTTTTAACCCAGATAATGTTGGGTTTTTTTTTTTCTTATTCTTTTTTTTTATATACATTTATAGGGTTAAAACCGATCTAATTGTGGGTGGTCCATTGAAATGGATAGACAAATAACCGTTAATATTTTAACCACATGAGAACTACCTGCCTATTGGTCAAAAAGAAGTTTTCATTATCAATTGGACGAATCAGCAGCATTATTAGAATAATTTCACCACACAAAAAAATTGGGATGAATTATTTGCAAAGCTCCATTCTGATTGGTGATTAAAATAAAGATATCAAGTAATTGACCAATCAGAGGCAATGTTAGATCAGCAGGTAGTGCTCAGGGGGTTAAGTTACACCCTTAATGAGACCTTGTGTACCATTTTCATGTGTATTGATATTTTGCCCTCAATTGCAGAAATTTGTCTTGAAGAAGACGCGTGTACCAAGAGTGCCCAGTAACCTAGCTTCCGAGAGAACAGTCAGAAGCCGGAACCATCTCGTCCTCCAAGACTTATGCCAGTTAAGCAGCCCAGATGGAAAAGATACCCAAGCGGTGATCCACCAGCTGAAATCCCTATTGCAAGGCAGATCAACCACAGAGATACAGAAATATAGCAAGGAACAGCTTCAAGAACTGTTTTATACAAACAGTTCATATGCGCAGTATGTGACAGAAGAAGTAGTAAAGAAACCCCGGAAGAAGAGGAAAGATGACGCAGGGCAATCATGCAGTGAGACTCCCACCTCGGTCTCAGCACCAGTAATCACTGTAGAAGTTAATCAGGTTCCAAATTCCACAACCGTAACACATACTTCAGTGAAGAAGCCCCGGCGTGTGAAGAGGAAATCTGACGCAGAGCAATCATGCAGTGAGACTCCCACCTCGGTCTCAGCACCAGTAATCACTGTAGAAGTTAATCAGGTTCCAAATTCCACAACCGTAACACATACTTCAGTAGTACCTACAGTCACAGTGCACACATCCACCGCCAAACAAGTTCATGTGCAAAGTTCCACACCTGCACCTACTACATCCATGCCAACAGACACTTCGCAGGCAACCAGTTGCGTACAAGCCCAGCAGACTCTTACCCACACCAACACCCGCACGTACACAGTGAATTACCCTTTCCCTCATTGCAACATCCACCCGCCGACGTCAAAATCTATCGCGGAGCAGTGCCACCCCATACGTACATAGTGACCCCAGAGAAAACATACCTTCTACAGAATGGCGATGGCGCTGATAATAATGCTCGTACGTCGTCACCAGTACCGGCTCCATACGAGGACCTGGTTATTGACTCTAACGGCGATATATTTACGCACCTGGACACAACCACGGACAAGTTGCACATGATTCGCACAGTTGTAACCCGCGCACCTGGGATGAATTCGGATAGTCACGCACCGTCTGTACCCACATCTGATGTAACACCTACACACACCGACGCAGCTTTGCCCGTTCAAGTCATCCGTAACCATGTGGATGCAACCGTAGCCATGCCATTCCCAATCCGATTAGCGACACACTCTCAAACATCCGCATCGCTACCAGGCCTAAGAAACAAGGCTACACATCCACACAATGATATTTCCACACCAGGTCAAACTCCAGACCCAGATGATTCACCCACAAACATGCCATACCAAACCCACACACCCACCCCAACATACCCTCATACTCCCACAACCACACCATTCCACATACCCAATTCAACACAACCATGTAATGACACAACCACACCAGCTCAAACCACAGACCTGGATGATGCACCCACAGCCATGTCATACCCAACCCACACACCCACCCCAACACACTCCCATACTCACACCCCCACCCCCACACCAATCAGCACACCCAATTCAACACCACACCCAGTTGATACACCCTCAACTGTGCCCAACCCAATAATCTACACAGAGGTTACAACAGATTCACACATCCAACACACTGACACTGATGATGCTGCAGCATTCATACCTCCACAAATTACCAGTCAAACTGAAGTACAGGATGACAATCTTAACTGCTATGAAACACTGGAATAAAGGATATTGCTCAGTGTGCTGTCTAAACAGGGTATGGTCCATTTGGCATTCTCAAGGCAGTAGTGTCTGTGTGTGATACACGCGAAATCAAAGGTGATGTGTCTGTATTGCACAATGTGGTGTGAAGTGACTGTACCCCACAGATGCGCCACCTTTGATCGTGCATGTATTACACACAGACGCTGTCTCAAGGAATCCAAATGGACTGTTATAGACAGGAGAGCTGGTCTTTACCCCTTTGGCGCCATTTCAGCACCAAATAAGGTGGGAACTTTTTCTACTCCTGGGGAATATTTCACTAACATTTACGATGGCTTCACAAGTCTCAAAAACTTACGACACATCGTAAAATCGATTTCACTAAAATGATTTAGTAAAAGGGTATTCATAACTTGCAAATGGTTACTTGAGTTACCAGTACTTAAGGTTAAGTGTAGTGAAATACACCCTTTGGGGAGTAAGCGGACTTCCTGCAATAGCCACAGTGATTGCAAGGGATAACAACAGCACTTCATGTTTGAGATGCTAAGGCCAAAAAAAAAAAATTGTTTGTTTGTCCATAAAGGCTTATGAAATAGTTGGGTCGGTAGGTCGGATTTTTTTTTTTTTTTTTTTTTTTACAGATATTGCACTTGAAACTGACAACTGACAAGACAAGTCCAAACACACAGCACTTCACTGGTTTAACTCTTGAGATGGTTCTGCTGATAGGCCTGGCATTTTCGGTAATTTTGTACCCGGGTACCAGGCGATTTTTCGGGCGGTAACCGGGTACCAAAATTGGAAAAAAAAAAAAAAAAAAGTTTTTTTTATTTTTGTGTAGTGTCCCTGGACCTAGACCTAAACGCTAGGATCAATGGTTGAAAAAAAAAAAAAAAAAAAAAAAAAAAGAAAAAAAAATTCAAGATGTTTTGTATTTTTAATATGAAAATTGATACTTTGTATTCATGTCATACTCTATTAATGATTTCAAAATGCATTCAAATTCAATGCATTTTGAAATCATTAATAGACTATGACTTAATTTTTTAATTTTTTTTTTTAGGTCAACCATGAATGATCCTAGCATTTAGGTCTAGGTCCAGGGACACTACAAAACCGAAAAAATAAATTTTTTTTTTTTTTTTTTTTTTTGAAAAATTCCAAAAAAAAAAAATTCCAAAAAAAAAAAAACGGTCGGGACCAGGGTACACGGTCGGTCGGACGTGGACAAACAAACAATTTTTTTTTTGGGCCTAATTAATGTATCTACCTATCTTGCATCTATCACAGGGACATGGACTGTGGGGTTGGGGGCTCTTGACTTTGGAAGTAACAGGGATGTGCGGACATCAATTCGAAACTAGGGGTCTTTCGGTGAGAGACTTGACATCATTTGTTTGTTGAGAAAACACCCAGAAAAGGGGGTCTTTCCATGAGACTGGGGATCAATTTTACCCAAAAAGGGGATATTTCTGTGAGACTGGGTAAATATTTACCCTAAATTGGGTTCATTCTGTGAGATAGGGAAAAATTTACCAAAAAAGGGCAAGCTTTTTCCGTGAGCCAAAATAATACAAAACAGTCATCAAAATTTGAAGAAAAGTAATGAAATTTGTTGCCTTTTACAATGTGTTCAAATGAAAGGGGGTCTTATGGTGACAGAAATTGAGTTTACAAAAAGGGGTCATTTGGTGTGAGGGAGTTGACAAAAATGTAGTCGCACATCCCTGTCACCCATTTTAGTGACCCATACCCCCTCTGACCATGGATGACTCGGTGGCAGGAAGATGTATCTCTATTTACTACAATCTTGGTGGAAAAGGTTGCCACACCAAAGCATTAATTGGCCAACATCCATCCCCGCCCCCCTATTGCAATGTTGATTTGGACAAAATCGTCATCATGTCTACATTTCAGTCTCCCAACATTGAAAGATGGGGGGTGGGGAAGGGAAGGGTCTAAATTGAGTGTGCATGCATTTGTGCAACTATTATACAAAGATAATGCAGTACTGTGACATATTTAGCTCTGGCGATTGCTTTATTTTAACACCAGCACGTGCTGGTGTGGCAACAAATTTCCGCCAATTACTAGGTATTTTTAAAAGGTAGCCAAAAAGTAGAAAAAATCACTATTGCTTGGCAAAAATGTCAAAAACTTCTTTCTTCAACGTCTTCCATTTCAGTATAGGTACATTTGGATATTGCCACTGTTTATATATTTGTGTCTAGAATTAAATCAAGGGTTATATATCGTCACTGGGCGGGAAAAACCTTGTATGTACTTTGTGCCCTTGAACATGGATGAAGCAACCATTCTATATAAAGTCTACACCTACAAGGCTTTATCCATTTTCAAGGGCCAAAAGTAAATATGAGGTGTTTCTTGCATGTACTTTTGGCCCTTGAACATGGATGAAGCAAACTTTTCAATATAAAGTCTACACCTATAAGGCTTTATCCATGATCAAGGGCCAAAAGTACATGAGATTTTCCCCGCCCAGTGACGATAATATTCCTGGCTGTTCTGGAAAAATATATTCACCCTTGGGTTGGAAGTACAGCCAACAATGTGTTTTCTTCTCTTTTATAGATGAGTTGACTTCTGACGTCAATGCCTGGCAGTATGCGCACGCATCATCATAATTTCCATTGTTTTTTTGCCAGGCAGTATGCGCGCGCATCATATTTTGTTCAGGGCTCGTGTTTTTAAAACTCCCGCCACATCACAATAAAACTATTGAACAGTGTAGTGGTTGATGGGGTTCACTCAAGCATAAAGATATACCTGTCCCTTGCCTTTGTTGATAAACATTGAGGTCAACTCATCTATAGTTTCAACACATACTGACCTTTCGTTGTAAGTTTAAACTCTTAAATGAACCAAGAGAGAGAAAAGACAAGAGTTTCTTTGGGCTTTAGCTGCTGAACCTGCTGTGTGTATGATTACTTGTGATATTTTTCTGGTAGAACATGTAAATTGCAAAAATAAATCCACAGTCAATATTTTTAGCATTATTTTCAAAAATATTGTTCGAAAAAAGGAAACTTTTGCACTGCTCCTTTTTTTTATGTGGCCACACATTCATTTTATATTTGAAATATTTTTTACTAGAAACAGAAAAAAATTCTAAATTTGAAAATGTGGTTCCAATTTTTTTTAACAATTTAAAGAAAAAGAGCTTTGCACAAACTACTTTTTCACCGACCTTTCAATTCATTTACAAAAAAATAATAGCGGAATAAAATTAACTAGAAGCTTTTTTGTTGTGACTGATATAAACCCTTTTATGACTTTTTATTGAATACTTTACTTGTGAAGATAAACATCTATAATTTTAAATGTATTTTGTGTTACTGCTCATCACTACATGTGTTTTTTTAAAGCATTTCTTGTGTTACTCCAGTTTGACCAGGGTTCAGTGAGTGCACTGTATTGATCAGTATTGATAATTGAGTAATATCATTGATTGAAAAGTTTTTGGGTATTCAATTTTTTTTATTGGTCTTTTCACAACTTTTCAAGAGCTATTTACACCTGGGTTATGAGTGAAATGAATTGATTGATATTCAGTGTGAGAATAGTCAGTTCAAAGCACTCATTAATGTGAGCTGGGTTTTCATGACGTTTGTAGAGTGGTGATGCTAGCACAGCAGTAATTCACTGTATCCTTCACTTCATCTTCGGATACATGGTAGACAAGACAAATGTGCCAATCAATTGGGTGAAGAAACTTCATTCTTCTTTCTTCATTCCAATATAGAATACAGTTTGCAACTAACTAAAAACTTGAATCAACAATTGTGTTCCAGGTTAGATGAACTAGAAGCGAACTAAGCGTGATAGTGGAAGGTGCTGCTTAAAGATATTCAAGACCTACAGAGGAATCAACTTGAATCAACAAGTGTGTTCCAGGCAGGTTAGATGAACTGGAAGTGAACTAGGCGTGATAGTGGAAGGTGCTGCTTAAAGATATTCAAGACCTACAGAGGGATCTATGAGAACATTTGTCTGAACGGACTTGTGATACGTGAGCAACATTGCTTCTTTTACACTTTGTAAAAAAAGTTAGCTTGCACAAAATTGAATACAGTCACGAATCTTGATTAAACGAACAAAGACGATAGTTTCCGAACACAGCTTAAAATGGCCAAGGCTTTAGCACCCAGATTTGCTTCGTACACACGAATGACGGAGAGCATACAGGTAAAGGATCGAGTCCTATTTGGTGATAAGATGGATGTGAAGTTATATAAAGCGGGTAAGGACCCAGTTAAAAGCCAAGGCGGAACCATTAGTTTCATGCTGCGATCCTACACCAATGCCCGTCCAGGAATCTTCCATCATGGAACGGTTCAATTTAAGAAAGGCCAGTGGTTTCACTTGATTCACCATGAGGAAGTAGACGGAGAAGCCGTGGGGAAATTTCTCTGCAGCGTTTCTGGGCATGAAAACTGGAAACTGGAGAACGTGTGGAATCGTTATGACTGGTGTCATTATCGCAATTGGGGATCTGTAGATGTTGACGATAAAGATGCTGACGAAGAAGATAGCGAAGAAGAAAACAGCGACAAAGAAAACGAAGACTACCAAGCTGAGTTTCAGCGCCGCAGCATGATGCATCTGGTAGCAGTGGATCAAACGGATGACGGCAAGTTCAAAGAGATTGGACGAATAACAATGGATGCCAAGTGCATTGAAGCCGACTGGCACTATGGAGCACGCCTGGTCGACCCCGCTACCCAGCAAGCATATGCCTACATATTTGGTGATGCGCTAGTTAATGATGAACTAGGCGATGATTATTACAAATTGCCGAAAACTGACTTTAATGTGCCATTAGTGGATTTCGTTGTGGCAAAGTAGGGGCACATATGCCCCTGTACCCATTGCGGATAAAGGGACATTCCTTTCAAATGTAAAAAGGAGCTCATGTATATTTTTTTGTTTTTCTCTTGTTTTTTGTTAAGCGTGAAAAAGTAACATTAAAAAGCACCTTTTTGTCACCCACAATATGATGGGCTTATGTTATGCTGCAAATGGTGGTTTGGATGTCTGTCCATCCGATTCAGTGGTTCGTTCGTTGGGCAAAATCATTAATCCACTGTGTAGCTTCAGCGATATAGCCCAACTGATTAACTTCAAATTTGGTATGGTGATAGGATATGGTGGCCTCATGTGCTGTGTAGTTTTATGTTATTTACATATTGTTTGTATTACAAAGATTTGTTGTGGGGCCACCTTGATTATGAACCATGTAATTCTAGTAAGTTGTATTTATTTATTTTTGTAATGTTGAAAACATATTTTTCAGATGTGGAAAAAGAATTCCAGAAAATTCTGTTGCTAGTAAAAAATTATATTAAAAAAATGTTTTTTTGACAAAATGACAAGAAGTAACATAAAAGAGGAGCTTGTGTGTCAAGCAAGAAAGAAGAGATGAAAAAGTGACATAAAAAAAGCTTGTTAAAAGCTCTTTTCGGTCAATATTTTTTTGAATAAATGCTGAAAATATTCCATGGCAGGGATGCAACGCCAGAATAAGTAATTTACATGTACTCCAGTGCATACCTTTATATTAGTGTATGTAAGATGCGTGAGAAAATTCACGCATATCGCAAGCACAATGGCTCGGCAGCACAAAGACGTATCTCCATTAGCTGTGTGTAGTATTTCCCTGATATGATATAGCCATGTGATGCGCATGAATTCTCTCATATCCAGTGCATGCTTACAGGTTTAAGTCTATGGGAGTATATATGTACAATACATGAGATAATTCGAGCATATCGCAAGTACAACAGCTTAGCAGCACAAAGGCGTATCTCCATAAGCTATGTGTATGATTGTGGAAATAGTATATCCATAGTATGATGGCCATGTGATGTGCATGAATTCTCTCATACCAGGTGTGCTTACAGGTTTAAGTCTATAGAGTATTATGTACAATGCATGAGAAAAAAATTCAAAAGTACAATGGCTCAGCAGCACAAAGATGTATGAGTATAATCATACCCAGAGTATATGTATGATGTATATGTATGATGGATGCATCATGATGAAATTCAAGCATATCATAAGCAAAATGGCTCAGCAGCACAGCCACAAAGACATATCTCCATTCGCTGTGTGTATGATTGCCTGTGATATGCATAAGTTCACTCATACCCAGAGTTTTAAGAGTGTATGTATGATGCATCATGAGAAAATTCAAACATATCATAAAGCAAAATGGCTCAGCAGCACAAAGATGTATCTCCATTAGCTTTGTGTATGACTGCCTGTGATGTGCATGAATTCTCTCATGCCCAGTGCGTGCCTACTATAATTCTATCTGGTATATTTACGATGCATGAGAACATTCAAGCAAAAAAGCACAATGGCTCAGGAGCACAAAGACCTATCTCCATAACTGTGTGCATGATTACCTGTGATATGAGTTCTCTCTTGCCCATATCATAAGCACAATGGCTGAGGAACACAAAGGCCTATCTCCATTAGTTGTGTGTATTATCCTGTGGTATGTACACTCATGCCCAGTGCAACACTACAGGTGTAAGTCATGTAAGATGCGTGAGAAAATTCAAGCATATCACAAGCACAATGGCTCAGCAGCACAAAGACGTATCTCCATTAACTGATGTTGCTGTGTATCATACCTGTGATATGCATAAATTCTCTCATGCCCAGTGTATGCCTACAGGTATAAGTCTAGACTGTATGTACAATGTGTGAGAAAATTCAAGCATGTCACAAGCACATTGGCTCAGCAGCACAAAGACGTATCTCCATTAGCTGTGTGTATGATAAGTTCTCTCATGCCCAGTTCATGCCTGTATAACTTATAAGATGCATGAGAAAAGCATATCAGCAGCACAAAGACAACTCCATAGATGTGTGTATGATTGCCTTTGATGTATGAGTTCACTCATGCCCAGTGTGTGCCTACAGGTATAAGTCAATAGAGTATATGTGACATGATCAAGGGGAATGAGTCACTTGTCGCCTCTGGTCGAAAATGAGTTTTAAATATGTTTCTAAATAGGACATTTAGAGCTTTCAGAAACTGAAAACCCCTTGTTGATATGACTTTTCTTCGCGAGGTTACGTCAATTTATCAATCGCTGAAAACAATATAAAACAAAAGAATTTTGACATCTTCTTTGCCAATATCTCAAAATCAATATTAACGACATCCGACTCATTTCCCTTGATCGTGTCACATATATTTATGATGCTTGAGAAAATTCAAGCATAGTGGCTTAGGAGCGCAAAGACAAAATCTCCATTAGTTCATTCATAAGTATGAGGTATTATGCACAGTACATGTATGCATACATTCTATACAGGTATGTACTGCATGAGTGAACTTGGGTAGTCATACATATAGCAGCTATGGAGATGCGGCTTTCTGCCGCTGAGCCATCAACATGTACTAAAACTTTTGTACATCTAGCGCACATATTTTATATGATTGCTGGACCATTCTTTAGGTTGTTTCGAATGTTACTAAACTAACATTGAACCCTCAAATGGCCGCTAATGCAGGGCTCAAATTTCAAAATTTGGCGAATATGGATAAATACCATCTAATTGTATTTCTCTCATTTATAATTAGGATTCAGAAAGGTATAATTTGATGTACAGTTTTTGACTTTTGACATGTTTAAGGGCTGAAAGTCTCTACTAAGGTTAATTTTGCCAATTTTACAAGGGGCCAGTACTGGTATATAAACAGGGCTTTAATCAGTGACAGATATGTTGTAACAACAGGGTTATTTGGCGACATTAAAAGCTGGGATTTATTGTAGTAGGTTATGTCAAGCCCACACCACCTCTGATCATTTATGAATTGTATGTATTTCATATTTAATGTTCGTACAAGGGGTCCCTAACCAGTGGTTCACAATTCCAAATGTGTTTGTCAGGTCAAAATGTGGGTCGCAAGACTACAGAAGAAAAAGGTGAAACATGTGAGCAGTGTTGAGATTAGGTCGCAAGTGACCTGATTTTCATGAAATGGACTATTCTACATGTTTAATTTAGCAAAAAGTTATAATTAATGAAGGCTTATTCGAATTCAATGAATGATGATACAAGTCAGCATTGAAATTATGTTGAATTATATTTCGATTATGACTGTACTGTACCTGTGTACACTTGTGATACAAATTAAGTTGATTATGATTTTAGTGAAAACATTTGCCCAATGTAAGGGGTATAATTCAATGTTGAAATCAATTGAAACTTTTTCATCAATATTTTTCGAACAATGCCTTACAAAAAGATTGCAGGAATTGCAAAATGCCCCTTTCACAAGAAATTAAGTAAATGGTATTGTCACAATGATTCAAATGGAACAACCAAAAATATCTTTTTCCAGTGGAATATTGTTAGCATTATTTTCAAAATATTGTTCTGAAAAAAAAAGGACTTTTGCACAAACTCCTTTCTTATGTGACCACACATTCATTTTATATTTGAAATATTTTTACTAACAACAGAATTTTTTTCAACAATTTAAAAAAGGAGCTTTGCACTTAAGCTAGGTTTTAAAATCCTTTTCATCACCTTTTTCATATACAAAAAAAATAAATAAATAAAGAGAGCAGAATGAAATTAACTAGGAGCTTTTCATTATGACTAATATAAACCTCTTTATGACATTTTTGAACACTCAGTGAGTTCAACAGAATGTGTTGGCACATGAGAATTGTAGCTAGGCCTGTAGTTTATTTGGTGCTATTATTTTAAAATGTATTTTGTGTTACTGCTCATCAGAGTCACTACATATGTCTTTTTAAAAGCATTTCTTATGGTACTCCAGTTTGCCCAGGGTTCAGTGATTACATAAATACTATTGATTGTTTTGGGTATTCAATGATTGGGTCTTTTCACAACTTTTCAAGAGCTCTGTACACCAGGGTTATTTGTGAGTGAAATGAATTGATTGATATTCAGTGTTATAATACATTTAGTAAATTCAAAGCGTGTTTTATATTTGTGCACTCATTAATGTGAGTTTGGTTTTGATGAGGTTTGGAGAGTGGTGATGCTAGTACAGCAGTAATTCCTCCATCCTTTGCTTCATCTTGGGGTACAAGATAGACAACACGAATGTGCCAACTACTGATTGTGTGAAGAATCTTCATTCCAATACAGGATACAGTTTGCAACTAACTGAAAATTTGAAGGGATACAACAATTGTGTTCCAAGTTGGATGAACTATAAGTGACATAGACGTGATAGTGGAAAGTGCTGCATTAAGATATTCAAGATCACACAGGAATTTACAAGAACAACTGTCGCAGTGGACCAGTAGCAAATACGTTGAGCAACATTGTCTATTTTATACTTTGTTAAAAAAGGAGTTTGCGTAAAAATTGAATACAGTCACAAATCGTAATCAAAAACCATAAACGATAGTTTCTGAACATAGTTTGAAATGGCCAAGGCTTTAGCACCCAGATTTGCTTCGTACACACAAACAAATGAGAGCATACACATAAAAGATCTAGTCCTATTTGGTGACATGATGGATGTGAAGTTACAGAAAGCGGGTAAGGACCCAGTTAAAAGCCAAGGCGGAACCATTAATTACACACTGCAATCCAGCACCCATGCCCGGCCAGGAGTCTTCCATCATGGAACAGTTCAATTGAAGAAAGGTTCTTGGTTTCACTTGATTCACCATGAGGAAGTTGATGGAGAAGCTGTGGGAAAATTTCTATGTAGCGTTTCTGGGCATAGCTGCCATAAAATAGACAATGTGTGGAGTCGTTACGATTGGTGCCATTATCGCAACTGGGGATCCGAAGAAAACGATGGCGACTATGAAGATGACAAAGACGAAGAAGATGAGGATGAAGAAGATGAAGACTTCCAGCTCCGCAGCATGATGTATCTCGTTGCAGTGGATCGAATGGATGACGGCAAGTACACAGAGATCGGACGAATAACCATGAATTCCGAGTGCATTAGAGGTAATTGGCACTATGGGGCACGCCTCGTCGACCCCAGTACCCGGAAGGCATATGCCTACATATTTGGTGATGCACTAGTTAATGGTGAACTAGGCGACTATTATTTCAAATTGCCAGAAAGTGACTTTAATGTGCCATTATTGGATTTTGCACTGGGAAACATGCCCCGTAGCCCTAGCAGATAAAGGGTGTCCCTTTCAAATTGAAAAAGGAGCTAAAATTTGTTTTTCGTGTTTTTTGACAAAATTTCTAGTTGATTTTATTCCACTCTCTGTTTGTTAAGCATGAAAGAGGTGATGAAAAAGGAGCTCTTGGTATAGTGATAGGATATGATGGCCTCATGTGCTGTATTATAGTTTTGTGTCATGTTATTTGCATATTATTTACAAACATTTGTTGTTGGCCCACCGTATTATGAACTACGTAATTCTAGTTTTATTTATTTATTTTTTCAGATTTAAAAAAAAAAATTCCAGAAAATTCTGTTGCTAGTAAAAAAAAAAAGAAAGAAAAAAGAATGTTTCTTGACAAAATTTCTTGTTCATTTTATTCTGCTCTTTTTGTCAAGCGTGAAAGAGGCGATAAAACGTAACATAAGAGGATGTGAAAAAGGGGGAAAAAATCCAAATTGTTAAACGCTCTCTTTTTTTGATCCGGTTAATATTTTTGAAAATAATGCAAAAAATATTCCATGGCAGGGAGAAAGGTCAGAATAAGCAATTTACATGTACTCCAATACATGCCTGTATAATAGTGTATGTAAGATGTGTTAGAAAATTTGAGCTAATTGCAAGCACAATGGCTCAGCAGCACAAAGACATATCTGCCTTAGCTGTGTGTATGACCTAGTCCGACGAGTAGGACCTTTTATTTCTAAGTTACCAGAGTGTACCAGACTATACACATTTCACACTATGATCACTATCTCACATGGCGCAAGAAAGATTTAATCGCGAAAGTCCAGTGACCGCGCCCGGAGGAGCAATTAGTGGACTTTTGTGGTTAATCTTTCTTGAGCGATCAGAGTTAGAGTATAGTTGGTAAACTAAGAAAAAAACAGGTCCTACTCGTCGGACTAGTATGACCATGGAAATAGTATTGCCAAGATATGATATAGCCATGTGATGTGCATGAATTTTCTCTTGCCCAGTGCACATGTATGTACAATGCTTGAGAAAAAATGGCTCAGCAGCACAAAGACCTATCTCCATTAGCTATGTGTATGATAGCCTGTGATATGTACAAGTTCACCCCTGCCACATTGCCCAGTGCGTGCCTGTGTAGGTAGGGGTGTACATGTTTGTGCGATGCTTGAGAAAATCAAGCATATCTTGAGAAAATCAAACATATCACAAGCACAATGACTTGGCAGCACAAAGACATATCTCCATTAGCTCTGTGTATGATTGCCTGCAATTTACATGAATTCACTCTTGCCTAATGCATGCCTTAAGTCTATAGAGTGTCTGTATGATGCATGAGAAAATTCAAGCATATCACCGACAATGGCTTGGCAGCACAAAGATGTATCTCCATTTAGCTGAGTGTGTGATTGCCTGTGATATACATGATTTCACTCATGCCCAGTGCAAGTGATGTATAAGAAAATTCAAACATCACAAAAACAATGGCTCAGCAGCTGTGTGTATGATAGCCTGTGATATGTAGGAGTTCACTCATGCCCACAGTGCCCAGTGCGTGCCTGTGTGAGAGTGTATACACATACAGTGTATTAGATAATTCCAGCATATCACAAGCACAATGGCTCAGCAGCACAAAGACGTATCTCCATTAACTGTGTGTATGATAGCCTGTGATATGTACGAGTTCTCTCATGCCCAGTACGTGCCTACAGGTATAAGTCGATAGAGTATATATTTATCATGCTTGAGAAAATTCAAGCATATCACAAGCACAATGGCTCAGCAGCACAAAGACGTATCTCCATTAGCTGTGTGTATGATTGCCTGTGATATGAATGAGTGCACTCATGCCCAGAGTGTGTTTAAAAGCCTATTATGATGCATGAGAAAATTCAAGCATATCATAAGCAAAATGGTCAGCAGCACAAAGACCTATCTCCTATAGCTGTGTGTATGATTGCCTGTGTTGACTCATGCCCAGTGCAAGCCTGTTTTAGAGTGTATGTACGATTCATGAGAAAATTCGAGCATATCACAAGCACAATGGCTCGGTAGCACAAAGACCTATCTCCATTAGCTGTGTCAATGATTGCCTGTGATATGTATGAATTCTATCATGCCCAATGCGTGCCTAAAGGTATAAGTCAGTAGAGTATATATATATTCAGGATGTTTGAGAAAATTCAAGCATATCAGAAGCACAATAGCTTGGTAGCACAAAGACCTATCTCCATTAGCTGTGTCAATGATTGCCTGTGATATGTATGAATTCTATCATGCCCAATGCGTGCCTAAAGGTATAAGTCAGTAGAGTATATATATATTCAGGATGTTTGAGAAAATTCAAGCATATCAGAAGCACAATAGCTCGGTAGCACAAAGACCTATCTCCATTAGCTGTGTCAATGATTGCCTGTGATATGTATGAATTCTATCATGCCCAATGCGTGCCTAAAGGTATAAGTCAGTAGAGTATATATATATTCAGGATGTTTGAGAAAATTCAAGCATATCAGAAGCACAATAGCTTGGTAGCACAAAGACCTATCTCCATTAGCTGTGTCAATGATTGCCTGTGATATGTATGAATTCTATCATGCCCAATGCGTGCCTAAAGGTATAAGTCAGTAGAGTATATATATATTCAGGATGTTTGAGAAAATTCAAGCATATCAGAAGCACAATAGCTTGGTAGCACAAAGACATATCTCCATTAGCTGTGTGTATGATTGCCTGTGATATGTACGAGTTCGCTCATGCCCAATGCGTGCCTACAGGTATAAGTCAGTAGAGTATATATATATTCAAGATGTTTGAGAAAATTCAAGCATATCAGAAGCACAATAGCTCGGTAGCACAAAGACATATCTCCATTAGCTGTGTTAATGATTGCCTGTGATATGTATGAATTCTATCATGCCCAATGCGTGCCTACAGGTATAAGTCAGTAGAGTATTATATATTCAGGATGTTTGAGAAAATTCAAGCATATCAGAAGCACAATAGCTCGGTAGCACAAAGACCTATCTCCATTAGCTGTGTCAATGATTGCCTGTGATATGTATGAATTCTATCATGCCCAATGCGTGCCTACAGGTATAAGTCAGTAGAGTATATATATATTCAGGATGTTTGAGAAAATTCAAGCATATCAGAAGCACAATAGCTCGGTAGCACAAAGACCTATCTCCATTAGCTGTGTCAATGATTGCCTGTGATATGTACGAGTTCGCTCATGCCCAATGCATGCCTACGTGTATAAGTCAGTAGAGTATATATATATATTCAGAATGTTTGAGAAAATTCAAGCATATCAGAAGCACAATAGCTTGGTAGCACAAAGACCTATCTCCATTAGCTGTGTCAATGATTGCCTGTGATATGTATGAATTCTATCATGCCCAATGCGTGCCTACAGGTATAAGTCAGTAGAGTATTATATATTCAGGATGTTTGAGAAAATTCAAGCATATCAGAAGCACAATAGCTCGGTAGCACAAAGACCTATCTCCATTAGCTGTGTCAATGATTGCCTGTGATATGTATGAATTCTATCATGCCCAATGCGTGCCTACAGGTATAAGTCAGTAGAGTATATATATATTCAGGATGTTTGAGAAAATTCAAGCATATCAGAAGCACAATAGCTCGGTAGCACAAAGACCTATCTCCATTAGCTGTGTCAATGATTGCCTGTGATATGTACGAGTTCGCTCATGCCCAATGCATGCCTACGTGTATAAGTCAGTAGAGTATATATATATATTCAGGATGTTTGAGAAAATTCAAGCATATCAGAAGCACAATAGCTCGGTAGCACAAAGACCTATCTCCATTAGCTGTGTCAATGATTGCCTGTGATATGTATGAATTCTATCATGCCCAATGCGTTCCTACAGGTATAAGTCAGTAGAGTATATGTTTATGGGTTATTTCAGTTTAAATCCATACACTAGGGTAGCGCTAGGTTGCTTTTTGGGGTCCCTGACCCACCAAAATAGAGTTCGGACCTCCTGTATTTAAATTTACTGCAAGTTCAGGGGTCCCTGCAGACCCCCAGTTTTTCAACCTAGCGCTATTGCAGACATACTATTTATGCTGCATTTGTGCAACTCGGACTCATCAAACTCTCCTCCGGACCCCCTACTTTTTAATTTTCTACAAGTTCGGGGGTCCCTACGGACACCAGAGTTTATAGTTCTTGCCCATGTCCATACACCCCCTATTGAGGATATACCTGACATAAGGAGTGTGTATTTCAAATGGGGTTACCTATGGGTGACTCCATTTAAAATCTACACCACCATTTGTATTAAGGTCATGTCTCTCGAAAAGGGGGGTGTTTGGATTTCAACAGGAATAGTCCTTTGTGCAAGCAGTTTTTCATTCTCTCTAATATGTCATTGTTTCTTTTGAACCAGTGGTTCACAAGCTCAAATGGTCAAAATGTGGGTCGCAAAAACGACAAAAGAAAATGATGGAATATGTGTCACAATTGTTATTGTTCCAAAAAAGTTTGGAACTCTTAAGGGCTGGGGTATGAGCGTTTGGACAGTATTTATTGTGGGACATTAGAGCACATCAGACATATCAATTGCATTCTGAATACTGAAGAATGTCATTCTGATATCAAATAATTTTGATTTTTTGAAATTAGCAATTTAATACACATTTTATGGCAAATCATTAAAAATTGATATTTTTAATATTTAACAGTACTTGAAGTAAACTTTATAAATCTGATGACTTATACTTAAAGTGTATGTAGGTGGGATGAAAAGCCGACGATCAATTGAAAATTTTGACCTTTTGTATTGAAGATATGGATTTTTTCCCAAAACACCAAAAAAATTAGGTCTTTTTGGGAAAAAATCCATATCTTCAATATGAAAGGTCAAAATTTTCAATTGACCGTCGGCTTTTCCTCCCTGCTACATACACTTTAAGAATATGTCATTAGATTTATATAATTTACTTCGAGAACCGTTATATATCAAAAATTTGAAAAATATCAAATTTTTATAATTTGTCATAAAATTAGTATTATATTGTGATTTTCAAAAAATGAAGATTATTTGATATCAGAAAGACATGCTTCGTATTCAGAATGCAATTCGATAGGTCTGAGGTGCTCTCATGTCCCACAAAAAATACTGTCGAAACACAATAAACGCTCATTTTAGATCCCTTAATTTAATGTTAAAGTTTTGTCATTTGATGATATTGCCAAACAAACTAGTCTGTTTCAATTTATTGTTATGATTTGTGTTACAATTTCAGAGTTTATATCAAAATTTTGCTCTGATTATTTGATGAAAGAAAATGCAGTTTGTTAAAATTAAATAATTTTCTAGTTTCCTGTGGAGTTAATGACAGGAGTGTTTGTTCATTGTTAATTTGAAATTTGCAAATACAGATTATTTTTTTGCGATTTTTTGAAATTGTGCAGAAAGCATAATGCAGCTTTAAATATTTAAATATTTTTGTGGCATTATTTTCTCAAACCTCAAAATGAAGTTCCGGTTGAACTCCATACACGCCGTATGGACTACATGATCTTAATCTCCACACAAGGGGTATAGATTTAGAATGGAGTCACTCATTCAGGTAACCCCATCTGAAATTTGCACTCCCTGTGTGGAATATTACTGTCATTTTAAGAGAGGTGCTTGTATTGGTTGATTGAATTCACAAATGTGATACATTATAAAGCAATAACTTCTAAGACATTAATAATTTGTTTGAAAGTTTCAAACGTTTCAAAGAAAATAAAACGTTTAATTAAATCCTTAAAATGAAACAGTTGTGGAGTATCATGATTGCTGATGTTTTTTTAGGGTGTTATCAAAATATATACAAATGTCATTCAAAATTATTTGTCTCAACCCTCTAATTTGGGGGTCTCCCCATCAGTCTGAATTTTTAGTAACCCTAAAAATTCGGATGGACGGTGGTTCGGACTGACAGGTGTTTCGGACTGACGGGGTGTACCCCTAATTTGTTCTGTAAATTGTACTGTACATGCTACTTATGTAATTGGGCAGTTAACAAAGTCATTTGATTTTCAAGGGGCCACTTATGTTCTGAAAAGTCAATATGGATATTTTCAGGGCTGTCAACTTTTTAAAATTGCTTGGAGTGAAATATTGTTGAACAGGGACTTACCGGATCTGAAATTAAGCACCTCATGAATATTCATTAAGGACATCATTAACATTCATTAAGTAGATCATAGATTGAACAAGGAGCTCTTGAATATTCAGTAAGCCCTCTTTGTATTTTCATTAAGGACATAATAAATATTCAAATAAATCTCTTTAATAGTCATTAAGGACGTCAGGAATTTTCATTAACATTCAAATCAACCTGATGTTATGATATGAATATTCAAATAAACCTCATAAACATTCAATAAGGACGTCATGGATATTCAATGGAACCTCGTGAATAATAATTGAATATTTATTAAGGGCGTGAAATTAATCCATGAATATCCAAATGAACCTCGTGAATATTCATAAAGGATGTCATGAATTTTCAAATGAACCTCATTAATGACATCAGCAATATTCAAATGAACCTCTTGAATATTCTTAAAGGACGTCATGAATGTTCAAATGAACCTCATGAATATTCATTAAAGTGACAACATTAAGAATATTCATTATGGATGTCATGATTCAATTATGAATATTCATTAGGACTTTGAATATTCATTAAGTACCTCATGAATATTCAAATGAACCTCGGAATATTCATTAAATTCTTGAATATATTCAATAGGATGTTATGAAAATTCAAAAGAACCTTATTAAGGAGGTCATGAATATTCGTCAAGTATCTCTTGAATATTCGTCAAGTACCTCTTGAATATTCGTCAAGTGCCTCTTGAATATTCGTCAAGTGCCTCTTGAATATTCGTCAAGTGCCTCTTGAATATTCGTCAAGTACCTCTTGAATATTCGTCAAGTACCTCTTGAATATTCGTCAAGTACCTCTTGAATATTCGTCAAGTACCTCTTGAATATTCGTCAAGTACCTCTTGAATATTCGCCAAGTACCTCTTGAATATTCGCCAAGTACCTCTTGAATATTCGTCAAGTACCTCTTGAATATTCGTCAAGTACCTCTTGAATATTCGTCAAGTAGGCCTACCTCTTGAATATTCGTCTAGTGCCTCTTGAATATTCGTCAAGTGCCTCTTGAATATTCGTCAAGTGCCACTTGAATATTCGTCAAGTACCTCTTGAATATTCGTCAAGTACCTCTTGAATATTCGTCAAGTACCTCTTGAATATTCGTCAAGTACCTCTTGAATATTCGTCAAGTACCTCTTGAATATTCGTCAAGTACCTCTTGAATATTCGTCAAGTACCTCTTGAATATTCGTCAAGTACCTCTTGAATATTCGTCAAGTACCTCTTGAATATTCGTCTAGTACCTCTTGAATATTCGTCAAGTACCTCTTGAATATTCGTCAAGTGCCTCTTGAATATTCGTCAAGTACCTCTTGAATATTCGTCAAGTACCTCTTAACATTCAAATCAACCTGATGTTATGATATGAATATTCAAATAAACCTCATAAACATTCAATAAGGACGTCATGGATATTCAATGGAACCTCGTGAATAATAATTGAATATTTATTAAGGACGTGAAATTAATCCATGAATATCCAAATGAACCTCGTGAATATTCATAAAGGATGTCATGAATTTTCAAATGAACCTCATTAATGACATCAGCAATATTCAAATGAACCTCTTGAATATTCTTAAAGGACGTCATGAATGTTCAAATGAACCTCATGAATATTCATTAAAGTGACAACATTAAGAATATTCATTATGGATGTCATGATTCAATTATGAATATTCATTAGGACTTTGAATATTCATTAAGTACCTCATGAATATTCAAATGAACCTCGGGAATATTCATTAAATTCTTGAATATATTCAATAGGATGTTATGAAAATTCAAAAGAACCTTATTAAGGAGGTCATGAATATTCGTCAAGTATCTCTTGAATATTCGTCAAGTGCCTCTTGAATATTCGTCAAGTGCCTCTTGAATATTCGTCAAGTGCCTCTTGAATATTCGTCAAGTACCTCTTGAATATTCGTCAAGTACCTCTTGAATATTCGTCAAGTACCTCTTGAATATTCGTCAAGTACCTCTTGAATATTCGTCAAGTACCTCTTGAATATTCGCCAAGTACCTCTTGAATATTCGCCAAGTACCTCTTGAATATTCGTCAAGTACCTCTTGAATATTCGTCAAGTACCTCTTGAATATTCGTCAAGTACCTCTTGAATATTCGTCAAGTACCTCTTGAATATTCGTCAAGTACCTCTTGAATATTCGTCAAGTAGGCCTACCTCTTGAATATTCGTCTAGTGCCTCTTGAATATTCGTCTAGTGCCTCTTGAATATTCGTCAAGTGCCTCTTGAATATTCGTCAAGTACCTCTTGAATATTCGTCAAGTACCTCTTGAATATTCGTCAAGTACCTCTTGAATATTCGTCAAGTACCTCTTGAATATTCGTCAAGTACCTCTTGAATATTCGTCTAGTGCCTCTTGAATATTCGTCTAGTGCCTCTTGAATATTCGTCTAGTGCCTCTTGAATATTCGTCAAGTGCCTCTTGAATATTCGTCAAGTGCCTCTTGAATATTCGTCAAGTACCTCTTGAATATTCGTCAAGTACCTCTTGAATATTCGTCAAGTACCTCTTGAATATTCGTCAAGTACCTCTTGAATATTCGTCAAGTACCTCTTGAATATTCGTCTAGTACCTCTTGAATATTCGTCAAGTACCTCTTGAATATTCGTCAAGTACCTCTTGAATATTCGTCAAGTACCTCTTGAATATTCGTCAAGTACCTCTTGAATATTCGCCAAGTACCTCTTGAATATTCGCCAAGTACCTCTTGAATATTCGCCAAGTACCTCTTGAATATTCGCCAAGTACCTCTTGAATATTCGCCAAGTACCTCTTGAATATTCATTTACAGTGTCCGGAATGAATTGAGGACATCTTGAATGAAAAACCATTTCGAATTAAATTAGCTCATGAATAGCAGGTATTTTTTCGACTTCTGTTAATAGAATATTCATGAGTTGCATAATTCGTAATGATTGTAAAGAAAAGACACATACTCAAATAAATCACACAGACTCAATAAACAGACAAGAGTCAGAAATTGACATGTTTGGTTGAAAATTGTTATAGCAGAATATAAACATATCTGGCGGTTTCTTGAATTCATTCAGATATGAATAAAATAATAATTTTCAACCAACGTGGCATTATGAAAGAGGGTTATTTTAGAAATATTAAAATTTCATCCTTGTTTCGGGTAGGCCTAGTGTGCTATAAATCTAAATGTTCAGAAAAATAAACACATATAGCTACATATGCTTAGAATCTAAACACTTGCATTCTTTTATTCAAACGTTTTGGTACTACACCCCTGGGCAATTTTGTGCCTATTTTTGCATTTTTCTAGAAAATTATAGCGCATTGGTGACAAGTAAGATATTGTGACGGGACCGAGCGGCTAGGTACTTAGCAAGTGGCTTTATAGGTGGGCTTGCCGGAGCTAGAATCCGGCTATGCACTGGAGGAGACTGTGATGGACCTCAAAGAAACTGCAGTGACACCTCGTTTTACTTCAACAATGTATTACTGTTTTATTCGTGGCACTTGTCTTATCTGTATAACATACTACGGCTTCCAAAATACACTTTATCTCCACAAAGTAATACCATCTCACATATTGACCAACATCAGCTTTTAATCTGGCCAGCAGGCTGCCTCACGCGTCACAGTAACCGGGCAGCAGGTAACAGTAACCACAAGTTGCCGTACCACCAATAACACGCTTCACAACGTCAACATGCTGATTGGTAAACCCGGGCCAAATGACATGCTAAAATACACCACGCCAGAATCTAGAACGATCATCACCGGAGTGGAATAAGAAAAATGTGTTAATATAATTATATAACATGTTAGGCCTACAAAAATCTAAGTTATTTAGTACAAAATGAAAATTTGGGCATAGTTGCCCCATGAAGCGCCATGCTAATATCGACGACACTTGCGTACGACATGCAAGCATGTAGTGGCAAAGTATCATCACAAAGTTTGACAAATATGATATAAAACACAACTACCTATTGGCATACGAAAATTGGGCAGCATGGCCCCACGCGGCGCATGCCAATAGGTATAATACGTGCAAATGACACACCAGTATGCATTGGCACATATTAATATTTTGGAAAATACATAAGTTTTGAACGCAATTGAAAATTTGCACATAGAGGCCCCTCTCTAGGTGCAGACCAGATTTTCAACAATACATAAAAGATGACATACGTATGTATCTTTACGATACATGACGTATGTATCCCTATGCATCATTACTCTTAAAATTACGACATGGTAAACAACAATATAGATTTCAACAGACTATGTGTTATAAACAATAGCACTATACAAACCATTAGGCCCTACTATACCATTAGGCCTTGTCACTACCTCCACCACTCAGGATTTGGATTGGTCAACTACTTCCATCACTCAAAACTCGGATTGATTAACTCCTCCATCACCCAAACTCGGACCAGTCAAACTCCTCCATCACCCAACTCGGACTAGTCAAACTCCTCCATCACCCAACTCGGACTAGTCAAACTCCTCCATCACCCAACTCGGACTGGCCCAACTCTCCTCCAAATACCCGCAGTACCAGGGCACCAGCCCACGTCGCACCAGGACACCAGTCCACGTCGCACCAGGACACCAGTCCACGTCGCACCAGGACACCAGTCCACGTAGAACCAGGACACCAGTCCACGTAGAACCAGGACACCAGTCCTCCCCGCCGTGTTCCTCCTCTCTACTACCCTTAACTCTCCAAATACTACTCTCCGCAGTAATTAGGCCCCCAGACCTCCTCTCTGCTACCATTAACTCGCCAAATATTGCTCCCCGCAGTAATTAGGCCCCCAGACCTCCTCTCTTATGGATCCGTGCTCCTCTTTTATGGATCCGTGCTCCTTGCTCCGTGCTCCTCTTTTTATGGATCCGTGCTAGTACCTTTTGATCCATTGCCTCTCTCTCTCCCGCACTGAAAAGCAAACATACACGTGCACGGAACCATAATATAACACAATCATGTCTGTTGAAATCACATATAATAATGATAAAAATATACCATATCATCTTACCAATAACTTTCCGTAAGCTCTTAATATTCACATATTATAAAAATAAAAATACATGAATATTTAAATACACTTCACACACTTTATATGAGATCATAGGCCCTGCACACGACATGTTTTGTAATAAAGACCTAATTAATTTAAAATAGTATCTGGGTGTGACTTGCGTGAGTTTCACATAAATACTCTGATCCAAATGTTAAAGCCTCTATAATTAGACAAAATGTAATTTCGTTATTAAACAAATGCTTTTAGCTGAGGCTACAATGTTTGCATACTAATAATCATGAATAATGTCAAAAGTCAGACAATATAAATAAACACCTAATAAATTGTGAACAATGAGAAAGAGAGTGAGAGTATTATTTTCCAAACGAAAATAATACAACGCGAAAATATAATAAACCCTATTAATATTATACGCAACTCGCCATCTCAAATAATTAATTAAATCCAAGATCCAAAATAATATTCGGGGAAAACCTGAGTAACGCAATTAGCGCATGTACATGTATATGTGCTACCTAGTAATGCGCTGTGCGGTACGTATACCTTTGACCTCATTGATATGCACAATCTTGCACGTACGCCAAGCCGGGCCACCAAGACAGCAATAATGGAACCCAAATAAATTTAATTACAAAATAATCTAAGATAGACGAACTAAATCAGCCATTTCTCTCTTTCCGCTTTACCTAGAAAATTCTGTTGCGTATCAAAACGAGCAGCAAGGAATACTATATTGTTTAGAACATATGATTTTGAAATACGAACACGATAAAGCATGATTTTGGGGGTGAATTTGTGGCCAAAACCGATAAGAAATGTGCAGAGATGCTATGCTTTCCGTATACACGCACACATGGAAAATAAAACAACAAAGCATCACCCGAATTGCTCACACAAAAATTGCTCAAAATACATCCTAAAATTAATTTCATGACTCCCAAATCACCTCTACGTGTTCTATACATAATAATCTAAGATGAGTTGGAATGATTGAATTCCTAGAACCATTTATAATAATAAAAATAATAAAAGAATAACGAAAGAAACAAGAGAAATATAATTACCTAGAACGATCATCACCGGAGTGGGGAAATTTCCACTCCGGCGACCGCATGGTAAGCAGCCAATCAGCGAGGCGTATTACCAGTTAATTGATTGATTGATAATGACGTAATGCAAAACGAAAATTCGCCTTTAAAAAGGCGCACTACGTGATTTGGATAATAAAATTAAAAGATACTACTTTATAATATTTAATATTTCGAATCCCGTCACACAGCCCCCTCCCAACATTATTGACGCTCCGTCAAAATGTGATCTTTGAAACACTAAC